>NW_016817159.1:64136-71542 GCF_001698545.2 Rhinopithecus bieti | reverse complement strand
TGTCTTTTTTACATAATCCCATACTTCTTGCAGGCTTTGTTCATTTCTTTTTCTTCTTTTTTCTTTTGGTTTCTCTTCTCACTTCATTTCATTCATTTGATCCTCAATCACTGATACTCTTTCTTCCAGTTGATCGAGTCGGTCACTGAAGCTTGTGGATTTGTCACGTATTTCTCGTGTCATGGTTTTCATCTCTCTCATTTCGTTTATGACCTTCTCTGCATTAATTAGTCTAGCTGTCAATTCTTCCACTCTTTTTTCAAGATTTTTAGTTTCTTTGCGCTGGGTACGTAATTCCTCCTTAGCTCTGAGAAGTTTGATGGACTGAAGCCTTCTTCTCTCATCTCGTCAAAGTCATTCTCTGACCAGCTTTGATCCGTTGCTGGCGATGGGCTGTGCTCCTTTGCAGGGGAGATGCACTCTTATTTTTTGAATTTCCAGCTTTTCTGCCCTGCTTTTTGCCCATCTTTGTGGTGTGGGATATATTCTCCTGGTGTGCCCGTTTGCTTAAAGTGCAGTATTGGTGTGGGAGTTACCCGATTTTCCAGGTGTTGTGTGTCTCAGTTCCCCTGGTTAGGAAAAGGGATTCCCTTCCCCTTGTGCTTCCCAGGGGAGGCGATGCCTCGCCCTGCTTTAGCTCTTGCTGGTCGGGCTGCAGCAGCTGACCAGCACCGATTGTCCGGCACTCCCTAGTGAGATGACCCCAGTACCTCAGTTGAAAATGCAGAAATCACTGGTCTTCTGTGTCACTCGCGCTGGGAGTTGGAGACTGGAGCTGTTCCTATTCAGCCGTCTTGCTCCGCCCCCCATCTTCCTACCTTCTTATCAAAACACATGTACAATAAAATCTTGTTGATTATGCACATTCATCTCTGTTTATTTTTTAGTTTTTGGGGAAAAATAGCAACCTTCATGCATATGTATTAAATTCGTGTCAGATACTTTGATGTTTAAAATACAAAGTCATAGTCTTTGACAGCTCCACCCCTGAGACTTTGCAGGATACAACCTCCCTCCTAGCTGCTTTCACAGGCTGGCATTGAGTGTCTGAGGCTTTTTCAAGAGCACTGTGCAAGCTATCAGTGGATCTACCATCCTACGATCTGGAGAATGGTGGCTCTCTTCTCACAGGTCCACTTGGCTGGAGGACATTGGCTGTCTTCTCACAGCTCCACTAGGTGGTACTCAAGCAGGGACTCTGTGTGGGGACTTCAACCCCACATTTCCCTTTTGCACTGCCCTAGCAGAGGTCCTCTATGAGGGTCTCTCCTCTCCAGCAAAACTTTGCATGGACATCTAGGCATTTCCATATATTCTCTGAAATCTAGGTGGAGGTTTCCAAACCCAATTCTTGACTTCTGTGCACCTGCAGGCTCAACACCATGTGGAAGCTGCCAAGGCTTGGGGCTTGCACCCTCTGATGTCATGGCCTGAGCTGTACCTTGACCCCTTTTAGACATGGCTAGAGCTGCTGGGATGCAGGACACAAAGTCCCTAGGCTGAACAGAGTAGGGGGGCCCTGGGCCCAGCTCTGGAAATCTTGTTTTCCCTCTAGGCCTCTGGAACCGTGATAGGAAGGGATGCCTCAAAGGTTTCTGACATGCCCTGGTGACATTTTCCCCATTGTCTTGGCAAATAACATTTTGTTCCTCGTTATTTATGCAAATTTCTGCAGCCGGCTTGAATTTCTCCTCAGAAAATGAGTTTTTCTTTTCCATAGCATCACAAGGCTGCAAATTTTCCGAACTTTTATGCTCTATTTTTCTTTTAAAATTGAATGCTTTTGACAGCACCCAAGTGACTTACTGAATGCTTTGCTGCTTAGAAATACCCTAAATCATCTCCCTTAAGTTCAAAGTTCCACAGATCTCTTGGACAGGGGCAAAATGCCACCAGTCTCTTTGCAAAAACATAGCAAGAGTAACCTTTATTTCAGTTCCCAATGAATTCCTCATCTGCATCTGAGACCACCTCAGCCTGAATTTCATTGACCATATCATTATCAGCATTCAGATCAAAACCATTCAACAAGTCTCTAGGAAGTTCCAAACTTTCCCACATTTTCCTTTTTTTCTTCTGAGCCTTCCAAACCATTCCAGCCTCTGCCTGTTACCCAGTTCCAAAGTCACCTTCCACATTTTTAGGTATCTTTACAGCAGCGCCCCACTCTACCAGTACCAATTTACTGTATTCATCCATTTAATGCTGCTAATAAATACATACCCAAGACTGGATAATTTATAAAGAAAAAGATGTTTAATGGACTTACAGTTCCATATGGTTGGAGAGGCCTGACAATCATGGTAGAAGGTGAAGGAAGAGCAAAGGCATGTCTTACATGGTGTCAGGCAAGAGAGAACTGAAAACCAAGAGAAGAGGAAAACCACTTATAAATCCATCAGATCCCATGAGAATTCACTCACTATCATGAAAACAGTATGGGGGAAAGTGCCCCTATGATTCAATTGTCTCCACCTGGTCCTGCCATTGATATGTGGGGATTATTAAAATTCAAGGTGAAATTTGGGTGGGGACACAGAGGCAAATAATATCAACCTCACACTTGGCCCAGCTCCAGTGCTGGAGGTCACATTTCAGCAAGAGATTTAGAGAGGACGAAACAGCAAAACCATGTTACCATGTGTTTCCCATGCCTATATCTTTCAGTAACTTTCCATTATATATGGAAGAAATTGCTGAGTGTTTCTGTAGGGGCCAGATAATAAATATCTTAGACTTTATGGAGCATACAGTCTTTGTCACAAACATGTAACTCTGTTGTAGCATAAACACAGTCATAGTCAAAACTTCCATAAAAGAATATGGCTGAATTCTAATGAAACTTTGTTTGTAAGAAAAGTGGTAGGGCAGATTTGAAAACCTCTAACACAGAGTGAGAAAAATCCACAGTATTAGGAACGCTTTAATAAACACTTTGGTACATGCGCAACCTACAGAGCCTGCAGAATTTATTCACAGTAACCACTAGTCTCTGCTTCTGATTACAATAGCCTGGACAATTATAACAGCTTTGGTACCAATTTTCTGTGTCAATCTGTTCTTGCATTGCTATAAAGAAATATCGGAGGCTGAGTAATTGTTAAAGAAAAGAGGTTTTATAGGCTCACAGTCTGCAGGTTGTGCAAGAATTCTGGTATCAGCATCTGTTTTTGATGAGGGCCTCAGAAAGCTTAAAATCATGGCAGAAGGTGAAGAGGGGGCTGGTATATCAGTTTTCCTTTAAAGACACCCTGATGGGGGATCTCTAAGACCATTTCATAGTCAATGATTCACTAGATAGAATCACAGAAATCAGCAGAGCTCTTATACTCTGAAAGTTATACTTTACTACAATAAATGGATACAACTTAAATTCTGCAACAGAAGCTGGGCGTGGTGGCTGATGCCTGTATTCCCAACACTTTGGAAGGCCAAGGCAGGTAGATCACAAGGTCAGGAGTTTGAGACCAGCCTGGCCATTATAGTAAAACCCCATCTCTACTAAAAATACAAAAATCAGCCGGGCATGGTGGTAGGCACCTGTAGTCCCAGCTATTCAGGAAGCTGAGGTAGGAGAATCACTCGAACCCAGGAAGCGGAGGTTGCAGTGAGCCAAGATTGCACCGCTGTACTCCAGCCTGGGTGACAGAACTAAAATAAGAAAAAAAGAAAAAAAAATCTGCAACAGAAAAAGATGCATAGTGCAGACTCTGGAGGAGACAAAGTGTAAGCTTCCAATTGTTCTTTTTTTTTTTTTAATTATACTTTATTTTTATTATACTTTATCAATTGTTCTTTACCAGCGAAATCATATGAAGAGTGCTAATTCTCCTGGCAACAATATATATAAACATGCATGAATTATTGACAGTAATGGAAGCTCATACAAGCATTCTTGTCCAGATTTTTTTGTAGTGGAATCAGTTATGCAGACATGGATGACTACCTGAATGTTTAATCTTAGTTATTTCATCTCCAGTAACTCACAAGTTCAAATTACTACTGTGTGGCCCAAGGCTCAAACATAAATCACATTTTTAGCATAAATTATCAGGCATGGCCCAAGGTCTTAGGTGAAAAAAAGACATCATTAACAGGCATGATAGTCCAAGGCATTATACATTGTGTTCCAGAAGCTGGAAAATGTTCTACTTTATTTTGGAATGTACAGGTAGATTTTAGACAACCAAGATCTAATAAAGTAATCCTGTACTGTATAAGTACCCAAAGATTACTTACTCTTGCATCTTTGCTCGCTGAAATGCCTTTTTGCTTATTTCATTCTCTGAAGAGAAATAAATATGCCACTTACCCTAAACTCCTTTTAACATGATCATTTTCTTAATCACCTTTGTAACCCTATTGCATTTATCATGCCAAAAATGTAGTAGAGGTTTAAGTATTTTAAAAAACTGAGCAAAACAAATCAGAAATGTATTCTTGTTTTGTTTTGTAAATTAATTGGTTAGGAATTATATATTGAAATACATCACTAAATAACGTAGAAATAACTTCTTATAATCAATAATTGGATAGCTTACAGGATAGATCAACCTAATAATTAAGTATGAAAAGTAAAGTATGTGGTATGGGATATTATTAAGAAGAAATGCAGTTGAAATTTATTTTAGGTAACTTTCAAGCATTTTTCCAATAAGTTTCATATCCCACCAATAAAATAAAGATCAACAAACTCTAGACCTCTATCTAAATCTGATTTGCCACAGTTTTTGATAAATAAAACTTTATGGGGATGCATGATCTTCTTCTTTCACCCAAAAATGGCAAAGTTGTGTAATTGCAAGGAGACAGTAGGCCACACAGCCCCCTAACACTAGAATATTTTCTATCTGGCCTTTTACTGACAAAGTTTTATAAACTCTTCCCCAGATAAATAAAAAAATATACAACCATAATCTCAAAAAAGGAAACACATGGTTGAGTAATTTGATTGGTTGCACTTCTGAGGCAACTATGTTTACTGTTGTTGGGTATCAAAATGAAAATCCCCACTTAGTCTATTAAAAACATTCTGAAGAAATAATTGTTAATATTGAAAGTCATTCATACGTATTTATGTCAGGATTTCTATACCATATTCTCTCTCTTGCATGCCTTTCAAGTGGTTAATATCTAAATACCTTATAGATTAGTTAATTAATATCTAAATATTTTATAGATTCCCCTTATGTGGTACAAGTACTACCTTTTTTCTAAAAGATCTAAAGTTATAAAAATTAACATTTTAATGATATTAATATTATTTTCATTTCAATAATATTAATATTATTTTCCATTTAATGGACACTTAGGGAAGAAATGGTCCATTTTTTTCTCCCACTGAATACAGCATTTTTTATCCATAGCCATTACACTGGGCCAAGAGTGACAAGTGCTTTGAAGTTGTTTCAGATCTGGCACTGAAGAGGTTATTTTCTGTGACAGTTTTCCTTAAGTAGAGTTTGGCTGGCTAAGTCAAGGAGATTATACTGAGCTCTGTGTGAAAGGTCCATACCAAAAGAATTTCAAACAGCAGGCAGCAAGATGAAGTCCTGGTTGCTTAGGAGTTACTTTCAAACAGAACTAGTAAGAAGGATAGAGAAACATACCAACAGACAGATCGTAGACACTCCGAAACACATCTGACACAAGTCTAAGGAACAAACACAGATATAGGATGCAGATGTTTGAAAAATATCGAGTTGTATGTTATAACAATTAAAACACAATTTAATTCTGGAGGAAGTTGGGCTAATGGGATTTAACACAAGGCAGATGCTTGGAAACAGGGAGTAAGTGAGGAACCTAGACATAGAAAATGAGGGAGAGGCCAGGGCTTAAGCACAAGTGATTAGAATCAGTTCCCAGTATTACGATACAAGGTCAGAGTGGTAAGCAACTGAACACAGATTTAATGAAAAAACTAAAAATCTAGATCTCTTTGTATTAACTCTTCTTTTTTAGCAGATAAGTCACAGAATCTGGAGAATGGTGAAAACATAAGGAGGCATTAAATACTCCAAAATTCAAAATCAGCATGACACAGAGTCAGGGAGCCAAGAAAACCAATGCAACTTATGATTTATCTTCATTTCAAAGGGTTATTTAAGCTCTCTCTGATTGTGAGCCAAGAAACACTCACAAAATGCTCTATTTTAATGCAACATATGTAACATCAACCAATTTCTCTTTCAATTACCTTCTAGTAATTATTTTCTTTTTTCTCTCTAGAATGTAGAAAGTTTTATTTCCTTGCTGGCTTTGGTTTCTATTTCTATCTAGTATTTACATTTACAGAAGAAAAGAAATATAATATCATGAATTTACCAGAAAATAAAATTAGAACTATGTCAGCCAAAATTAATGATGTAAATAGCTGTGACAACAAAAAAAGAGATTAGATGAAGAAGATTGCTAGAGTAAACACTTAGTGTTGTTGGTATTCATTCTATGACTTCTGTCTGCTGTTAGTAAAACAAATGCCACAGCAAGAGCCAATCAGGCCTATTAGAAAAATATACCTTGTATCAGAGATGCAGTATTAGCCATCATAATATTATTATTCCTGTGAGTGACCCGATAACCTTAAGAGGTGTTTACATTATAGTTGTAAATACAAAAAAGCCATAAGGAAAATGCATTATGAATTCAGACAGCTTGGGATTAGTCCTGGATCTACCACTTAATAAACTTACTCACCCTGTTCTTTGGGGTCATCTACTCTGAACAGTGGTGTCAGAATATAAGTACCTCTTTAAAGAGTTGTTGGAAATGTTTCTTAAATAGGTAAGTTTAAGTAGTGGTCACACGTATGCCTGCCATGAAACAAGTGCCCAATAAACATTAGTTATCACCTTATATCACAAGAACTGGAAAAAAATGTAGATACATGTAAAATCCAAAATGTATTTTGATGAAGAAGTCATACTGGAAAACTGTCTGTATACTTTAGGAAGTAGTTGGTAGTTTTGAAGTGAGATATTAAGTCTTTTCATTTTGAGTGCCATCACCAAAAATTAAAATGCTGGCTGGGCATAGTGGCTCAGACCTGCAACTCCAGCACTTTGGGAGACCAAAGTGGGAGGATTTCTTGAGGACAGGAATTTGAGACCAGCCTGGACAACATGGCAAAATCCCATCTCTACAAAAAAAAAAAAAAAAAAAAAAAAAAAAAAAAAAAAAAAAAATTAGCCTGGTGTGGTGGCTCATGCCTATAGTCCAAGCTACTCCGGAAGTTGAGGCAGTAAGATCGCTAGAGCCTAGGAGGTTAAGGTCACCGTGAGCCACGACTGCGCCACTGCATTCTAGGCTGGGCAACAGAACAAGACCCTGTCTCCAAAACAAAACAAAACAAAAGCAAAAACAAAATAAAATAAAATAAAATAAAATAAAATAAAATAAAATAA
>NW_016817159.1:47801-62768 GCF_001698545.2 Rhinopithecus bieti | reverse complement strand
AAAATACATTTAAAAATATATTTAAAAAAATAAAGTTAATAAGGAATTGAAAAAGCATCTTTCACCTGTACACATTTTTATATATTATTATTTATTTAATTTCATTTTTCCGAAAATGTACGTATTGAATTGAGAGTTTTCATTATGTTCAGATTCAATATTTTTTCTTTTCTAAATGTTGGAGAAACAGATTATATCTTTCTGTAGGAATGCTGCTATGAATGGTTGTCTGTTTACTAATTACAGGGCCTGCACATCCCCTGTTTCATCCTTCTTAGAGTTTATCGACTGGCTTATTGACTTTGCTATTTTCAGCTTGTCTGTTCTTTCACATTACTTTCACCATTTGCAGAATATAAAATTTATTTTTTATTTCACTTCTCAATATCCGCTTTTGTATCAGGCTTTGAAATATAGCAAATGCTTGTCACTGAAACACTTTAAACCTTATAATGAGATAAATTTCACTTTGTTTTTTCTAAATTGAATGGAATATGAGCTGCTTTCAAAGTAAATAATGATATGCAAAGTAGTCAATAGCTTATTGTTTGTACAGATAAAAACATATATATCTATATGATAGTATATAGATAAGAAGACACATTCCCTAAAAATTGGAAGGTATGCCTCAAGGTCCTTTAGACAAGAATATTTTAATGTTAGGATTTAGTCTTCATCAATATCTGCTATGGATGAAAATTTAAAAGATATAACATTTTATAATTTAATATGTCATTTTTATTTCTGTGTAACACAAAAGGAGTTATATAAGTTATATTTTTTCCAAAATTATTTCTTTGATATTATACTTTCACAGCAAGGGAGATGACATAATTCAATGAGTAGGTTTTTTTCTCTTATGACAATATTTACGATTTAAAAAGCCTGAAAGTTGATTCTAAATTGTCAGAGCCTCTCTCATAAGATTGTCATATTATTTTCATATGTTAGGCTATATGTAGTCACTATTTAAAACAAAATATATGTGTGAATTACACATATGGATCACATATCATGACCTATTTGTACAGTCTTGTCAAAAAGGTAAAACTAACAAAGACCTTTTTTTTTTCACTTTAGATACATATTTCTACACAGAGAAAATTTATAAAGCTATGTCTCTGAAAGCAATTGGCCTCCTCTAAGTATGCTCACAATATGTTTCAAAGTGGCAACCAGATCTTCAGAACTAGATATTAGTGAATGGCAATGCCACAAAGGGATAGCATTCTTTAATTCAGGTTTCTTAGATTATAAACTATATGTGGGTAAGAATTGCTTAATTTGCCTTGATTTTGTTTTGGGTTACATTTTAGTTTCTAAAACTAGTACTTGAACATGGTCTGTTCAAATCAATTTGTGTTTCACTAAATAATTAAATACACAAATTAATTGGTGATTAATCTATGCTCTTCTGCCCAATGTTGCTTCTTCTTTATGCACCAAAGCAAAATTTAAAGAGAGTTTTTAGGTATTTTCCTCGCAATAGTCCCTAATGTTATAAAGACAGTGGCGTGCTTTGTCTTAAGGACAGGATGAATACATTTAGGATTTAAAAGCCAGTGAACTCTCTTTAGAGTTTATTTTGATACCCACTATAGGGATAACAGTTTTAAAGGCAAAGTTTAATGCTGCATAATCCAAATATGTTTGGTTTATGTATATATTTGAAAATGCAGGTTCTGTATAATAAAACTGAGATTGCTAAGAGTAAAACTTGAAAAATAGGCTTCATAATGGGGGTCCAAAACCTTAAACTACACCTATTAGATATTAAACCATGAAGGACCAGGTGCCATAGACAAAGGATAGAAAATTATGCAAACTTATTTTAAAGTTAATCTCTTCCCAAATTCTAAAAGCTGCAAGGAGGATGATTTAAGGAGTCTATACTAGCTGGATTCTTGAGAAGTGTTCTAATGTCTCAACCCTTGGACCAAATCCCCAAGTCACTGGTGGAAAAGAACATTCAGCATTTAAGAGCTAGAGATATACATAATACTTAGAGAAGTCCTGCATACAAAATATTGTCTGAGAGGGAGAATAAAAATATAAGCAAAATTCAAGCACAGATTCCATTCCCTGCCCCAGGGCAGTCTGCAAAGTCCAGTACACTCCGGTGCAGTAGAGGAGATTTCTCTAAATCTTTGGATGTCCTCTAAAGAAATGAAAGTACAAGTTACATTAAATAGAGCCCCTAAGGTATTCTAGAATAGGAACAAGGCAGTAATAGAGTACTGTAGTTATCTACCTGAGGAAATAGCAGGTCTGAGGTGTCCATAATGAGTGAGGTACACAGCTTTGAAGAGTAAAGTGTAAATAATTCCACTCAGAGGTCAGTATAGGCAGAGAATAATTATGAGACTACTCACTTCTTTCCATCTTGCCATAAAGAAGATATGTAAACTCAAAAATCCAGGGAGAAATACAAGATAAGTAAGGTGAAGGGAGAGAAACATAAAAACAACGAATTAAACAAGTGGTTATGACTAAAAGAACTCAATTCCAAATGAAATAACATCAAGTTTATCTTTCCTTAATGGGCAATAGTAATTATTTTACAATCAATAACAACCAGATCTTAAGATTTATACTTAGTTGAAGAGAAACAAAGATAGATACTTTCTAACACACCTGATTCAGTAAGTGTAAAGTTTCACACTCATTAAATTTGTAATATGTTGTTAAAAACTCTGTGAGTCCATATTCCAGTCAAAACTATTCTCTAGTTGCATTTAAGAATATAATAGGATCATCTGGAAAGGTTAAAGCCCAGATTGCTGGGCTTGCAAAGTTTCCGATTCAGTAGGCCTGAGGTGGAGACTGAGAATTTGCATTTTTAACAAGTT
This sequence comes from Rhinopithecus bieti, assembly GCF_001698545.2. NCBI lineage: Eukaryota > Metazoa > Chordata > Mammalia > Primates > Cercopithecidae > Rhinopithecus > Rhinopithecus bieti. The sequence continues at coordinate 59,919 of NW_016817159.1, read as the reverse complement.
TAACATTTTGAACACATTTCCAGGTGATACTGATGCTGCTGGTTTAGAACTTCCTCTTGAGCAATTATTGCCTTATATATAACCATAATATATGCTTTTTGGATCAGTTGAACTCTGGTTTTATTGTTGTGCTCACAATTTCATATACCTTGCTTCATAATCCAATATGAAAGAAATACATGGGCTTTTAAAATGGACTAGTACCAGGTTTATATTTGAAACTGCATTGTTGGTTGGCAGTTCAATGAAAGAACAATGTGTGAGACCAGTAAAATCTGGTCTTCGTACGAAACCGTACTTTCTTAAACTATATATGTGCATTGTCACTCACCCTTCTCAAGTGAAATGACTATGCCTCATAGTTTTAGAGATTATAACAAAGTAAGCATTATTGAAAAGTACAACTTAGTGATCTAAAGGTTGTTTGATTTTTTTCAATATATCCTCTAATTTCTTTGAAATCACAAATAAACCATAATACTGTTGAAATCATGGGATATTATTTGCATCTGCAATGGAAAATAGAATATAGCATGGGTATAGCATAATTTACTCTCATCTTAGGTAATAAAGTATAATTGATGCTAATAAAAGCAAATGTCTGAAGACCATCTGATATATTTAGAGAGGTGGCATGCTATTTTAACTGTGAATGGGCACCTATAGAATGTCTTTTTTACTCCCCTTCCCTTTACTAGTATAGGAAAGATACAGCTATTTCCACTGGGCTCTTATATGTATATTGTTGTTCCACAGTGGGCAGATTTATGCAAATCTATCCCCAAAAGTCCCAGAAAGCTGAGAGGCTAAAGAAAGGGCTGATATATCCAGTTTGGCAGAAAGAAACATTTTATATCTTCTCTGATAATCTATTGGTCAAAGCAGTCAAAACCTCTCAAGATCGAAGGAGAGGGATGTGAAATTCTTGCTTCATTAGTTAAACATTTAATGAATACAATGTCTGTGTCTCAGGTGTCAGAGGTGTAAGACGGTAACTCCCCATGCAGTTACCCCCTTCCCCGGACCCAGGACTTATATACCATAGGGAAGGGACATAAGTGATTCAGAAGGTATGTGTAGGACAGTGGAAGTATGATAACATCAAGGTTGTTTTGACCTGAGGGCAGAATGTATGGTAAGTATGTGTTCTTACACAAGGAACAATAGGTAAACTGGAAATGTTAGAGGTCATCCTGTAACTGGAGTTAATCAGAAGTCATTAGATTAGCCTCCAAGATAGAATTTCTTCAGCCTCCACAACTGTGAAATACATTTTGCAACTCAGTTACCAAGGTGGAGACTGAAGATGACTTGGTATATGAGTGAGGTAACAAAATGAAAATCCTTCTTGGTTTACAGGTAACTTAAAATCTGGTGTTGTTCACCCTGAACTCCTACTTTGACAACATTGGCCCAAAAGGTAAATCCAACTGATGAACTGAAATATTTTAAAAATGTATTAAATTAACAAAAAAGTGTGTCATTATTAATATATTTATTTGGTAAATTAGATGTTTGGTCCCCTTAATTAAATAGTCATGATACTTTTCTCCTCCTGGATAACTCTACATCATGTGTTTACTTTGATCGGCTTTTCTCATTTTCCATTTCCTAATTTTCTTCCTAAATTGTTCACTGTTCGTATGTCTGACTCATGGGTCGCACAAACATACACTTTATGTGTGTGTGTGTGTGTGTGTGTGTGTGTGTGTGTGTGTTATAGAAAATAATTTTTCAGGCTTTATTCTAAGCATATATAAACTAGTTCTGGAAATATTTTTGCATCTTCACATTTAATATTCTTTTATTGCTATTTGGAAGAATTAACTACTCATCTTCTCTATTAAGTCAAAATATTTTGTTCTATTTTATTCTATTTCTACAATTTTATTCTGTTTTGCTTATTTTACCTTTTTACATTATTGGTAATCCTACTGTTAATCATAGTTAACAATTTCAGAAAAGTGTTCCATATTTCTTCACTAGTGTAAATACATGTACAGTTATGTATTACATATTTAGGTCTTATATATCATTAGCTTTATAACTGTTTTATTAATATATACATTAGTATATTAACACTATATTATAAGTAAATTTTTACTTTCTTCATTATTAATATATTTAGTAAATTAGGTGTCTGGTCCCTTTAATTAAATTCTCAGGGTTTTCTCTTCTTGGATGACTGCATAATTGTTTACCTGTGTTGGCCTTTCTCATTTTCCATTTCCTAATTTTCTTCCTAACTTACTTAGTATTCATATGACTGACTCATGACTTTCCCTGCTTTTGACATTTGATAAATGAAATTATACTCAAAATTCAGACATCAGCCTTTCACTTTCTTGGTTTACTTAGGGGATAACAGCTATTTCCACTGTAACATTATATTTTCAAAGAGTATCAACAATATCTCTCATCCCAAACGTTCTTCAATGTGTACTTGTCATTGCCCCATAAGGAGCAAGAATCTAACATCCCTCTTCTTCAATTTTGACAAGTTTTGACTGCCTTGACCAATACAATACCAGAGAAGACAGCCATTTATCCTCAAAGGCTAAGTCAAAAATGGCTATCAACTTTCACTTTTTTCCTTTAGAGCATTCACTCTGGAAAAAGCTAGTTGTCATATAAGAAGTCCAAGTGTCCTGAGACTACCATGCTGTAGCGTTCACATGGATTTAACATTATCCGCTCCATTCACCCTCCCAGCCTTTACTGTCTGCACATGAGAAATGTGAATGAAGCCATCTTATATCTTTCAGACCACTGCAGCCAGCTAAGTACCACTGAGTAACCTCAGATACTGAGGTGAGTGGCAGAAATATCAGGCTACCATTTTTATCTCAAATAAATTGCTTTCATCTCAAACCCTGTCCAAATTTTTGGCCCATAGAATCTTTGAAAATGATTAAATGGTTTTGGTTTAACCATTAAGTTTGAAGTTGTTTATTGTACAATATTAACTTGAATATCCACATATTCTAAAATTCCCTTTCTACAGGTAAATTTTTAACAGTTTGTTATTCACAGCCCATCTTGTTCTTGTTATGTTCTTCTGATTTTCAAACTTTATATTCTAAATACCAATTAAGCACTGGATGCTTTAACAAAAATAAGAGAGAGGCTCTTTCCTCATGTCATATTTGAAAAATAGTCAATGAAGCAAATACAAAAATATATTGGTTTAGGTCAGTTTTAGAAATAAACAAAGGTATTTGGGAAAAAATTGGAATTATAATTAATACACAGTGGAGTCATACAAGGATTGAAAACACACGTATCACTGCCTAAATGTTGAGTTAAAGAGAGTAAACCAACTATATTAGTGTGGTGTTAGGCGTTTCGGAGTTAGAACATTCAAATTACAGACAGTAGCATAAATGCATAAGTTTATAAAGGAAATTACAAGTAGATTGATGTTAAAGTTATGAGTTGTGTTAGAGTTATAATTCATAAAGAGGATACAAAAAATATCAGAATAGAAAAAGAGAGAGGCGAGGGTTAGGAAAAAGACCAGATCATGGATATCATGGAATATTGAATTTCCTTTTATAAATAATGGAGTCCCAGATAAGTGTACAGCAATAAATCAGTTCTTTGGAAATTATTGGTAATAGATAATCAGTGTTTTTCCTCCCAACTTATTTAGGATAAATACTTTTATAAAATACAAGTGAAATTGCTAGCAATATGCAAGTATAATTTGTTATATACAATAAAAGCCATTAATTTTTACTAGATCAAATAGACATAAAACGGTTTCATCAAATTGTTATAAAATTGTAAAATTCATGTCTTCTTTTTTAGTGATGCATAAGTACATTCATAATTTCGACAAGCATTGGTTGTAGACCTGTAACAGTTTCTGGACTGGCATTAGTCCGTGGGCCACACTTTGACTAGTGATAAAGTAAGGGGACTAAAGAAGAGGTGGTGAATAACTGAGATGCTGTTGTAACTGACCAGTTGAGAAAGACAGATGTATTGCTCTATTTCATGATAATTAGAAGTGAAAAGGGGTAGGATGATACCAGAATTGTTAAGGAGTTAATATTACGCTCTTGTTTCAGGTACTCTCAAGCTAATCAAGGATGACCCTTAACTGAGTATCAGACAATTGGATGAAAGTTGTCACTGTAGCTAGTTTTTGATAGGGAAACATTATGGCAAAAATTTAAGTTTTAGAGTCAGCATATTATAGAAGAGAAAGGCAGAACTCTGAAACCGCTGCTGGTTTCATACATGACTCACTGTTCATGTGACCTCAGACAAAATCATTGCCTCTCCATATTCAGCACCTATTCCATAGAATAGAAATAATAAAAATCACAAATGCTTAATTTTCCAACTGACTTCTTGACAGTTTCACTTGCATGCTCTCACATCAAACTCAAAATATAAATCAAATTATGCATATATGTATATATAAAAATCGAGAACTACTTTCTAAACAACTACTTTCATTAATGACACTACAACAACATAAAATAAAAAAAAAAACTAAGCTCCAATTTTAGTCTTTTCTATAATATACATTTAATGAATAATTATATTCTATCATTAAAATAAAATTTTTCTATCTATTTCTATTTCTAAAGTCTTTGCTCTAATTCATGCATTCTCACTTGTCTGTTGTACTGGTTTTCTAATATATAGGCAATATATTCTGTCTCAATGTCTAAAAAATTCAGCAATTCATTAATTCATTAATATAGTTAATAAGGCAATGCAATAGGATTTGTGAAGAAATATAGCTAAAAACTGTTCTTCAAAGAATTCAAATATTTAATAGATATGATAAAACCAACCAGAAAAATAAGTCAATCAATTATTTTCCAAAGATCAACCAATTATTGACCTGGGCTACAGCTCTGGAATCCAAGAATATATCATTCTAAAATAAAGACTTCAAGCAGCTTGTGTTGGTTCCTTTTTCCTCAATTCCCCACATAGTGATACACCAAGGGCCGGATGTTTATCTGAACATGCAGCAGATTTTGCATTGTAGGAGAGAAATCTCAAAATTATAAGACTCAAAACTTCAATACGGTGGCAAGCACATCTGTCCATGAACATCTCTGGAGCAAATCCTCTCCAAGGAAGAGAAGGAAAGTACTCTAGGTTATTAAAACCCTGGAATGAAAGCAAATGCTTCTGCAGTAGAGGAGAAAGTATCTTAAGGTTATTATCCTTACAAGGTATGCAAATGACTCCAGGGGAATCGTTTCTAAACATCCCCAAAGATTATCTCTAATTTCCAAGGGACATTTGCCATTTAATAATACATTCTGAACCAGGAAGGAATGTGAAAAATTTATTGAACACTGTCTCTCAATGGAGTTAATAACAATAGTATTAAAATTACATAATGCACATGTTATTTGGTACACAAATAACCAAAGTGCTTAATGATGTGATAAACATTCTACTTCAAATATATATTTCACTTATTTTCATAACAATCTTATAAAGAAAGCATTATTGTTCTTTCCTTATACCCAAAGTTAAACCAAGACTAACAAAAATTGAACAGTTCTTCAAAGTCATACATTAGTAAGACATAGATCCACGGTGCAATGTCATTTTTCTCAACATCAAAATCTATGTTGTTAAAAATAATATTATATTACTATTGGAGTCTAGGGGAAACCTTTATGGTGCATCTTTTGGGATTTTTCTAGTCAAAATGGGTTGTTAGGAAAAACAAGATAATAATTAATAAAGACAAAATTTACAGAAACAATTTTTTTCTTTTTTTCACTTTTTCTTTTTTTTTTTTTTTTTTTTAAATGGGGTTTCGCTCTTGCTGCCGAGGCTGGAGCGCAATGGCGCCATCTCGGCTCACTACAACTTCCGCCTCCCAGATTCAAGAGATTCTCCCGCCTCAGCCTCCAGAGTAGCTGGGATTACATGCATGCACCACCACACCTGGCTATTTTTTTTTTTTTTATTTTTTATTTTTTATTTTTATTTTTAGTTGGAACGGGATTTCTCCATGTTGGTCAGGCTGGTCTCGAACTCTCAACCTCAGGTGATCCACCAGACTCGGCCTCCTAAAGTACTGGGATTACAGGCGTGAGCCACTGTGGCCACTGTGCCCGGCTGAGAAACAATATTTTTATCAGGATAACATCCCTTCATTTAAACAGATTTATTTAAATTATATGACATTGATTTCCTGCTTAGCAATTGATCAATTTTTATAATTCAAATTACATATTATATAAATATTACATTATACCTAGCAAGTTGAAAACTAGGATGTTACCTCAATGCTTTAGCTATTACTTTGTCTTCAATGACTTTTCTTTCAAGGCACGACAAAGGATACTATCTGAATAAGACAGAGTATTTCGCCAGATTATTTTCTAAATGTCAACTACGATATATTTGAGATGTCACCTGCTGCTGCTATGGAGTTTCATTTTAACCATGAACCCCTATTTCTTATACAACTCATACACTTACAGCATTAAGGAAAGTACTGAGTAAGAATCATTCAAAATATTATGGACATCAGACAAGCGTTATCAAACACTTGAAAATCCATTTTCATAAAATGATGCCAATCATTGTCAAAAATGATTGCATTAAATAACAAGTGAAGGTTTGCTATAAGTGTATACAGGAAGTAAATTTCAATGGTTTTATCTTTGATTTCAAAATATTATATTCAATGGTTTATCTTAAATTATTAGAAATATTTTTTAATCCCAAACTGGTGTTGTCTACCCTGTGCATATAAAATTAAAATAGAAGAAAACAAAATAAAGTTTTCTTGTTTTAAAATTACCAAACAAACTCACTATTTCACAATCAAAGTCATACACTTTGGGACATGAATTGCACAGTGTTAATTCATGCTCAGGTGCATTGATGGCTCAGCGCCTTCAGCCTCATGCTCAGCAGCACACTAGGTTTGAAATATTACAACATAATTCACAACCTGTCATGTCTTATGGCTTAATTAGGGATGTTTATGATCATGTTATTCATATTGTATCAGTAACAGATGACTAAAAAAAGAGACAAGGGATCATTATATGCAGAATAGCCTCATCATCATCACATAAACTGTAGCTCAAACTGTGGCTTAATTCAGTCTGAAATGGTAACTGAAAAAATAATGAAAATAAGTATCAAAGGAGAGTAACACAGCACAAATGCAGTGTCCAATAATGGGATCCAAGAATATATGTATATATTTCTTCACAGTTTATTTCCTGGGCACTGCATTTGTGGGTATTTATTTAGGTTGGAAAAAGATTAGATTAAATCCCGCAAAAAAAGTCTATATGTTGTTGTAAGGAGAAAATCATTATTCCATCAACACATTACAGGATTATAAACTCAATACATATACTTACAAATTATTTCACTTTCTCTGATGATAATACTAATTAACAATCTATACTTAATATTATATAGATAACATTATCAAGATCATCTAATTCTAATAATTTGTGATCATAATTATCTAGGTCAGACATTTAATATTACCATTAATATTCATTAATATTAGTAATATTAATACATTTTAGCACATACACACATATTTTAAAAGTATTATCAATCCATTTTCTACTATGCATGACAAGTCATCACAAATTTAGGGACTTAAAACAACACAAGTCATTATCTCACAGTTTCTATGATCAGACGTCTAGGCACAACTTGATCGAGTCTTCTGCTAAAAGTATCCTGAGGCTGCAATCAATGTATCTGCTAGACTGCGTTTTCGTCTGGGCTCTCAACTAGAGAAAATTTCATTTTCGAGTTAACTCAGATTGTTGCAAAATGATTTTTTCTTGAATCTGTATTACCAAGACACTAGCCATTTATTGGATTTTGGCTGGATGTGACCCTCAGCCTCTAAAGGAGTTCCAAATATCCTCTCTATAGGCAGTTTATAACACGTGTCTTTACTTCCTCAAGGCTAACAGAAGTTCTCATATTACTTACCTAAGGCCTACTTTCATATAATATAACCTAATCAAGAGATTTACATTTATTACTTTTGCCATATTCTATTGGTTAGAAACTTGTCATAAGTTCCACCATCACTTAAGGGGAGAGGATTATCAAAAGGCATGGACGTCAAAAGAAAAAATGCTGGGGACAGCGGTCATCTGTTCCACCCATTGCTTCATTTTAATTTTTCCAAAACCTTACAAAGCAGACATTATTATTTCACTTTTATAGGTGAGAAAATTCAAGTGCAGAGAGATTTAATTATTTTACTCTGTTTGCACAATTTACATTTCATAACAAGTGTTATTATCCAAAAGTATTTTCTTCAAAAGTCAATGTTCATTTCAACAGAAAGCTGACTTGACATGAGTGGTTTCCACATCTTAGAGGATCTTGAAAACATCTAAATGTTTCTAAAATCAAATAAACTATTATCTACCTACATTAACTTTTTACTTATATGTTTATTTTTAAAATGGCATATAGAAAAGCTAGAAAATAGGTTCAAGACTTATTCAAGACAGTCCAGCAGGGATTGTGTTTTGAATCAAAGTTTGTTTCACAGAGATAAATAACCACAGAAGAAGGAAATTAAAACTTTTGATCCAGTGTGGTGGCTCATGCCTATAATCTCAGCACTTTGGGAGGTCGAAGTGGGAAAATCGCTACAGCACAGGATTTAAAGACCAGCCTGGGTAACATAGTGAAACCTCATCTCTACAAAAAGTCTCAAATAAAAATTAAAGAAAATTAGCTGGGTGTGATGGCACATACCTGTAGTCCCAGGTACTCAAGAGACTGTGGTGGGAGGATCACTTGAACACAGAAGGTTGAAGCTGAAATGAACTGTAATCAAGACAATGTGCTCATGCCTGGGTGACAGAGTGAGACATTGTCTTTAAAAGAATACAAAACAAGCAAACAAATGAACAAACAAAATCAACCAAGCAAATAACCTCTTACAGATCTTGCTTAATGTAAAAAACAACTTCAGTATGACTTCCCAAAGTTCAAGTGAGCTGGCTTGTTGCAAAGAGATAGCTACCATTTACTGGATTCTTACTCTTTTTATGAGACTAAGTTAAATTATTTAAACAAATAATTTCATTTATTTTTAAAAATATCATTTCAATTTTATAGAAAAGGAAACTAAAACTTAGAAGTAAAGTGACTTGGCAAAGATCACATAGCTAGTAAATAAGAGCTTTGTTCAGTCCCACCAACCCTGGATGTCTTACTGAGGAATCGTGGGCTCATGGAAGGAGAGCAGGGTAAGGTATTAGTGTTTAAACATTTGACACAGTATCTGTTATGATTCCTACAAAGCTTGTAGGACTGAGTGGAGAAGAAAATACACAATAATAAATGACTCTGGCTAGATGGTGAGATACTTGTCACTGTAAAATTTAGGGTCTAATCTGCAGTTTTTGCTGCTATGATTGTCTGCTGCCTGAGTTGGCTCTGTCTTTACTGGAAGGCATGCTGATTTCCAGAAGCAAAGCTGGGGTATGGCAACATTTTACTCTGAGAAGGCTGCAGTGAGGAAAGCTTTCTAGGCCAGAGATATTCTAGAACTGTGGAAATCCAAACACCAGCAGAGTCACCAAAGACTTCTACATTTATGACCATTCTCAGGACATGGTTTTCAGATGTGGGACATAATATAGGATAAAAGAATGCCAAAACCACAACTATAATCAATATTCTAACTGACCTGAATAGACTGACGACTCTGGATACACAGATGATGTGTAGAAGGTGAACACCATAGAGAAGCCATTAGTCAAGACATATTGCCAGGTTTGGTGACTTGTGCCTGTAATCTCAGGAGTAATACTCAGGAGGCTGAGGTAAAAGGATAACTTGAGTCCAGGAGTTTGAGACCAGCCTGTGCAACATAGGAAGATCCTGTCCCCAAAAAAGTTATTTTTTGAGAAAACAAAAAACATAGGGATCACGCTGAACACGTAAATTATACACATTCACGTGGTCAGAAACACTGACTAATGTTGCGTGATTAGTGTCTGACACACTAACTTCTATAAACAAACTGATATGTTTAATATGTGAACTAATTCTTAAACATAAATCACTTCAAACCCAGTGACCCTTCCCCAACACCAGAGGAGCTTCTGATAACTCTGCCTCAGCTATATGGGGAGCTCACTAGGTAGAACTAATGCAATATCCCCAGCTAACCATTGTTTTAAGGGAAGATAATATATACCCGAACTTAATTAAGTAAATTAAAATATGCCTAGGGAAACAGAAGAGTGTTTTATCCTGTTACAGTAGGTAGTCAGACATGAGCAGGACAGGAGAGGCCCCCCCAACACAAGGAATGACAGGCAACCATCCGGTGATGGTCAAATGGTTGTTAAACTCTCTCTCTAAAACAATAATTGCTCACAGCCAACACCAGGAAAAGGCAGTCTCCCAATAGATAGAGAATCCATGAAACTGGTGACCAGTAGCCTCCCAATAAAATCTCAGGTGTTAGGAGAGCGGGCTCAAGCATGCACACTAAGGGTCAAAATAGCAGGGTCTAACTGGTGTATGACATTCTTCTAGAAACACTCAACTGGTAAAGAAATAACGCCTCAAGTAAGAATTGTACAACTTTAATAAACACACTGAGCATGAGCTTAAGATCTCTCTGATTGAAAGAAAGTGCATTTCTTTCACTTTTCTCATTACTTTAAGTAGAATTTGGCCTGCCAGTTACATGCTGGGAAAACTATCATCTTCTTATTTCTAGCTAAAGTCTGAATGGTAATAAGTGGATCAGGCTATGATAGAACCCGGGTGAAGCCATTTTCTCCAAATCCTAATTTAATAGAGAGACTCACAGGCTTCAGTCAGAATTATTCTTGACCCTCAGGTTCATAATACCAGCCATAAAACTAGCTCACAATATAAACATTCACATATTCTAAAATATTGACCTCATATGACAAGTTCTCTTGCCAGAATGAACCAATAATAAAATTAATATTAAATACAAATTAACATAAAAAAGAAAAATGACCTTCACATTCCACATATTTGAAAACCAAACCTTCACAGCAAGATACACTTTAGATTAAAGATAAAGTGTAGGACTATTTCTACATACAGATAACAGAATGGCATAAAAAATGACACTGGTCAAAATTTTTGCAAGGCACAGAAAATGAAATATTTAGAAAGAGACGCGCAGCTTAAAAAAATGAGAATAGTTGACAGAGATAAAAAAATAGGAAGAAGTTATTTTGTTCTTTTCAAAGACTAAGAAGTAATGAAAGAATTAAGGGCACAACTTAATAAAACAGAAAAAATACCTAATTTATAGATACATTTAGCAATAACACTTTACATTGTTTAAGCACAATTTAAAGTAAGATTTTATGAAAAGATGAACAGGATAGATATACCTATAGCAAAACAAGTCAAGAATGTGGGCAGGGGAAGGGAGAAGAGAAAATTTTCAAATAAAATGAAGAATAAAATGATTAGATATACAATACATTTTAAACACTTTAAGAGAATCTTTCATAATATTTATAATTAAGTATTTTTGTGTGCAGCATATTGTTGGACCACCCATTTTTTACCTAATCTGAAAATATTTGTATTTGAGTGTTTCAACCACTAACATTTAATTTTAAATTGTATGGTTATGTTTATCTTCTTGCTGTTTACTATTTTTTATTTCACTTTTCATTTTTCTGTACTTTCTGTTTTGATATGGTTATCTTGTTAAATGGCTATTGAAGCTTTGTATTCATTATTAAAATTGTTTTATTCTATATTTTAACTTATGTATTTTTAAAAGTTTTTTGTTATATTTTATGCATATGAGCGCTTAGTTTTTGGTTGCAAATGGCTTCTCCCACTCGTTGATTCATCTGTTTGCTCTCTTGTATGTCTTCTCAAAAATAACTCCTATTTTCATGAAGCTGAATTTATCAATTTTATTTGTAGTTAGTATTTCGAGCGTATGCATGTCTTGTTTTTGAAATATTTGCATATGTAGGAATCATTATATGTCATGTTATATTTTATACTTAAGAAGCAAAACATTTACTGTGCTGCTGTAGATATTTATTTATTTATTTTTCCCTTTTTTAACATTTATTTTATTTTATTTTTTTAATTTTATTTT
>NW_016817159.1:29356-44407 GCF_001698545.2 Rhinopithecus bieti | reverse complement strand
AAAAAAAAAAAAAAAAGAGAATTATAATAGATCATAAAATATCTTAAGCATGAGGTTTAGTAAAACCTGTATTTAAGGAGTAATATATATTTCTTAAAAACCTTTTTTTATGTACTCAAGGAAAATAGATCTTCATACTGATATGTTTGTATTGGTGAAAACGTGAATATCTGCTAGAACCTGCAAGCGAATACTAGTTAAAATCACTATAAATAAAAGTATCTTGTGGTTTTATATGCATCTCCATTTCATTCATTAGCTGGAGTTAAATTTACTGTTTTTTCCAGATCCCAAAGGTCAAATATTATTTATAATGGCAGACGGATATAGTTTACAAGCAGATTACTCTGAAGTCCTTTGTGAAAGTAAGAAACTGTTTTATTTGTCCCTTCTAATAAATATGCTTTTAATTTCCTTAAAATGTTTGAAAAATCATTACATATATTTTAATAAAAATAACTAGTTGGCAAGACACTGTTCCTTTAAAATGTTTGAGTAAACTAATATTCATTTAAAAATTACTAGTTCGAAGATTGAATAATTTTATTTAACTCTGTTAGTCATTATTCATCCATTTATTCAATACATCTTTAGTGAGCACATTACTGGAGTTGGCACTGTAATATACTGTATATATAGTAGTGAATAAGTCTGACATTCTCCTTTGTTTTGAGGAAAATTATCTCTCTTGTTTTTACCACGCTTTTCTCTTATAAGTGGCTTCTTATATATGTTCTTTATTTAATATTTTACATTTGGAAAGTCTTCTTTTTCCTGATTTAGTATTATGAAAATACTAATTGATGATTTTTAAGAGTGGAACTGTTTCATATCATTTGTGGGGTCATGTAGATACATATTCTGTCTCCAGGAATTTAATCTCTAATGGTGTTTCATCATAAGTCACATAAGTGAATGAATTTCTAATAGAAAAATTAAAATAGTGAACATGTTTGCTCCAAACATTATAATTGTTTATTGTTTCTCTTGTTGACTTAAACACTAAATCAAAGCAATTATGTAGGAAACTAAGGAGAAAAAACCATTTTTTCCATATGTGAGAAGATAAGGATAGTTAAAAAATCAAAATATCACCTTTGAATGAATCAATAAAAATGTTTCTCTATATTGATTAAACATACTTGACAGTTTTTTCAATGCTTTAAATTACTGTACTGATAAATTTCATTATGTTTTAATTTAGAAAACCCCAGATACATGTAACATAGTTGGTAACATACTATGTAAGAAAAAACTGCTTTTTTTCTTTAGTAATTTGTTTTTAAAGATCAAGTATCTATAATTTCAAAGTAAAGATGATTTTTCTTATTTAAATATAAAGATATATTTATATAATCTATCATATACATATATAATTATTTTAAGGAAAAGATACAGATTTTAGTTATAGTTAGCACCAGGAGGAAAAAGAGCAATACCCAAATTCTTTATTGTGTCATTAACTTATCTGTAGGCATCAATAAGACCTTTCAAAAATTTTATTTCCCAAATTACAAATGTGCAAGGCAGGCCTCTTAACAACCTCTTGTCACATTAGACTCAATGGCTGAATTACAGTATAACATGATCTGTTTATAATCAACTCCCTTATGGATTGAAAATGTTTGTAAAAAGGTTTGAAATAAAAGTAGTTTCATGTTTGCAACTTCATGCTTTCTTTTTACTTTTTCTTTCCTATAGTCACGCTTTTTTCTCTGCATTTGCAGATTCTGTCATACCATTATGACAAGAATATAAATATTAATGATTTAGCCTGTTGAAAGAATTACAGAGCAGAGGATTCAAATTAGTGTCTTATCAATTTATTCAGAACTGATAACCAATCACACAATTTATATTACTTCAAAACTCCTACTAATATAGGTTTATTTTAATACATTTTTAAAACTCAATCTCAATCTTCAATTTTGCTTTATCCACTTAGAAGCTGTTCAATACTATACCCTTATAATAAATGCCTTTTACAACTTTACATTTATGTCAGCAGAGTTCATATAATCATTCTTCCAACACCTATCTTTTTATATTGTTAGTCTTTTATAAAAGAAAAAAGTATGTCATGTATTAATATAATATAACCAAAACTTTTTTCAAAAATGTTATTTTCTATTGCAAAGTTTAATTTAATAAACATTGTCACTGTAACACAATTTTTTCCATTTTCATATTAAGAGGTCAGTTGGAATAACACACACTGGGATTTTTAGCACAGTATGAAAAGAATTAATTTTACATCTTCAATTAAGACCAATTAGAGTTGTACTTTCTCTGGCTTGCACACCATGAAAGAACTCTACCAAAATGTCTAATGAGCATAGACAGTTCATTAATGTTAAATTTGGTCTCCATGTCTGTTTTCATCTCCTGTGGTGTTTTGTGGGTTCCTAAAAACTCCTGGAAATTGTGTATTAGAGATGTATTACATCTAATAACATCATTTATAGGGATTTTAAATATTAAACAATACATTAATAGGTTAGCATTACTTACATTCCTAGAATGTAGTAAAACATTTCAGGAAGTTTTGGATTTAATGATTTGATAAAATGAAACTTAATAAATTCTTTACCCTAAATCTTTTATTCAGGAAATCATTACTATGCTGCACTAAAATGAGTCTAAAAGGCTCCATGTAGTTTTTAAAAGGATTAAAAACTGTATTTCTATTAACAATTATTATATTTGTTGTATATATATTATACAATATAGAGAATCTTATTACTTCGCATTTTCAACGTGCTTTACTCTGTGGCATGTACATGTAAATAGTATGTTTCACATTGAAAAGCACTTTGAATCTATGCAAATTTGATCCAAAATAGAAATTATGGGAATCAGTAAGCTGATAAATGTGAAATTTAATGTTATTTTCTTATACAGAAATGAGTTATGTTTGATAAAATTGTCAGTGTACATCTGTTTAAAACTGTGTAAATATTTCTTTCATTAAAAAAGAAATATTTTTGAGACAGTCAAGGCATTAAATGGAACAAAACATTTTAGATTAAAACAAATATTTTTATTTGAACTACTAGACTACTCCCTGTAGAAATGGCTTTAGAATTGTTATATGAACATTACACTTAAATGCAGGTAAAACTTCAACCAAAATGTTAGCCACAATTAAAAATACCAAATAAATACCAACTGGCCTAGAAAAATGCCACTGATCTTAAATTTTGGCGTGCAATTATGTTAAGATACACAAATATATGGTCAGTTAAATTGCACAAATGTAAAGTATTTAAAAATGCCAAGTCTTCAACAAACGTGTCAAAGAAACCTTGTATCTATTAAGAAAAACAATGTAAGATAAACAATGTACTTTAGCCCATACCTCACATCATAAAAAAAAGTTCACACTGTATTGAGCATTTACCTATGATGCACTTAACAAAAAAAGGGAAAGAAAAGATAAATAAGACTTCATAAATATTAAAACTGACTTAGAAGCCACCATTAAGTACATAAAATTGAAAGCTATAGATTGAGAGAAAATATTTTAATATACGTCTATATAAACATATGTGTGTGGGAAAACATGTGTAATATATTTGTACAAATAAACAGTAAGAAGATAACACAGTGTGTGTGTGTGTGTGTGTGTGTGTGTGTGTGTGTGTGTGTGTTGAGATGGGGATTTGCTCTTGTCACCCAGGCTGGAGTGCAGTGGTGTGATCTTGGCTCACTGCAATATCTGCCTCCCAGATTCAAGCAATTCTCCTGCCTCAGTATCCCGAGTAATAGGGATTACAGGCACATGCCACCACACCCAGCTAAGTTTTTGTATTTTTAGTAGAGACAGGGTTTCGCCATATTGGCCAGGCTAGTCTCAAACTCCTGGTCTCAAATGATACACCTACCTTGGCCTCCCAAAGTGCCGGGATTACAGACATGAGCCATGCATCCCGCTTAACACAGTTTTTTGTTTGTTTGTTTTTTGTTTTTTTATGGGCAACATATTGGAAGACACTTTGCAAAGTCATATGTACCAATAATGAAGAAGCACATGAAAAGTTGTTCAATATTGCTTTTCATCAGGGAAATGCAAATTAAAACTACCATTAGATATAACTTCACATCCACTAGGAATATTGGAGAGGAAGACTAAATGGAACTCTCATACTTTGTCAGTAGAATATGAAATGATAGAGCCACTTTGGAATTTAGCTGAAAGCTTCCTAGAAAAGATCAATATACTCCTATTTTATATTACTTTATGTGAGGCAGTCATTCTACTTCCAGGTATTTACTTAAAAGATATGAAAACATGTCCATAAGGAGGTGAATACAAGAATATTTGATGCAGTTTTATTCAAAAGAAACAAAAACTAGAAACAATCCACATGTCTATTAACAGAAGAGTGAGTAAGAAATTATCACATATCACTTCAAGGAAATTATACTTAACAATAATTAACAAAATATAATGACACCTCATGAATTACTCTCAGGAAAATTATTTTAAGAAAAAGAAGCAGACACAAAAAAGCCCATACAAAACGATTTAATTTAAATGAACTTCAAGAAAAAGGCAACCTAATTTGCAGATATAGAAATAAGAATCACTGACTAGAAAGGCTCACAGAAGGGGCTGGTTAAAAGGAATAAAATAAATTTCTAAAGTGATGAACTTGTCTATATCTTATTGGGGTGTTGATAGGTGTATATTTGCCAAAATTCATCAAACTGTACATTTATGAACTGTACAACTTACCCATATAATTATATAGCACCAATACAATGATGTATAACATGTTACTTAACATTATGTTCCTGTGTAGTTTTGTATATAGTAGAGTGTTAATAGCTATAAAATATCTGATATTATGCCTTACTTTGAACTTAAGTAGCTTGCCTGCCACTATGTTATTGATGGTGGCAGAAGAATTGAGCTTCCTGTGTTAGAGTCAGATACTTTTATTAGTTATGTTACAAGAGGCAGAACCAACCGTATGCCTGCATCAGTTCCCTTAAGACCCAAGTCCCATAGAAGCAATGTGGAGTGGCCCAGATGGGTGCTGCACATAAACAATGGGTTTGTGTTACAGCTAAGGAATCCTGAGTTTAGGAAACCCTTAATTGCGTAAGTAAATTTCTAGTAAACTTGTTCAAATATCATTCCACAGAGATAATATATGTATGGTTCTATTGAGGGATTATATCTACTTCCTGCCCTGAAGGAAAGTACTGTGTCTATCTTCCAAGGCTGTTCTCTATGCAAATATTCTGGAAAAGAGATCAGGAAAAAATTTATATTAGTCATGTGGAAAGGTTATGAAAATACATACAGGATGCTTAAGTACATATTACTAAGTGAAAGAAGCCAATCTGTAAAAGGCTGCATGCTATATGATTCCATCTACGACTTTCTGGAAAAGCCAAAATTATATACACAGTAAAACAATCAGTGGTTGTCAGGGTTTGGATGGGAAAGAGAGATCAACAGTCAGACACAGAGAATTTTCAGGGCACTAAAATTACTCTATGTAGTACTATAATGATGGACATGTTTCATTGTATATTTGTCCAAGCTTATAGAACATACAACACCAAGAATAAACCCTAATGTAAGCTAGAGACTTTGGGTGATAATGATGTGTGAACATAGGTTCAATTGTCACAAGTGTTCCACTCCTGTACAATCCCCTCAATTTTGCTGTGAACCTAAAACTGCTCTAAAAAAATAAATCCTATTTTTTAAAAGTTAAGAAATACACTACAGAAAAGGAGCAGAATTGGGAAGATGGTAGCCAAGGGATATAAAATTTCAGTTAGACAGGAGGGGTAAGTTCAATATATCTATCGCATGACATGCTATGACTATAGTTAATAACAATGAACTGCATACTTGAAAATTACTAAGAATAGATTTTAAGTGTTCTCATCTCAAAAAAAAATTTAAAAAAGAAAAATAAAAGGAAACACATTGATATTTAATAGCTTGTATTTTAAAAGGGTGTATCATGCTTATTCATTGAGAAAATATATGAGAGGGAGAGAAAGACAGAAACAACACAAACACCTTGTTGTGGTAGATAAGAAAGAGAAGAAGATCATAAAATAGGTCTTCTATCATTAAATGAAATGACTCCTTATCAACCCCCTGTAACAAAATAAAAACTGAAACTATATACTATCTATATAGAAAAAAAAAAACAAAAAATAATACCAGACGACAAAAAAGTAATACATGTCATGGTCCACACATGTATTACATGGAAGGTCTCTCAGCTTTGGGGTAGATGAATATTTATATATATATATATATATACACACACACACACACACACACACACACACAAACACACACATTTATATTTGGGTAATATACGTAAGATTTCAGAAAAACTTTTTAGAATGTTAGATAACTAAAATAGGCTTTTCTAATTAAGCATAATTTTTCATTGGTTCATTCTGTTCAGAAAAAATATAAAAAGGAGAAGCATTTGGCGTATAGGTGATTAACTCTCAAAACATTGTCCCCAACTCTAAATTTTGGTTCTATGTTGGGTCAGCTTTTCACTACAAATGCAGTTGTGAATCTTTGTTTATTAAATATTTATTGCATAAATATCCTATCAAGTTGTAGTCTCTGGGCTTTGGATTGTGAACTCTGTTCTGGCTGGAGTCACAATATCACTTTGAGATCACCATCTCCATTAGCACTTCTGTATTTCTTACTTAAGAAAATCTGAGGTAGAAAAAATTGAATGGGGGATCCCTTGCATCCTCCACTGGCCCATGGATCTCAGGAGGTATTCAGGTGTATTCTACTGGGGATAGGGTTATGTAAATCACAATGCCAAAGAAAAAAATTGTAATTGCCTGGTTGGGTTCTTCTTGCTTGCTGCATAGATAGAGCTGATTTACTGAAACAGCAGTATTGCAGCTGAGAAAGAGTTTAATAAATACAAAGCCAAGTGGAATTGCAACAGTTTATTACTCAAATCAGCCTCTCCAAGAACTCAGAGGCCAGTGTTTTTATGGCTAATGTGGTGAGTAGGGGGCTAGGGAAAATGTGCTGCTGATTAGCTGGAATGAAGTCATAGAAGTGTGGAAAACACTCCTCATGTGCCAAGTCAACCTCTCAATTTAGCCACAGGACCAACTGAGTCATGAATCACAACTCTGGGTGGAGTTGCTCATCAGGATGTAAAAGCCTGAAAAACATCTCAAAAGATCAATCTTAGGTTTTACAATAGTGATGTTAGCCATAGGAGCAATTGGGAAAGATACAAATCCTGTGACCTCCAGAAAAATGGCTGAACTGTATTTACATTTCACCAGAATGCAGGCTCCTCCCATAATCCTAATCTCATAGCGTTTCATTAGTTTTACAAGGTTTTAGTCCCTGGGCAAGGAGAGGTTAGTTTTAGGGAGGAACTCTTATCATCCTTGTTTCAAAGTTAAACTATAAACTAAATTCCTCCCATGGTTAACTTGTCCTATGTCCAGGAAATAGTGAGGACAGCCAGTCTTTGAGGTTGGAAGTAAGACTGATTCAGCTATGCTAAAATTCTCTCACTATCATAATCTTGGCAAAGGTAGTTTCGAGACAATGAACTAACAAAAAACTATCTACTTAAAGGTTCCAGGAAGGAACTTTTCAGTAGCATCACTGAGAAAAAAGGACAGTGGTTCTGTCATTCACGAAGTTGGTACGATGAAATTTTTCAGGGTGACAGTGGCAATGACTTCTGTAAAGGGCACAATAGTCTCACTATGCATATGCCGCAGGCATTCACTGTCTACTGAGCTGTGAAAGGAACTACTGGCAGGAGAGCTCTATGGAGATGATGCCACTTCACATTTAAAAACCTTTCCATTTTGCATCGTCACCCTGAGGAAAAATCCAGACTAAAGCTAAGGTATATTCCACACTTAACTCACATTCCTTTTCTTTTTCTTTCTGCTTATGCTCTGGATATGGCAAACACTTTGCAATTCTTGAAGGAAAGGGTGTTTTCTGTATCTCAAGGTATTAATCTATGTATTCATGTTGTTACACATTGTATAACAATTCCTTGTCCATCTCTTCCCACAGTTTGTAAGCTCTTTCAGAAAAGGGACTATCTTTGTTGCTTTTATAGCATGACTACATGGCATATCACAGCAGTTATTATAAACATTATTCATTAATTTAGTGAATTAATTTTCAATTGAAACAAATATGTATTTTAAATTAGGAACATTATTGCTAGATTTATATGCTCTACTAAAAGAGTTGTAATAACTGCCCAAATTACAGGAAGAATGCTGAGGCTTTCTCTAGAACACAAACTTGTGCATTCATTATGACAATTGGGCCCCTCTTACACTTGGTTCTAATTAAAACACTATTATGTGTACTTGGCACTGAGCTTTTACCAAGAACTAATTTTATTTTTGACCAGTAGAAAACAGAAGAAAACATCAGTCTTAAAAACTGATTAAATCTTGATAAACAATTATCAAACTATTTGAATAAAACGAACAGCTATAAGATGAGTTAAATAAATATTGATTTTTTTTTTAAATCCTCTAGTTCCACTGTAGCAGGGGGTATGTTCTAAAGTCTTGTCTTCCATCCGATTTTGCTATGTATAAAAATTTTTAGGCTGGACGCGGTGGCTGACCACCATAATCCCAGCACTTTGGGAGGCCGAGGTGGTCCAATCACGAAGTCAGGAGATTGACCTGGCTAACACGGTGAAACCCGTCTCTACTAAAAATACAAAAAAATTAGCCGGGCGAGGTGGCGGGCACCTGTAGTCCCAGTTGCTTGGGAGGCTGAGGCAGGAGAATGGCGTGAACCCAGGAGGCAGAGCTTGCAGTGAGCCGAGATCGGGCCACTGCACTCCAGCCTGGGCCACAGAGCGATACTCTGTCTCAAAAAACAAACAAACAGAAAAAATCTTTAATATCAAGAATGCAAAAAGAGAACAATCCAAGTAGTTAACATAAGCCAGTTGTTGAGAAGCACCTAGATTTAAATGTTTTCTCCTGTATTCTAGTTGGAATAGGTGACGGAGTTATTCATTAAGATCTTGATTCCTGAGTTTGTCGATGTTTTTATATCGTTCATGCAAGGATGGCAATGCTTATGTGGTCTTTTTCACCAAACACATTTTGAATAATACTTATTCACCATTGAAAAATTATTTCTAGCATTTCTAACATTAAATAAAAAATCTTCTGGTTCATATTAAGGGAATGATGATTGAAAGGTTTGCCATAGCTATTGATGCAGTGTGCATTTATTAATAGGACTCTTCAAATACTAATTACTTACTTCTAAGGTTGGAGGCAATTAGCTTAAATTCACATATGCAGATATTTTAGAATAAATATAACTAAATTTCAGATTTGTAAATATTTGACCAAGAGATTAGACGTAAAAATTTCAATCTTGAAGACCACCTAGGATCACTAGAAAGTATATTCTTCTCCCCTCATCTCCTTTGTCTCCAAGTCCTCTAGAGCCATCTTTTAATTGTACGCTTTTGTGGCCATATATTTCTAGCAAAGGATCCTTTCCTTCAGCTTCCTACCATCACAGTATTTACTCCCAGCTAGTGTTTTATCTTAGTACTTCAATATGTATACCCTCATCTTAAGAAGGCAAATGAATAAATACAACAATATACAATTGATTAAAAATCGGCTTCTAAATTATATTTATTCTCTATTAGGTTTGGGGTTATAATGGGATGGTTGCTGAGGTTGCGGTTGCTGTTTACCATAGCCTTTTTTTTTTTTTTTTTTTTTTTTTTTTTTTTTATGTGACTTAGATTTTACTTTCTTCTGAAACCTACTGATAAGGGAATAATGACAGTCTCCACTAGGAGGATATATATCCTAAATCAATTCCCATTGTAAAGTCAAATAAAAGCATAAGAAAAGCAAAACTTATATGTACCATTACTTATACAGGCATACCTCAGAAATATTGTGGCTTTAGTTCCAGACCACTGCAGTAAAGTGAATATATAAATAAAGCTAGTATCACAATAAACTGAGTGACACACATTTTTTGGTTTCCCAGCACTTATAAAAGTTATGTTTATACTACGCTGTAGCCTAACAAATATACAACAGCATTATGTCTAAAAAAAAAAAAAATACTTAATTAAAAAAAATTTTTTTTGCTAAATAATGCTAACAATCATCTAATCCCTCAGTGTTTACTAATCATTTTGCTGGTGGAGAAAATTACCTTAATGTTGCTGGCTGCTGATTGATCAAGGTGGTGGTTACTGCAGATTGGGGTGACTATGGTGATTTTTTTAAATAAAACAATAATGAAGTTTTCTGCTATTGATTCTTTTATGAAAGATTTCTTTTTAGCATGTGATGTTTGATAGCCATAGTAGAACTTCTTTCAAAATTGAAGTCAAACTCTGCTCAAACCCTCACAAACCCTGTTGATGATTTATCAATTAAATTCATGGAATATTCTAAATCCTTTGTTGTTAAAATCATTTTAACAACGTTCACAGCAACTTCACCAAAAGTAGAGTCTATCTCAAGAAACCACTTTGCTTGCTCATTCAAAAGAAGCCATTCCTCAGCAGTTCAAGATTTTTATCATGAGATTATAGCAAATCAGGCACATCTACAGCCTCCACTTCAATTTCTATTTATTTTGCTTTTCCATGGCATATGCAGTTATTTTCTCCACTGGAGTCTTGAACCTCTCAAAGTTATCGATGAGGGCTGGAATCAACTTCTTCCAAATTGCTGCTATTGTTGTTATATTGACTTCATCTTACGAATTATGAATATTCCTAATGCATCAAGAATGGTCAATCATTTCCCAAGGTATTCAAATTACTTTGCCCAGTTCATTAGAGGACTCACTATCTATGGCAGCTGTAACCTTGTAATATGTATTTCTTTCTTTTTTTTTTTTTTTAGATGGAATTTCCTTCTATTGTTCAGAATGGAGTGCAGTGGCACAATCTTGGCTTACTGCAACCTCTGCCTCCAGGGCTGAAGTGATTTTCCTGCCTCAGCCTCCTGAGAAGCTGGGACTACAGGCACACACTACCAAACCAGGACAGTTTTGTTTGGATTTTTAGTAGAGATGGAGTTTCACCATATTGGCCAGGCTGATCTTGAACTCCTGACCTTGTGATCCGCGTGCCTCGGCCTCCCAAAATGCTGGGATTACAGGCATGAGCCACCGCTCCCAGCCTATAAAATGTATTTTTTAAATAATAAGACATGAAAGGCAAAATTACTCCTTGATCCATGGCTTCATAATGAACGTTGTGTTTTGTACTACTTGCCTGCACATCTCATCAGAGCTCTTGAGTGACCAGGTGCTTTGTCAGTGAACAGTAACATTTTCAATTTTTTTTTTTTTTTTTTTCTGAGAAATAAGTCTCAGAAATGGGCTTAAAATATTCACTAAAACATCCTGTAAGCAGATTTGCTGTCATTCCGTCTTTGTTGTTTCAGTTATAGTGCACAGGCAGAGTAGATGTAGCATAATTCTTAAGAAACTCAGGATTTTAAGTTGAAGCCAAATAAGCATTGGCTTCAACTTGAAATCATTAGCTACATTATTCCTTAGCAAGAGAGCTAGCTTATCCTTTAAAGCATTGAAACCGAGCACTGACTTTTTCTCTCTAGCTATGTAAGTCCTACATGGCATATTCTTCTAATAGAAGGCTATTCTGTCTATGTTGAAAATCCATTGGTTTGTGAAGCCACCTTCCTCAATTATCTTAGCTAGATCTTCTGCATAACTTGCTGCATCCTTTACATCAGCACTGCCTGCTTCACCTTCTATTTCTGTTACCAGCAGCAAACCCATATGGGTGTATAGCAATCTCCATTCTTGCCTCCTCAGAAGAAATAATTTGACTAAGGAACATACGGCAGAAGGAGAGACAGAGGCACGTTTGAGAACAGGAGTGAAAGTTTAATAAAACATTTTAGAGTAGGAATGAAAAGAAAGTACACTTGGAAGAGGGCCAAAGGGGTAACTTGAAAGACAAGCGCACGATTTGACCTTTTGACTCGGGGTTTTATGTGTTGGCATACTTCCAGGGTCTTGTGTTCTTTCTCCCCTGATTCTTCCCTTGGGATGGGCTATCAACATGGGTCGATTGGGAGAGGAGCATGCGCAGTGTGTTTACTGGATATGTATGATTGTTCACTTGAGGCATTCCTCCCTTACCAGCTGAATGTCCCTAGGAGGTCATATACCAGTTAAATGCCACCATTTTGCCTCCCAGTATGCATGTGTGAGCCCACTCACCCAACTCCTGAAATCTTACTGGGAAACAGCTTCAGGTGTTTCTGTTTGCTGGAGGACTGCCTTTCCGTGGTGCTGGCCATAACTAATTATTATTTTATACAGACGGTTAACAATAGCCTGACCATCAGTTGTTGGTCTCCTGACATTCCTGGTGTATGTGTGGTTGGTGGAGCCCTCTTCTGCTCTGCTCATGTCTGACTAGCTACCTACTGTATTATGTTTATGTCACAAAGACAGCTTATTTTCCTGAACCTACTGAACTATCTGTTTCAAACTTCTGCAGCTTCCTCACCTCCCTGTCTTCATGAAATTGAAGAGAGTTCTGACCATCCTCTGGGTTAGACTTTGACTTAAGAGAGTTCTAGCCTTGCTCTAGTGTTGTGGCTGGTTTGATCCTCTATCCAGACTACTACAAGTTTCTCCATATCAGCAATAAGTCTATTTCGCTTACTTATTTGTGAGTTCATTGCAGTAGTACTTTATTTCCTTTAATAACTTTTTCTTTGTATTCACAATTTGTCTAACTGTTGGTTCAAAAGACCTAGCTCTCAGGCTGCCATGTCTTTTGATGACATCCCTTCCTCACTAAGCTTAATCATTTCTAGATTTTGATTTAATGTGAGAGACATAAGGCTCTTCCTTTCACTTGAACACTAGAGGCAATTGTAGGGTAATTAATTGACCCAATTTCAATATTGTTGTACCTTAAAGAATAAAGAGGCCTGAGGAAAAAGTGAGAGATAGGGGAGTGGACAGTTAGTGGGAGAGTAAGAAGAGACACATTTATCAATTAAGTTTTCAGTCCTATATGAATACAGTTCATAGCATCCCACAACAATTACAGTAGCATCATCAAAGGTCACTGATCACAGACCACCATAACTGATACAATATTAATGAAAAAGTCTAAAATATTATGAGAATCACCAAAACATGACACAAGGACACAAAATGAACACATTCTGTTGGAAAAATGGTGCTGATAGACGTATTAAATGTAGGATTGCCACAAACCTTCAATTAAAAAAAAATATATATATATCTGAAAAGCACAACAAAGCAAAGCACAATAAAATGAGGAATGCCTGTGCTTGAAAGAGCTAGGACCACATCGACTTCCTAGAAGACATGACAATCCAAAAAATAAATTTTCTTATTAAAATAGAAGAATAAAGAATTGTAATAGTAATATAATCATGGTAATGTGGGGCCATTACCATCGACCCCTAAAGCTTCACTGAAAAATCACTGGCATGTTTGATTCATAAGAGAAAAAGTATACAATTTTATTTAACATTTATACACAAGTGCCTTCGGGATGAAGACCCAACTATCATGGATGCCACTGGCTGGGGCCAGTGTTGCTGGTGGCAAAAGAATTTACCAAAGAAGACGTGGGGAAAGAAAGGTAGATTTATTAGAGAGAAAGTATACTGCAGGGAAGCAACAGGCAGCGCAGCATAAAAGAGGCTGTTTGCAAAGAGGCAGGGGCTGGAGCAGCGTGACCTGATACTGAGTTGTACTGGAGGGGCTACTTTCAGATAATGTGTGCAGATAAGGTGGTGCTGCTGGGGCTGGGAGGTGTTTGGGAACAGGATATCATGCCAGTGGGTTGTCTGTGATTAGCTCTTTTCTAAACAAACCAATGTTCTCCCCACATCTGATATCCCTTGCTGTTGTTGCTTAGCGATCTTATCAGGACTCCACACCAACATTCTAATGAGTTACAGAAGTATATACCATTCTGAGGTTACAAAAAGAAAGGTGGCTTGGATTCTGGTACAATGGGTTCTAGGAGGAGGCAGAAAAGGAATTCTATTGAGAGGCAACAAATTATTGTTAGAGAGAATAATTGGACTCAGGAACAGAGATTAACTTGTAAATAGTTTTCGATGTATGATCTTTGGAGATAGTAAAAGTTGCTGCTAAGGTGTGATCAAATCTTGTCTTTTTTTTCTGCAATAGATACTGTGATAACAGGGATGGAGAACAATTGTTCTTCTTAGTGGGTTTGGATCTTAGGCAGATAAAGGAACTTAAACTCCTTTGGGAGAGACAGTGGGGACTGGTGGTGGGGGCATTGGTCAGTGGGTAAGGGAGACCCTGAGGCTTCTCTAGTTTAACATGTCAAAATGCCAGATTTTGGGGTACTGATTTCAGAGCCCCAAAAGCAACAAGTACCAGATCCTGAAAGACAGGAATACATATTTGTGAAAGTGCCCATACTCAATTCACACTGAAAAGCAGAAGTGTATTGCTGACATCCTAGAATTGACAGTGACCAAACATGAGCTGTGGTGCTTGTCTTAGTTATTTCAGGCTTCTGTAACAAAATGTCAGTAAGTCTGTGGCTTATAAACAACAGAAATTGGTCAGGCATGGTGGCTCACATCTGTAATCACAGCACTTTGGGAGGTTGACGTGGGTGGATCACTTGAAGTCAGGTGTTTGAGACCAGCCTGGCCAACATGGTGAAACTCTGTCTCTATTAAAAATACAAAAATTAGCCGGGGGTGGTGGTGTGCACTAGTAGTCCCACCTACTTGGGAGGCTGATGTAGGAGAATTGTTTGAACTGGGGAGGCAGAGGTTGCAGTGAGCTGAGATTGTGCCACTGCCCTCCAGCCTGGGTGACAGAGCAAGACTCTGTCTGAAAAAAACAACAACAAAAAAAACCCAAACAAACAAAAAACAGAAATTTATTTCTCACTATTTTGGAGGTTGGAAGTCCAAGATGAGACTTTTTTTTTTTTTTTTTTGTTTTTTTTTTTTTTTTTTTTT
>NW_016817159.1:15114-29214 GCF_001698545.2 Rhinopithecus bieti | reverse complement strand
TTTTTTTGAGACGGAGTTTCACTCTTGTTGCCCAGGCTGGGGTGCAATGGCATGATCTCGGCTCACCACAACCTCTGCCTCCTAAGTTCAAGCGATTCTTCTGCATCAGTCTCCTTACTAGCTGGGATTACAGGCGTGCACCACCACACCTGGGTAATATTTATTGTAATTTTAGTAGAGATGGGGGTTTCTCCATGTTAGTCAAACTGGTCTCGAACTCCCAACCTCAGGTGATCCACCCGCCTCAGCCTCCCAAAGTGCTAGGATTACAGGCATGAGCCACTACGTCCCACCCTGAGATCTCTTTTAATAGGGCACTAATGCCATTTATGAGGGCTCCATCTTCATGAATTAATTATCCTTCCAAATTCCCACCTCCAAATGACACTACACGGGGAGAATGCAATTATTTAGTGATAACAGTGTCCTTTGGGATGTTACAGGTAATTAGGCAGGCATGAGCAGGACAGGAGACAGCTCCCCCCCACCACCAGGAATGTCAGGTTATGGCGTGGCAATGATCATGTTGGCTCTCTAAAAGTGATAAGTTAGCAGCCAGCACCAGGGAGAAACCATCTCCTGATAGTCCATAACTGTTCATATTAAAGTGTGAATTGAATGCAGATGCCAGGGAGATGCAACTTCTCCATTAAGACACAAAATGACAGAGTATGACCTTCTAGTGACATTTTTCCTTCTACTGGGTTCCACCAGAAAAGAAAAAAGCCTCAGATGGGCATGCGCACAACTTCCTTAACATACTGGACACACTCACGTTCCAAGTGTAAGGCGGACACTGCATATGTGGGCAGCCCACTCTAAAGGAAGAGTCATGAGAAAGGGATGCAAAACACTGGAAAGGGGCCACACTACAAAGTCCCAGGATCACAAACACTGCAATTGTTCTTCAGGCTGCCCACCTGGATCTCTTCCAAGTTCACTTTCCTTTCTTTCCTGCTCTAAAGCTTTTTAATCAACTTCCCCTCCTGCTCTGAAACTTGTCTTGGTCTGCTTTTCTGCTTGATGCGCTTTAGTGGAATTATTCCTTCTGAGGAGGCAAGAATTGAGCTTGCTGCAGACCCCTGTAGATTTGCTGCCAGTAACTCAGATACCTTCCACAGCTACCAGGGAGAAGAGGGAATATAGTGGACTGCTAAATGACTATTCATAAAGAACTGAGATAAGAAATCATTTATCTGTTAAAACTTTGTGGTTGTTAATACTGAGTGTCAACTCGACTGGATGGAAGGATGCAAAGTATCAATCCTGGGTGTGTCTGTGAGGGTGTTGCCAAAGGAGATTGACATTTGAGTCTGTGGACTGGGGAAGATAGGCCCACCCTTAATCTGGTGGGCACAATCTAATCAGCTGCCAGCAAATATAAAGACGGCAGCAAAAGGTGAAAGAGTGAGACTGGCCTAGCCTCCCAGCCTACATCTTTCTCCCATGCTAGATGCTTCCTGCTCTCAAACATCAGACTCTTAAGTTCTTCAGTTTTGAGACTTAGACTGTCTCTCCTTGTTCCTCAAGCTTGCAGACAGCCTACTGTGGGACCTTGTGATTGTGTAAGTTAATAATAAACTCCCCTTTATATATATATGTGTGTGTGTGTGTGTGTATGTCTGTGTGTGTGTGTATATGTATGTATTCTATTAGTTCTGTCCCTTTAGGAGACCCTGACTAGTGCAGATTTTGGTGCCAGGAGTGGTTCTAGAGAAACAAAACATTAAGGATGGTGTTCTTTCATTGGTTTTCGGGTTTCTGAGTTGGCTGCTTAACATGATCAGACCCAAAAATGCTAAGGACTCTATTTCTAACAGTATGGAGAACACTGATAGTCCTTGGCATGAACTGTTTAGAGAGTTATGCAAAATAAAATAAATGCATTTTGATGCTCCTGATTCACCACTCATGAGAGACAAAGAATTTAGTCATCTATACATAATACCTTTGATCATATGTGGAGAACCAAGGAACAAAATAAAGCTGGTTGGTTGCTCCTAAGATCAGTGGACAAAGTGATGAAAGAAAATGATGAACTCAGGGATTCTAACTCCCACCTTCAGAAGCAGATACTGAGCATCAAATCTGCTAAGATTACCTTGAGTGAGAGTCTGATCTCCTGCAGAGAAAGAGCTGAAATTGTGGAAAAACAGACATAAGCTCTTATCATGCAAGTGGCTGACTTGCAAAGAAGGGTGCATCCGCAGCCTTGCCAGGTGTCTACAGTTAAAGTGAGGGCATTGATTAGAAAATATTGGGACCCTGCAACTTAGAATGGGAATGTGTGGGAGGACTCTGATGAATCTGGGGACACTGAGTTTACACACTCTCATGAACCTTTTTTGACAGAAGGAATGGCTATCTTATCACCAGTAGTGACAACATCCTTTCCCTGACCCATGCAGCCATCAGTCTTTCCAGCTTTTGAGGAGATAAACCCTGCACTGCCTGAGGCAACAGTGATGGCCTCCCCTGAGGCAGTTGCCAGACAAAATAATGTTGATTCTCCTCTTGAGCCACCTTGAACACCCACCCCTGTTTGGTTGTAGACCCATAACTAGACTAAAGCCCTGGCGGGCCCTTAGAGGTGAGGTTGACAGTATGATCCATGAGGAGGTGTACTACACTCGAAAAGAACTGCTTGAGTTTTCTAATTTATAAACAGAAATCTGGAGAACATGCATGAGAATGTATATTAAGGGTGTGGGAAAATGGTGTAAGAAACATAGAGTTGGATCAGCCTGAATTTATTGATTTAGGTCACTAAGTAGGGACTCTGCATTTAATGTTGCAGCTCATGGAATTAAAAAAGATTCTAAGAGTTTATTTGTTTGGTTAACTGAAATATGGATTAAAGGATGGCCTACTGTGAGTGAGCTGGAAATGCCTGATCTCCCTTGGTTTAAGGTCAAGAAAGTGATCAAAAGACTTAGGAAGATTGCAATGGTGGAGTTGATTAGTCACTTTAGACCTACTCATCTCAGCTGGGAGGGTTCAGAAGCTATACTCTTTACCAATGCCTTGCTAAATAGATTTGTGAGGGCAGCACCTGTGTTTTTGAGGACTACTGGACACTGATTGTGAGCTGATGTTCGTTCCAGGGGAGCCAAAACATCATTGTAATCTTCCAGTTAAAGTAGAGGCTTCTGGTGTCAGGTAATTAATGGAGTTTTAGGTCAGGTCTGACTTACAGTGGGTCCAGTGGGTCCCCCAAATCATCCTGTGGTCATATTCCCAGTGCCAGAATGCATAATTGGCATAGGCAATTATGTCAATAATTGCCAGACTTAGTAGCTGGAAGAACCCCCACCTTGGCTCCCTGACTGGTAGGGTGAGGGTCATTATGGTGGGAAAGGCCAAATAAAAGCCATCAGAGCTGCCTCTACCTAGAAAAATAGCAAATCAAAAACAATAACTCATCCCTGGAGGGATTGAGGAGATTCGTGCCACCATCAAGGACTTGCAAAACACAGGGATGGTGATTCCCACCACATCCCCATTCAACTCTCACATTTGGCCTGTGCAGAAGACAGACGGATCTTGGATAATGCAGTGGATTATTGTAAGTTTAAGCAAGTGATGACTCCAATTGCAGCTGCTATACCAGATGTGGTTTCATTGCTTGAGCAAATTAACATGTCTCTTGGTACCTGGTATGCAGTCATTGATTTAGCAAATGCCTTTTTCTCCATTCTTGTCCCTAGGGCACACCAGAAGCAATTTGCCTTCAGATGGCAAGGCCAGCAATATACCTTTAATCTTCTACCTCCAGGGTACATCAACTCTCCGACTTTGTTTCATAATCTTATTCGGAGAGACCTTGATCACTTTTTGCTTCCAAAAATATCACACTGGTCCATTACATTGATGACATTATGCTGACTGGATCCAGTGAGCAATATATAGCAAACACACTGGACTTATTGGTGAGACATTTGCATGCCAGAGAATAGAAATAAATCTGACTGAAATTTAAGGACCTTCTACCTCAGTAAAATTTCTACGAGTCCAGTGGTGTGGGACTTGTTGAGATATTCCTTCTAAAGTGAAGGATAAGTTGATGATTTTGGCCCCTCCTACAACCAAGAAAGAGGCACAATGCCTAGTGATCTATTTGGATTTCAGAGGCAACACATTCTTCATTTGAGTGTGTTGGTCTGGCCCATTTATTAAGTGATCTGAAGTGCTGCCAGTTTTGAGTGGGGTCCAGAACAAGAGAAGGCTCTGCAACAAGTCCTGTCTGCTGTGCAAGCTTCTCTGCCACTTGGGTCGTATGACCCAGCAGATCCAATGATGCTTTAAGTGTCAGTGGCAGATAGGGATGATGTTTGGAGCCTTTGGTAGGCCCCCATAGGTGAATCACAGTTGAGGTCTCTAGGATTTTGAAGCAAGGACCTGCCATCTTCTGCAGATAACTACTCTCCTTTTGAGAGACAACTCTTGGCCTGTTACTGGGCTTTAGTAGAAACTGAACATTTGACTATGGGTCATCAACCTATCATTAACTGGGTGCTTTCTGACCCATCTAGCCATAAAGTGGGGCATGCTCAGCAGCATTCCATCATCAAGTGGAAGTGGTATATATATGTGATCGAGCTCAAGCATGTCCTGAAGGCACAAGTGAGTTACACGAGGAAGTAGCTCAAATGCCCATGGTCTCCACTTCTCCCACCCTGCCTTCTCTCCCTGAGCCTGCACCAGTGATCTTATGGGGAGTTCCCTATGATCAGTCAACAGAGGAAGAGAAGACTAGGGCCTGGTTCACAGATGGTTCTGCACCATATGCAGGCACCACCTAAAAGCAGACAGCTGCAGCACTACAGCCACTTTCTAGGACATCCCTGAAGGACAGCGGTGAAGGGAAATCTTCCCAGTGGGCAAAACTTCAAGCAGTGAACTTGGTTGTGCACTTTGCATGGAAGAGGAAATGGCCAGATATGCAATTATATACTAATTCATGGGCTGTAGCCAACGGTTTGGATGGATGGTCAGGGACTTGGAAGAAACATGATTGGAAGATTGGTGACAAAGAAATTTGGGGGATAGGCATGTGGATGGACCTCTCTGAGTGGTCAAAAACTGTGAAGATATTTGTATCCCATGTGAGTGCTCACCAATGAGTGACCTCAGGAAAGGAAGATTTTAATAATGAATTGGACAGGATGACCCGTTCTCTGAACACTACTCAGTCTCTTTCCCCAGGCACCCCTGTCATCACCCAATGGGCCCATGAACAAAGTGGCCATGGTGGCAGGGACGGAGGTTTTGTATGCCCTCAGCAACATGAACTTCCACTCACCAAGGTTTACCTGACTATGGCAACTGCTAAGTGCCCAATTTGCTTGCAGCAGAGTCCTCGATATGCCATCACTCCTCAGGGCGATCAGCCTACTAACTGGTGGCACGTTCATTATATTGGACCTCTTCTATCATAGAATGGGCTGAAGTTTGTCTTCGCTGGAGTCGACACTCATCTGGATTGGGCTTGCCTATCCTGCATGCAGTACCTCTGCCAAGACTACCATCCATGGACTCACGGAATGCCTTATATACTGTCACGTTATTCCCCACAGCATTATGTCTGGCCAAGGCACTCACTTTATGGCTAAAGAAGTGCAGCAGTGGGCTTCTACTCATGGAATTTACTGATCTTACCATGTTCCACATCATCCTGAAGCAGCTGGATTGATAGAATGGTGAAATGGCCTTTTGAAGTCACAATTACAATGACAAATTGGTGACAATACTTTGCAGGGCTGGGGGAGAGTTCTCCAGAAGGCCTTGTATACTCTGAATCAGCATGCAATATATGATACTGTTTCTACCACAGCCAGGATTCAAATGTCCGGGAATCAAGAGGTAAAAGTGGAAGTATCACCACTCACCATCACCCCTAGTGATCCACTAGCAAAATTTTCGCTTCCTGTTCCTGCAACATTATGTTCTGCTGGACTGTAGGTCTTAGCTCCAGAGGGAGGAACACTGTCACCAGAAGATACAACAATGATTTCATTAAACTGGACGTTAAGATTGCCACCTGGACAGTTTGGGCTCCTCCTATCTTAAAGTCAGCAGGCTAAGACGGGAGTTACAGTGTTGGCCGGTATGATTGACCCAGACTATCAAGATGAAATCAGTCTACTACTCCATAACAGAGGTAAGGAAAAGTATTCATGGAATACAGAAGATCCATTAAGGCATCTCTTAGTATTACCATGCCCTGTGATTAAGGTCAATGGGAAACCACAACAGCCCAATCCAGGCAGAACTACAAATGGTCCACACCCCTCAGAAATGAAGGTTTGGGTCACTGTACCAGGAAAAATATCAATGAGATATATATATACACACACACACACACACACACATACACACACACACGCACACACACACATATAAAGGGGAGTTAATATTTAATAAACTCCCCTTTATATATGTGTGTGTGTATATATATGTATCTCATATATATATCTCAAATATATCTCATATATGTATCTCATATATATCTCACATATATCTCATATATATCTCATATATGTATCATATATATCTCATAAATATCTCATATATATATCTCATATATATATGATATATATATCCTATTAGTTCTGTCCCTCTAGGGAACCATGACTAATACAAATTCTTTTCCTTTCTAATGCCTGGAAGATTAGAAGATATGTGTTCATCATTCTGGATAAAATTGGGGAGACATTTATATGGGCCTTGGTGAATAAATATTTTATATAAAATGTATTTAAGATAAAATACAAAATGTAAGGGAAGGTAGCAAATATTATATTAAAATAAAATTCAAATAGCAAATATATAATTATAAAATATAAATAATTTTACAATATTTTGTGAATGACTTGAGTTATTGTAATTTATTATACGTAGCTTAATCAAGTATACTGATCCTAGGCATTAAATTTGAAAATGGCAGACAAAATTCCAGATCAAGATTTTTTATGATGCTCTTTCCAAATTGCTGAATATAACAATTGACTGGAAATGTTTACATCAGTAAATAAAACACTTTTCACCACCATTACAATATTAGCAATGTTTAAAGTTATATTATGAAAACTATATCTTTTGATTTTGACTTCTAATGTTAAAATTCAATTTGCTTTCAGTTGAATATTTCTTAAATATTGAAAAATAATAAAGAAGACCTAATTTGCAGAATCATAGAGAAACTCTGTAGCTAACTTGTATATCACAAAATGTATAAATCAATCACAGAGAAAAGTATACCAAACCTGGAAAAGTAGAGATTCAAGTGTATATACACTGGAACTGTGCCCGAAAGGGAGCACTGTCCACCTCCATTCATCCTTCATCTTCTTTACTGCCATACTTTAGCTGTCAGTGCCTTGTTTCTAATGTTCTGGGACATTAACCAAAAGCTCCTCTATAGGTTTTTTTTTAATCCACCATATGCTGTTGTGCTATCTTCTGATGACTATTGACGTCAATCTGTGAGAAGAAGCTCATCCTTGGCCAGGTTCAGCACATTTTGGCAGGACAGTATGTGCTAAATATCACTTTTGCTTGCTACCTGCAATGAAGACAAGATGTGCCATTTGAACTTACTTCAGTAGTGGCATCCTATAAGGATGGTCAAAAGAGGCTGCATGGCCAGTGAAGACAGAGTCAGGAACTCCAGCCACTCCAGAAACTGGCCTTCCAGCCCAAGGATGAGTGTCAGTTTCCTAGTGCAGCTAGGGGATGCATTTATCAGGAAGTCTGGAATAGAAAGCTATAATACTATAGAAAAATGCTGTGCCACATTCTACTCCAGGTAGAAACTATAGACATTTCTGGTTCACATAAGAGACACTATGTTAAGTTGTAAAAACTGTTAAACTGTAAAAAGAACCTTAAAATCAACAGAAACTTAACATTTATTTATTACATCAAGGTTAAGTAAAATTCAAAGAATGAGAAACTAGACCAATTTGGATTCAAATAATCAGATCTGCAATTTTTTTAACCATGAAGTGCAGCGATTCCAAATCTAATCCTCATACTTCCCGTCCTCTACAAAAGAAAACAATACCTACCTCAGAATAGAGCAGATAACGATATGAATCAATAAAAACAATTAAACTCATAAAAATTGTATTGCAATATAATGCATCATAGCAAATATTTTAAAACACTCAATTTGCACAATAATAAAATGATTTCCAAAGTGTGGTCCCCAATTCAGCAGCATTAACATCAAGTAAAGGCACATTTTCAGAAGTCAGACTTACTGAACCAAAAACTCTCAGAGGAGAGCCCAACAGTATGTTTTAACAAGCCCTTCAATTGATTCTGATGCACGCTAATGTTTGAGAACCACTGGTTTAGTCAACCACGAAACTTACATGCATTTTTTTTGTGTGCTGCTAAAATGAACATTGTGATGAGTATGCAGATGCAAGCAATACCCTATTAAATATAACTATAAATAAATTATATGAAGTTGTTTGGATTTGATAAAGGAATTATTACATAATCATGCAAACAGGCAAAGCCTTACATTTTAGGTCTAGTGAAATAATCTATCTTCATATACTGGTTGAAATAGATTTTAGAGTTTGAATTTTCTGCATTTATAAAAGATAGCCAATCAAAATTCTCACAATTTCAGAAAAGAACTTAATTGAACACATACAAATGTAACAATGAAAGACTTAATTTTGTGTGTTCATAGGAAAAGAACTTTTTTTCTTTATTTAAGAGAACAAATATATGCTTCATAACAGACATTTTTATGTGTAGATGTTTGTTCTATTATATTTACATCCTCGCCAATTGAACATATCTGGGAAAATATTTTGTTTTATTTATAGTCACTATCAAAAAACATACATAAAGACTGTAACCAGGGTAACAAGGAAGGGAGAAGGTACATTTTATTTTTAAGAAAGATCTTTATTCCATTTGACTGCTCCTCCAAAATATGTATTTTTATAGTAATATTTTGATCACTGAAATTTGACACTTCTCCAGTTTTTCTTATTTAAAATAATTAGCAAGTCACTTAAATTCTTAAATACAAATATAACTGTAACACACATTTCTATAACCAGAATAAGTGGGAGAAACCTAAAATCATAGTTTTTATTTATATGACATTTTATTTTTATCTATTCTTGAATTAATTTCTGTAGGTGGATATAAGTATATTATTAGAGGGATTAGAGTCAGCAAAGATGGGTTCTACTGGTTTGCTCAGAAAATTCTGAAAGCCTCAATCTTTAAGACTGAAAAGTAATCATGAAACTACAAAAGTTAATACAATAAAATCATTTCTTATTTTGATTGAACTGAGTGACAAACATATTTTAAAATCAAAGAAATTAGGGGTTAGATAAAATTAAATAAAAGAAATTGAATCATAAGCAGGCTTAAACTTCAGGTATTGTTCCTTTTCAACACTAATCTCATGACTATTTATCAATGACTAAAAGCATACTTAAGATAAAAGAAATGGAATCTTTTACAATAGGATGATTTCCACTTTGAATTTGAAACTTGGATCATTACCTTAAGATTATAGTTTGCGCCTAGTATAAATAGAATGTGATGGGCCTCTGCCATCCTTTGAATTCAGGAGAAACACTGCACAATGATAACTGCAATAAGCAGTACAGGGACTTTCTATTACAGCAGCTCAGTTGTACAAAGGACTTTTTAAAAATGACTAGCAGATAAAGCTATTCATTTGTGAATAGGACATTATCATCTATGGAACAACTGAATTTAAGATCATTTATCACTGTCAGTCTCTGAAATCTTTTTCACAATGAGAAAGATATGCAATTACTGAATAATTTGAAATAATTTTAAAAGGCAACATTACAAACTGCTTAAGAATGCCATTCTATTTACGTTAATAATGCAATGCACTATTTGAATTTCTAACTGACTTTTGACATGTTTTATACTATTTTCCCACTTTTTAACTGTAAAAGAACCTTGGTTTCTTACAGAAACTTAAGCTTATTCCTGGCCAGGCGCGGTGACTCAGGCTTGTAATCCCAGCACTTTGGGGGGCCGAAGTGGGTGGATCACGAGGTCAGGAGATTGAGACCATCCTGGCTAACAAGGTGAAACCCCGTCTCTACTAAAAATACAAAAAAAATTAGCCGGGAGTGGTGGTACATGCCTGTAGTCCCAGCCACTCGAAGGCTGAGGAAGGAGAATCACTTGAACCCGGGAGGCAGAGGTTGCAGTGAGCCGAGATTGCGCCACTGCACTCTAGCGTGGACAACAGAGTGAGACTCCATTTCAAAAAAAAAGAAAAAGAAAGAAACTTAGCTTATTCTTATACATTAATGTAATGTTCAAAGAAATTTTTCCTAAATTCTGTGAGAGCAATTACTTTTTTGCCAGTACTAGTCACTATTTATAATAGAACACAGGTTTGTTTTCTGAAATTAGATCAGACCATCTTTCAAGTCAGACACATTCTCTTTTGAGCTATTTCTTAATCTTTTTACTTAGCCCTCCAAATCATACATGAGGTTACACTAGTATGCTTTGTAAAGAACTGAGATAGTCTACTTTCCCCTCAGCTTGAATAAACATTTCTTCCTGACTATAGTCTCTTGACCTCCCTTTATTTTGGAGCATTCACTTTAGAATACTTGGAATTGTAAATTTTTTTTTCTGCCCTTGGGGGAAGATATAAATCTTTCACCAGTCTCTTGCCAGTTTTATAACCCATGAATGTCTTTCCCAAGGACCTGGGAGGTATCCTTTTGAAATGTAATCATGAAGAAAGATAGTGCCCCTTCTCCTAGTCTATGCTGGTGAGTGGGAGACTAATTGCTATATGTATCACCTAGCAAACACAGATGGCCTAATCACATCAGCCATCTTCCCTCCTAACAGCTTCTAGTACTCTCACTAGATTAGCTCACCCCTGTGCTTAAAACCCTCCTGCTTTTGTTTCAACAGAGTTTATATCAATCTATTTCTTATATCATAAGTCTTAAATAAAGTCTACCTTACCCACTAAACCTGACCAGTGCAATTTCCAACACTAGAAAACTTAGAGGTTATATTATTTATACAAAGAATTATATTTTTTTTCACTCTTTTTCACAATTTAAGAAACATATTTGAATATTATTTATTTAAAATTAAAAGATTAATTCTAAAAAAAAATTCACTAACAAAATTGGTGTATTTCTTATAAGAGAACAAGTACAAACTTCTGGATTTTTGTATGCTATCATAAAAATCTACCCTACCTCTATATAGAAAACCCATTTTATCAATGGCCCCACAGTCTTCCTAGCTACCGAGGCTCAAAATATGAGGCTTATACTACCTGGGCTCAAAACGTGAAGCTTATACTAATCACCATTTACCACATGTGATGGTTAAGACTGAGTGTCAACTTAATTGGATTGAAGGATTCAAAGTATTGTTCCTGGGTGTGTCTCCGAGGGTGTTGCCAAAGGAGAATAACATTCGAGTCAGTGGACTGAGAGAGGCAGACCCACCCTCAAACTGGGTGGGCACCATCAAATCAGCTGTCAGTGCCACTAGAATAAAGCAGGAGGGAGAAGAGCAGACTTGCTGGGTCTTCGAACCTTCATCTTTCTCCCGTGCTGGATGCTTCCTGCCCTCAAACATCAGACTCCAAGTTCTTCAGCTTTTGGAGAACTTTTGGACCTTTTGGAGAGCTTTTGGACCTACACCAGTAGTTTGCCAGGGATTCTTGGACCTTTGGTCACAGACTGAAGGCTGCACTAACTATGGGCTTTCCTACTACTGAGATTTTTGGACTCAGACTGCCTTCCTGGCTCCTCAGTTTGCAGATGGTCTATTGTGGGACTTCATCTTGTGATTGTATGAGTCAATATTTCTTAATAAACTCCTCTTCATGTATACATCTATCCTATTAGTTCTGTCCCTCCAGAGAACCCCAACACAGTGCACAAAACTATCTTCCCAACAAGTCATATCATGTACTACCTCATTTAACCACAGACCTATAAAGAAACATTTTATTTGCATTAGTCATATTAAAAAAAGTAAATAATTCTTAATTGTATCTATTATGGTACCTTGAATAAATAGGAAATTAAAAATTTTAGATTGAAGCATAGAATTCATTTTATTCACTTAAATTTCAAGATCTGTTTCTCTTGGAAATAAAATAGCTAAATGATTTAATAATTTGTTTACTTTTTAAAATTATGTATAATTATGTGTAAATAAATTTATATATAATTATTAGATATAAGATATTTCAAAATATAAATAGACATAATTTATGGATCTTTGAACACACTAACATAGATTTATTTGTCTAAAGGCATATTTGAAATTCTGAATCCTAGTAAGTAAGTTACCTTACAAAAAATGTTCTAATGTGCTTTCATTCAGGCAGTCTCTGAGTTGTTTTGTTCTGTGAATAATAATAATTATAAAACTTTCCTTTCCAAGAAAACAAGAGCTAAGAAAATTCATAATCATCAAACTTGTCTGACAAAATATGCTAAAAAGAATTCTTCAGTCTGAGAGAAAAGAACTTCAACATACATACAGATAATACTGGAAGTTAAAAAATCCATAGGTAAAAGTCAGTACACATACAAACTCAGAATACTCTAACACTGTAATTTTAGTATGCAAACCACTCATAACTCAAGTATGAAGACTAAAAGACACACCTATCAAAAACAATAATGGCTATCACAATCTGTTAATCGATAGGCAGTATAAAAATACGTAAATTGAAAAAAAAAAACAAAATGTCAGGGGATAAAGTTAAAGTGTAGAGTTTCTTAATTTTCCTTTATTTTATTTCTTTCTTTGAAATCAAATAAAAGTTGTCATCTATTTTTAAAAACTTGATGTATATACACATACACACACACACACACACATACACACAAACCTATAAGATTTATTTTGGTAAGACTCATGGTAACTATGATGCCAAAACCTATGTTAAATATGCTAAAATAAAAGAAATGGATTAAAACATACTTCCAGAGAAAATCCCCTAACCAAAAATGAAAACAGTAAGAAAGAAAAACAGGAAGTAAAGAGTTACGAAACAACCAGAAAACAAGTGTCAAAATGGCAATAGTAAACCCTTACCTATCAATAATAGTATTGAATATAAATGAACTAAATTCTCCATTTAACAGATATAGAGTAGTTGAATGCATAAAGAAATAAGACCCAATTATATGCTACCTTCAGTAAACCCAATTCATCTATAAAACAGAGACTAAAATTGAAGTGATGGGAAAAGGATATTTCATGAAAATGAGAGCCAAAGAAGAGCAGGAGTAGTTATACTTGCATCAGATAAAATAGACAAGTCAAAGACTGTCAAAATAATCAGAAAAGTCACTAGATAATAATAAAGGGGTTAATTCATCAAAATAATATAGTAATTATAAATACCTAGGTACC
Organism: Rhinopithecus bieti; assembly: GCF_001698545.2. NCBI lineage: Eukaryota > Metazoa > Chordata > Mammalia > Primates > Cercopithecidae > Rhinopithecus > Rhinopithecus bieti. The sequence goes on along the minus strand of NW_016817159.1, from coordinate 15,774 downwards.
CAACACAGAAACACCCAAGTATACAAAACAAACATTAATAGATTGAAAGGGAAAGACAGACTATAAAATGTAATAGTAGGAAACTTTGACACCTCACTTCTAATGTCATTCAGACAGAAAGTCTACAAAGAAACATTGGAATTAAACTCCACGCTAGACCAATGGGCTTAGGTGACATCTACAGATTATTTCACCCAACTGCTTCATAATACACATTGTTCTCAATATCACATGAAATAATCCTCTAAATATACCACATGTTAGGCCACAAAACCAGCCTCAATGCCTTCAAAAATCTCAAAATCATATCAAGTATTTTTTCCTGTCCATAATGGAATAAACTAGGCACTAATTACAAGAGGAGTGGTGGAAACTAAACAAACTCATGAAAATTAACATGCTCCTGAACAATCAATGGGGTGTTGAAAAAATTAAGAAAGAAATTTTAAAAATTTCTGAAACAAATGAGCATGGGAGCGCCACATATGAAAATCTATGAGATACAGAAAACCAAGACTAGGAGGGAAGTTTATAGCAATAACACCTATGTAAAAACAATAAACGGGCAGGGCGCGGTGGCTCAAGCCTGTAATCCCAGCACTTTGGGAGGCCGAGACGGGCGGATCACGAGGTCAGGAGATCGAGACCATCCTGGCTAAT
>NW_016817159.1:0-14385 GCF_001698545.2 Rhinopithecus bieti | reverse complement strand
AAAGAGAGAGAGAGAGAGAGAGAAATAAATAAATAAATAAATTACATTGAACTATATGCTAATGGTAGAAAAATCTAGAAGAAATGGATAGATTTCTAGATACATACAATCTATGAAGATTGAATCAGAAAGAAATAGAAAACCTGCACAAACTAATAGAGAATCATGAGATTGAAGCCATACTAAAAATATTCCATCAAAAAATCCCAGGACCTGATGGCTTCACTGCTGAGTTCTACCAAACATTTAAATAACTAATACCAAATACGACTCAAACTCTTCAAAAAAAAAAAAAAAAAAAATCTAAGGAGAAGAATATTTTCAAACTTATGATACATTTATATACATCATTTATATACATCAATGGTGAACAATGTGAAAAAAATCATAATACCTAAGAATGCATTTAACCAAAGAAATGATAAAAACTGTAGAAGGAAAACTATAAAACACACAGATTAAAGAAATTAAAGAGTACTCCAGAAATGGACAAATATTCCATTCTCATGAATTGGAAGTATTATATTGTTAAAATGTCAATACTACCCAAAGTGATCTTGAGAGTCAATGTAATCTTTATCAGAATACCAATGACATTCTTGACAAAAACAGAAAAAAATCCTAAAGTATATACAGAACCCCAAAAAACTCGAATAACTAAAGCAATTCTGAGCAAAAAAAAAAAAAAAAAAAAAAAAAAAAAAAAAAAAAAAAAAAAAAAAAAAAAAAAAAAAAAACCAACAAAAAAAACACAGTTGGAGGTATCACACTACCTGACTTCAAAATTTTCTACAAAACTATTTAAACCAAGTCGTCATGGTACTGGCCTAAGAACAGATACATAGATGATGGAAGAGAATAGAGAAGCAGAAATAAATTCATACATTTATAGCCAACTTATTTTTACACAGGCGCTAGGAACATACAGTAGGGAAAGGACAGGCTCTTCAATAAATAGTGCTAGTAAAACTGTATAGTCACATGCAGAAGCATGAAACTGATTCCTATCTCTCACTATATATACAAATCAAATCAAAATGGATTAAAGACAAATGTAAGCCCTGGAACAAACAACCTACTACAAGAAAACATTGAGGAAATGCACCAGGATACTGGTCTAGGCAAAGAGTTTTTAAGTAAGACCTCAAAAGCACAGGCAGCAAAAGCAAACATAGACTAATGAAATTGCATCAAGCTAAAAACCTTCTGTAAAAGAAAAGAAACACCAACAAAGTGAAGGGACCACCTACAGAACGGGAGAAAGTATTCACAAACCATCCATCTGGTAGGAAATTCATAACGGAAATATGTAAGGAACTCAAGTTAGTAGCAAAAAATTCAAACAATTCAATTTAAAAATGGGCAAAAGAACTAAAAATAGATCTACCGTTTGATCCAGCATTCTCACTGCTGCACATCTTCCCAAAATAAAAGAAATCACTATATCAAAAGGATACCTGCAGTTGTTTGTTTATCATAGCACTATTCACAATAGTAAATATATGGAATCAACCTAGGTGTATATCAATGGATGACGTTTAGAAATATGATGTGTGTATATATGTATATTTTTAGAAATGTGATGTGTGTATATATATACACACTATATATGTATGTAATATATATAGTATACAATATATACTATATATGTTGCACGTATTATACAATATAGCAAGCCATAGAAAAAAAGAATTAAATTATGTCTTTTGAATCAGCATGGATGGAACTAGAGGCCATTATCCTAAGTGAAAAAACTCAGAAACAGTCAGACACTGCATGTTCTCACTTATAATAATAAATAATGTGTAAACATGAACACAAAGAGTGGAATAATGTAAAATAGAGGCCTAGAAATGTGGTAAGTGGGAGGTGGGTGAGGAATGAAAAATTACTTAAAGGGTAAAATGTACGCTATTCAGGTGGTGTGTACATTAAAATTCCAAACTTCACCACTCTGCAATGTATCCATGTAACAAAACCGCACTTATACCTCTTAAATCTATCAAAACAAAACAAAACAAATAAAGAGATTAGTAGTTTAAAAAAATGAGCAAAATATATGAATAGACATTGCTCAAGAAGAAGACATACAAATGACCAACGGGTATGTGAAAAAATATTCAACATCACTAATCAACAAAGAAATGCAAATCAAAACTGCAAGGAGATACCATCTCACCTCACTTAAAATGACTTTTATCGAAAAGATAGATTATGATGGATGCTCCAAGCATATAGAGAAAAGGGAAACCTTGTACACTGTTGGTGGAAAGGTAAATTAGTAAAGCCAGTGTGAAAAAAATATGGAGGCTTTTCAATAGACCTAAACATAGAACCACCATATAATCTAGCAGTCTCACTACTGGGCATATATCCAGAAGAAAAGATTTCTATATATGAAGAAATACCTGCGTTCACATGTTTATTGAGGCACTATTCACAATAGCCAAAATATAAAATCCACGTAAGTGTCCATCAAAGGTTGAATGGATAAAAAATGTGGTATATATACACAATAGAATATTATTCAGCCATAGAAAAAAATAAAATTCTATCACTCACAGTAGCATGGATGGAACTGGAGGTCATTGCAAGTGAAATAAGCCAAATACACAAAGACAAATATTGCATGTTCTCACTCATGTGGAAATGAAAAAAGAGGCCCTCATGAAAATAATAGATTGGAGATGACCAGAGGTCAGGAAGGTGTGGGTGGGGATTAAGAGAGGTTGATTAATGTACACAAAAATGCAGTTAGAAGAAATAGGACTTAGTGTTTGATATGTCTGTAGGGTGACTACAGTTAATAATAGTCTGCTGTGTACTTCAAAATAGCTAAAAGAGAAGAATACAAATATTGCCAGTATAAAATATTGCCAGTACAAATATTGCCACATATTTGAGATGACAGATATTTCAGTTACTCTGATTTGACTATTACACATTGTATGCATGTAACAAAAATATTGTATGTTACATGTACCCCAAAATATGTACATCTATTATATATGAATTAAAAAGAATATTCAAGTAGAAAATGAAACTCAGCAATGTTGAAGCAGATAAAACAAACACAATATGTTAGGTACTCTGCTTAAAATACAACAAACAAAATTTTTACAAGCAAATCAAAATTATAAAAATTAATGCCATGAACCACCTAGATAGCACCAAGTGCCGGAAAGCGGCAGTGAGAGTTAAATGTAAGGATACATAAAATATTACATACATGTTGTAGACACATGTGTATATTAAGAGTGGAAAAGAAAAGAATTAGATACGGCACAGTTTCCAGTTTTTGCGACTGGAGCTAAGGGAGCCCTGTGAATAGAAACGATGAGGTAAGTAAGCAGAAGGACTGCATGGAAATGAAGATGAGAAAATACTTAGAACAAGCTGAAAGATATCAAAATGGGAATATATGGGATGACATTAGAAAAGGAGAAACAGAAGGTTCAAAAAGTAGCCACTGAGAAAAATTATCAAAGCTTGAGTAGTAGCATTTAATAGGACAAAATGGCAGGGTGAAGGGAAGCAATAAGGAAGGAAAAAATGTAAGCAATATTACTGCTTTAAATTTGTGATTAGTCTATAAACATCAGTCAATTTTTTTCCACTTGTATTCTTAATTATTTGTTTTTGATTAGATAATACGTTTTAAAATACCCAAAACTCGAGGTGAACATCATATTATTTCTTCTATCCTCCTATTTACTTCTGTATCTCAAAACTACCCTCACAGATAACCCATGGTTTCTTGCATTGTATATCTTTCCAGAATTTCCATTCTTACTGCAAAATTGTATTAGATATATATTATTTTTTGCCTTGAATTTTCATTTTAGTATATTTATTCAAGCACAAGATACACATTACTTAGTGTACTCCCTCATTCCTTTCTGGAGACACACAGCAGTCTACTGTGTAGCTGAATCAAAATTCATTTAAAACTTCCCCTAGTAGTAACTAAGAGGTGGACTGTCTTTCCCCAATATTTTATTTTTATTTTTTTTTAGATGGAGTTTCACTCTTGTTGCCCACACTGAAATGCGATGGCATAATCTCCGCTCACTGCAACCTCTGCCTCCCGGGTTCAAGACATTCTCCTGCCTCAGCCTCACAAGTAACTGAGATTACAGGCATGCATCACTATGCCTGGCTAATTTTTTGTATTTTTAGTAGAGATGGGGTTTCGCCATGTTGGGCAGGCTTGTCTTGAACTCCTGACCTCAAGTGATTCGCCCACCTCGGTCTCCCAAAATTCTGGCATTACAGGCATGAGCCACCATGCCCGGCCTGACTTTCCCCTTTTAAATACCCTTTTCTACTCAGCTTTGCTTCTTATATCTTTCCAGTCATTTTTTTTTCAGCACAAAATAGAAAAATCTTATTAAAAAATGAATAAACCATCATGAAAAATTAGCCAGTAGCAAAATTAGTAATGCCAAAAAAATTAGAAATATGCAAATTCAAAGAAGTTACTGCTTTTTACTATACAATGGCATATTTTCTTATGTAAGACTAACATTGATAATTAATTGCTTAACTTCTTTTTAGACAAAATTTTTAAACTTTTATTTTAGATACAGGGAGTACATATGTAGGTTTGTTACATGGGTATATCATGTGATGCTAGGCTTGGAGTACAAATGATCCTGTCACCCAAGTACTGAGAATAGTATCTGATAGGTTTTCAAGCATTCTTCTTCTTTCCTCCCTGTAGTCGTTCCCAGTGTCTGTTGTTATCTTTTTGTCCACGAGTACCTGATATTTACCTCTCACTTGTAAGTGAGAACATGCAGTATTTGGGTTTCTGTTTCTGCATTAATTCACTTAGGATAATGCCTCCAGCTGTATCCATGTTGCTGCAAAGGACATGATAATTGGCTGCATAGTATATTTCATGGTGTGTAAGTACCACACTTTCTTTATCTAATCCACAGTCAGTGGGCACCTAGGTTGATTCCAAGTCTTTTCAATTGTGAATAGTGCTGCAATGAACATAGGTATACATGTGTCTTTTTGGTAGAATGATTGATTTTCCTTTGGATATATATGCAGCGTTGAGATTGCTGGTTTGAATTGTCCTCTCTATTAAGTTATTTGGGAAATCTCCAAACTACTTTCGACAGTGGCTGAATTAATTCACATTCTCACCAACAATTTATAAGCATTCCACTTTTTTTTTTTTTAGCAGTCTTGCCAGGATCTGTCATTTTGCTTTTTTTGTTTTGTTTTGTTTTGTTTTGAGTTTTTATGATAGCTATTCTGACTGATGAGAGATGTATCTCATTGTGGTTTTCATTTGTATTTCTCTGATGATTAGTGATGCTGAGCATTTTTTGATATATTTGTGACCATCTGTATGACTTCTTTTGAGAAGTGTCTGTTCTTGTCTCCTGACTACTTCTTAATGGGGTTACTTGTTTTTTGCTTGTGAATTAAGTTCCTTATAGATTCTGGATGTTAGATTTGTGTTGGATGCATAGTTTTAATTGCTCAATTTCATACTGGCAATTAATCTCATTTAGAATTTAAAAACAACCCGTCAAATTATTTTGTTTGTATCAAATATCTATTCAGTTTGTAGATTAAGTAAATGTCTCCAAAATTTCTAATATGTATAGTTTTTTAGGGCAAATGTAATAGAATAACATGAGAACCTGCATTGGCCATTAAAACATGATAAACTCCCAAGCACCCAAAACAATCTGTGGGTCCGTCTCCTACATTTGCACCATTTAACCTTTGCTAAATATAGAAAGAGAGGGAATATAACCACAAAATACCTTCGGGTCACGCTTGATATAGAAAAAGAGTTATGTATTACTAATTTTGCGACAATATTTTGGTGATCTGTTTAAAAGACTCCTAGTTTCCTCTTCTGAACCTTAGATGAAAAGAACAAGAAGATTAATGACGCCATCAAATTTATTTATTTATTTTATTTTATTTATTTATTTATTTTTTGACGGAGTCTCTCTCTGTCACCCAGGCTGGAGTGCAGTGGCGCGATCTCGGCTCACTGCCAGCTCCACCTCCCGGGTTCACGCCATTCTCCTGCCTCAGCCTCCCGAGTATCTGGGACTACAGGCACCCACCACCATGCCTGGCTAATTTTTTTTTTTTTTTTTTTTAGTAGAGATGGGGTTTTACCATGTTAGCCAGAATGGTCTCAATCTCCTGCCCACCTTGGCCTCCCAAAGTGCTGGGATTACAGGCGTGAGCCACTGCACCTGGCCAACTCCATCAAATTTATAATCCACTTCTTCTGCAGTGGGATCATATCGCTGAGGTATGCCTGGCTAGCCTGGAACTACCTTTCCCTGCTCTTCTTGTGTTCTGGTGATGAGCTATCACCAGTCAACCAACCAACCAACCAACCAATCAACCATAGGCGACTTTTTTCTATTGTGTTACTTGTTTGTAATGGAAATTATGAAACAGGTTTGTTGATGTGTCATTTCTTTCTCTGCCACCTGGATATAGATGAAGACCAGACACTGGGGTGGGGAGCTGGGGGAAGTTCCTAAATAAAAGAATCTCGTGATTCTATGTCAGGATTGAATCAACATGTAAAGGAAGTTTCCTGCTTACCTAGAATATTCCACTTGGGACTGTCACATGAGAATAACATAAGATTCTATGATGTTAACTCACAAGGATTTGACAATACAGAACTTTCAGCACCTACCAATATAACTGCAATTAATACAAAAGTTTCAGCACGTGAGTTCATGCAAAATTTACATAGGACTTCTGAGTTTCTTTTTGTTTTTTTTTTCTTTCTTTTCTTCAGAGTCTACATGTTTCACTGAATCAGATGACTGAACTGAACTTGAGATGTGATCCAAAAAAGAAAGCTTCTGTAAAATTCTTGAAAGCTCTTTGGCAGTGCATTTCACTGTAGTGGGCATCTACATATCTGAGAAAATTTTGATAATGGGAACATGAAAGAGGGTGATAGAGAAACAATGACACTCAGCAGAAGTAAAAGCTTTTAACACCTCTCATTTCAGCTTTATTAAGCAAAAAGTACAATACATACTCCCAAGATCATTCTGTCCTTTACTGGTAAACGACACTTGATGCCAATAAATCTATGGAGAAATTATCAACTTTTGTTCCTACGTCATACAAAAGTATAGATTTCCCCATAATGTGACAATCATATTTTTTCAAAAAAAATTAATGATGCTTTGCATAGTAGTAATTAGACCTCGGAAAGACAATGTGAACTTGGTGAAATACAGGGAACAAGATTACACAAACAAACCCTTTTGAATATTTGGTATATATTCTACCCAATTATCACACATGTCCTCCCCTATCTTATTTGTTCAATGCCCTTCTCTCTCTCATTTGAAGCAAATGAAAGGGAAATATTATTCTTAGCCACTATTTAGTGTTCTCTGTAATTATTCACATTAGATTCTGCTTAGCATCTGAAGCTTGCATTCACCAGATGATTATTTCTTACAGTTTATGATAACTGTATTTCTATCAGTAACAGCTTTCAAAAAATATTGTTTGGAAAGAGATCACCATTCTGGGGTGAAGAGGAAGGGTGGAGATTTAAATATTAAATCTCCTTTCACATAATTCTAATATATCTTGATAGAGGCATGCCCTACTGTTGTGTTACTTTATGAATAAACTGGGACTCAAAGGGATTTGGTAATCAAATAGTCAATAAATGTAATATTTCATGTATAAATGAAATTGTATAATTGAGCTTCAAACTTATTAAACACTAGAGTGTTCATTTATATTCATAATTAGGGCATGAAAGATGGAACATAAGAGAATTTGTTCTTTGGCAGTGTGTGTCTTAGTCCATTCAGACTGCTATATAACATAATACCATAAACTAGGTAGCTTTCAAATAATAAAAATTTGTTTCTTACATTCTGGAGGCTGTGAAGTCCATGCTCAAGGTGCTGGCAGACTCAGTGTCTGGTGAGGGCCCACTTTCTGGTTCATAGATGCCGTCTTCTAATTGGATTTCCACATGGTGGAATAGGGTCAAGGCAACTCTCTGGGGCCTCATTTGTAAGGGCACTAATCCCATGTCAGAATAATTTCCTAACAACCCCACCTCCTAATGCCATCTCATTTGTGACTAAATTTATACCTGTGAATTTTGGGGGGACACAGCATTCAGACCACAGCACTGTGCTAATTTACTCTGTAAATTAGGAGAAAGATACGGACAAGAAATGTTTCAAAGCAGCTCTCCACAATCAACAGCCATGCATTATCTCTTCACATATCTGACTTTTAACCTCTCAGAGACATGTTTTCTCACAGAAGAATGCAGTTTTCTATAGCAGCTGAAACTTGTCTCTGCGTGCCTCAGCTCAGGTTCTGTTGCCTAATTTAAATCACGGGAAACATGACCTCAGCTCATGCCTTCTATAGAATAAGTTAGCACACCAAGAACACATTCCCTTCTGCTCTATCTCTTATGCCCTGACTATGAATATAAATGAGCACAGCTTGCGTTTAAATGCTTTTTACATCCTATTATAAATATCACACACATTTGAAATGTAGCATTCATGGACTATTTGATCATCAAACACTCTAGATTTCAGTCTATTTATAAAGTTACACCCATTACTGTGGAACATGTCATTAGTAAAACATATTAGAATGATAAGATGAGAGAGGCATTCTTTAATATTGCACTCCTCTTCTGCCCTGCCTGTGGTGGTAGTCTCTTTCCACATAATCATTTTCTTTAACAGATGTTACTGTTAGTAGTTTGCAGATGTAAATTATGTTGAAACATTAGATCTTTGGAATCTTCGACTAATGTCCCTGACTCTGTGAAATAATCTATGTTAATAATAAACTACTTCATAAGTCTAGTACCACCACAGAGTTCTTCCCATACATTTCCTTCTCTTGACTACCCTGACCACCATGCCTAGTCTGGTTCTCTCCCACCATGCATCTTGTCAGATTCCAAGAAAATTTTCTCAGACTTCAAGAATCACTGAGTTTCCTCTATTATGTCTTCCTCATGGCATCTTTATCCTTTTCTTTACATTTTTTTTTTAATCCAGTGTTTTTGTTTGTTTGCATATTTTCAAATTAATTGAAAAACCTAAAAGAACACAAGCAAACAATTAGGTCTGCTTTGGGTTCTGTTTACTTATTTGTAGAGCTCAGTGTTTTCCTAGGAGCTCAATATATGAATACATTTTACCTAATTTAAAGACACAATCTTATCCTTGATTCAGAGATAAGATTATATAAACAAATAGGACAGAAGGAGCTGCTATTAAAAAGTTCAAGATTTGATGTGCCTCTAAGGGGACACAGCAATAAAGACAATTTACAGCATGTACTTTTCACCAAAACATTTTTTAGTTGACATTTTTCTGCGAAACTACACTTATTTATTTATACTCTTTTGGACATCCTTGAGTTGAAAATTTCAAAGTAAAAAGAGCCAACCTGTAGCTGGTAAAAAGTGGAGGAGGACATTGCTACCAATTTAGTTTTGGTAACGGTCATAAGTTAGCTTGAGAGATGGAAGAATAAGGTGATTCAGCAAAGGGCTTTTTCTGCAACTACCCTTCTTAGATAGCGCTTCTACTCTACTTCAGTAGCATGCCCAATTGCCCTCCACCAAAGGTAAGGCCCAAGAAAAATCACCACAATTCACAATGTCTCAAAACACATATTTTAATATAGGATATGCTGTTTTTATACCGTGTCTCATAATGTACTCTTGCATTATATTTGCTACTGATAAAAGACCCTGTCCCCAACCTCAATGTGTACAAAGAGAAAACGCCTGAATACTATCAAGTTATTATGGCTGTTCTATTGATGAATTTCAGCTTCACTTTTGTGGCTATAAACTTTCAGTGCCTCATAGCTTTTACAGAAAAACAATGGCCTGAGTCAAACTATTATTTTTTGTTTCAGAAATAACTTATAAGGTATGTTAAATATTTATCTTGTCACCATAAAATAATAACCAGGACACTTAAAACAATACAAATTACTTATTTAGATAGAAGACTGCAAACACAACATGCCAATGTCTCAAAATATTTTATAACACTATTAGTAACTGATCAGGAGTCTTTATATCTTATCATCTAATGGGCTTAAATAACAATGCACATAATTGATCAGGCATTGAAGACTCAATTAGTTTTCAGACAGATATGCATGTGACAACCATTTGTTTATTTGATTTTCCTTCAGAGAGAAATGGTATTTTGAAACTCAAATATTCATATATAATGTAATTGTAGACAATATAGAAATGACTTGGCTTATGTTATTATTTGGAATAAAAACTTTTTATTTTATAAAATCTTTTTTTTTGTATCTCAAAGTAATTCTGATCAAGCCCCAATTAATATGGAAAGACATCTTCCAATTAATGCAGGTAGTAAAAAACAATCTGAATCAGGATAAATGAAAGCCTTAAAAATTTATGGGATTAGTGCTGAGTGAATGTACCATAAATCTGTCAAGATTTTACACAATAAGCATGCTAAAACAGCCTACTGAGACAGAAAGTAGATATCAACAAAGCAGCGTATCATGTAGCTAAGGGATTTTGAGATTTAAACAACTTTTTGATTTATACTCCTTGACTACTCATAAATAGATACTTCACCTGTCCACCCTTGTGAGGTAGGTCTTATTTAAACACATTGATTTGAACTTCAGCTAAGCATTTTTTGCAATTATAATGTAGTAGTCTCTTGAATATCCATGCTAATGGAGGAGAGCTTGGGCAGATAAGAGAAAACTATAGTTCATTCAAACCACAAATCAAATATTGTTTTAATCAGAATGCTGAAAACTTATTTACCACTCCAGGGAAAATACCTTAGTAGAATCTATTTATTTTGCACCAGGGAATTAATTTCTGTTATAGTCATCCTCATATGACTATCAACCGAATATACTGACTAAATATCTTAAACTTGAAAGTACTTTTTATAGGTAAGACATGCACATAGTTGATTTTATTTTTTGTTCAAGGAGAGAACTATTAAATAAATTCCTACTATGTACAAAGCATGTCTTAGTCTGTCAGTTTCACAATATAATAAAACAACTCAATCAGTAATAATAATTACAATTCATCTGAAATACTAAAGCAGCTTTTATATTTCTTAGGGTCAAATGTTTAAATGTATTCAATTTAATTTACAAAGATGTCATTTAAAATATGGTCTACTAGGTTTATATTATTAACATTTTATATGTAGAATATAATACTCTTGAAAAAATTAGTGGTAATAATTTTAGATAGATGGATAAATAGACAGGCATAGGCACTAAGTTAAACAGTAATATACATGGGAATGTATACTGACACATCTAGATTTGTGAGTCTTTGAACCTCAAAAATCCATAATGTAATTTGTATAGAGAAAGTGGATCTGCAAAGAAGAAATTAGTAAACAGGCACCTGGAGACAGTGAATCAATGTGACTTTTTTTTCACATAGAATAGTTCTGAACCCCAGCAAGACAGATTTTATAAAAACAAAACCTACACAACGTGTCATAGTATGAAGTCCCTGATTCATATCCCCCTACAGCAACAGTAATTCTGCAACCATCCTCCACCAAAATGACTTTGTAGGAGCTTTGGGATCTAGGTAGGAGGTTGAAAAACCCCAGTAAAGTCGTACACAAAAACGGGCCATTTAGAGAAGGCAATCCCACATCCAAGTGGCAGGTTCAATGATTGTGGTCGTGGCTACAGATCTAGAAACAAAAACTTCCTGTTCCTCAGCTACAGCACTGTTTGGCCTTGATTTTGACACCACCACCATCCACCAAGGGACTAGGGAGGACCCGTGCACAATCATACCTCAGTTAATAGCATCACTGAACCTGGTATGAGCTGAGGAACCTGAAGCAGCCTATGAACTGGCTCCAGCCCCTCTCAGTAGCAGTCTGGATGCAGTCCTGCCTGCCTATAGATCTGCCAGGAGACAAACTTATTCATGTCCCTAGAGGCAGGCCTACAGAATTCAGTCTCACTCCAGATTCTGACATAGCCCCGTACCTCAGTTTCAGTTCCTCTCAGCTATGTTCTGAGAAAAATCCTTTCCGCCTAGGGATATACTGAGAGACATGCCCATTCATACCCTCAGAGGAGACCTGCCAACCTTGTCCTGAAGCAATGCTGTTACCTTGTTCTAGCTCCACTTGACCATGGTCCAGGAATGATCCTTCCTGCCCAGGAATCTGAAAGAAGGCATGCCCATCCATGCTCTTGAAGGCAGGCCTGCAGATACTGGTCTTAGTTCTGGGCCCTCAAGCAGCTCTGTGATTCTGTTCCAGTCTCTCTTAACAGTGATTTGGAGCCAATCCTACCCCAGGAGCATGCCCAATGACCTAGCGGGAGTACTCTTGGGGAGTCAGTGGAAGTGATTACTAGATGCATATCTGGCAACAGGTCCACCATCTATGAACCTTGAAAGGAACTCTCATCCCAGTGCCAAAGTACTGATTAAGGTCCTGGAAGTAGTCTAGTTGGTCCAGGGACAATGCAAGATCCACTGTCACTAGGGCCTTTGTAACAGGCCTACCAACTACAGAGCCCACTGTTGGGCCAAGCAGCAGTCGTGTGATTCAGCTCCAACCTTACTCGACTGTAAACCCAGATGCAATCTCTTCAGCTATGGATCCAATAGGAGAAGAGCTTTACTTGCTGAAAATAGTCTGTAAAAACTGGAGGAGGTGTTTGTTCCTTCAAATGCACAGACACTAATGCAAGAATACATAGATTATAAAGAATCAAGGAAACATGACAGCACTAAAGGAAACTATCAAAGCTCCAGTAACCAACTAAAAACAAATGCAATTGCCTGATAAATAATTCAAAACAGGCTGGGCACAGTGGTTCACACCTGTAATCCCAGCAATTTGGGAGGCAGAGGCAGGTGGATTACTTGACGTCAGGAGTTTGAGACCAGTCTGGTCAACACAGTGAAACCCCATCTCTACGAAAAATACAAGAAATTAACCAGGTCTGGTGGCATGCTCCTGTAATCCCAACTACTCAGGAGGTTGAGGCAGGAGAATTGCTTGAACCTGGGAGATGGAGGTTGTAATGAGCCGAGATGGTGCTATGCACTCCAGCCTGGGCAACAAGAGCAAAACTCCATCTCAAAAAATACTACTACTACTACTATTACTACTAATAATAATAATTCAAAACAGACATCTTACAAAAGCTAATTGAGATGCCAGAGAAGACAGATAAGCAACTAAGTGAAACTGGAAAAACAATGCATGAACAATATTAGAACTTTAATAAAGAAATAGAGATCAGAAAGATAGCCAAACAAATTCTGGAGCTGAAAAAATACAGTAAAAAAAAACTTAAAAAATAAAACTTAAAAAAATCAATAGAGAACTTCAATATCAGACTCAGTTGTGCAGGAAAAGGATCAACAACCTGAAAAAAAAAAAAGTCATTTGAAATTAGCAAGTTAGGGAAACATATAGAAAAATAAAAAAGGAAAAAAAAGTAAAGAAAATGCACAGGTGCCATGAAACATTGTCAAGTGAATGAATACACAGCTTATAAAAATTTCAGAAGGAGAAGATGAATAAAAAAGGTAAAGTTGATTATTTTGAAAAATAATGGGCCAAGCACTGCTACTTAGGAGGCTGAGGCAGGAGAATCACTTGAACCTGAGTGGCAGAGGTTGCAGTGAACCAAGATTGTGCCACTGCACTCCAGCCTGGACTACAGGGTGGCAGTCCATCTAAATAAATAAATAAACAAACAAATAAACAAACAAACAAATAAATAAATAAATAAAGGCTGACTCCCAAATGTTGGAGAAAATATCAGTCTCCAGGTTCATGAAACTCAAAGGACACATGCAAGACAAATCTAAAGAAGATTACATCTAGACATACAATAATCAACTTTACAAACGTTAGAATTTTAAAAGGAGCAGTAGAAAAGCAACTCATCTGGGGGCGGAGAAAGATGGCAGAATAGGAACAGCTCCAGTCTCCAGCTCCCAGCGCCAGTGACACAGAAGATGGGTGTTTCTGCATTTTCAACTGAGGTACCAGGTTCATCTCACTAGGGAGTGCGGGACAATCGGTGCTGGTCAGTTGCTGCAGCCCGACCAGCGAGAGCTGAAGCAGGTTGAGGCATCGCCTCACCTGGGAAGCACAAGGGGGAAGGGAATGCCTTTTCCTGCCAGGGGAACTGAGACACACAACACCTGGAAAATCGGGTAACTCCCACCCTAATACTGCACTTTAGGAAGGGTCTTAGCAAACGCACAGCAGAAGATTATATCCCACACCTGGGTGGGAGGGTCCCACGCCTACAGAGCTTCCCTCATTGCTAGCACAGCAGTCTGCA
>NW_016817158.1:0-2287 GCF_001698545.2 Rhinopithecus bieti | reverse complement strand
CTATATAGTAGTATTTTCTCTTTTAACATCGATGTTTGAAGAACCAGAGATAGTTTGATATGCTATATATGGTATAGATCTAGTGGAAAATATCTTGACAGGAACTTGAAAATTATCATTTTGTGTTCCTTGTTAAATTGCTTGTGATTGAACAAAGCATTCCTTATGCTTCCCCACTTTTCAAAAATTGTGGTCAAATATATGTAACATAAAATTTGCCATTTTAACCATTTTTAAGCATACAGATAGTGGCATTAAGTACATTTACATTCTTGTGCTACCATCACCACCAGACATTGCCAGAACTTTTTTATCTTCCCCAGCTGAAACCCTGCACCCATTAAATAACTTCCCACTGCCCCTGCCTTACTCCTGTGACCACGCCTCTACTTTCTGTCTCTATGAATTTGACTACTGTAGGTATCCAATGTAAGTGGAACCATACAATATTTGTTTTTTTGTGTCTGGCTTATTTCACCTAGTATAATTCAAGTTTCCTTTATGTTGTAACATGTCAGAATTTCATTCCTTTTAAAGATGATTTCATGATATGTACATACTACTATTCATTTACTCATTCATCAATGAATGTTTGGGTCATTTCCACCTTTTGGCTATTGTGAATAAGGCTGCTGTGAACATTGGTGCATAAACATCTGTTTGAGTTTCTGCTTTAAATTTTTCTGGGTATATACCCAGAAGTGGAACTGCTGGATCTTATGTAATTCTATGTTTGACTATCTTTTTTGAGATGGAATTTCACTCTTGTCACCCAGGTTGGAGTGCAATGGTGAGATCTTGGCTCACTGCAACCTCTGCCTCCCAGTTCAGGTGATTCTCCTGCCTCAGCCTTCTGAGTAGCTGGGACTACAGGCATGCACCAACATGCCCGGCTAATTTTGTATTTTTAGTAGAGATGGGGTTTTGCCATGTTGGACAGACAGGCTGGTCTCAAACTCCTGACCTCAGGTGATCCACCCGCCTCAGCGTCCCAAAGTCCTGGGAGTACAGGTGTAAGCCACTGCATCCTGCCTGTTTGACTTTTTTGAGCAACCAACATCTTGTCTCCCATAGTGACTGCACCACTTTACATTCCCACCAACAGTGCACAAGGGTTCCAACGCTCCATATCCTCACCAACACTTGTTATTTTCTGTATTTTTAAAAAAGAATAGTCATCCTAATGAGTGTCGAGCAGTATCTAATTTGGTTTCACTTTGCATTTCCCAAATGATGAGTCCTGTGCTTATTGGCCATTTGCTTTTTGCTTTGTTTTGTTCTGTTTTTGAGAGTCTTGCTCTGTTGCCCAGGCTAGAGTACAGTGGCACGATCTCGGCTCACTGCAACCTCCACCTCCTGGGTTCCAGTCATTCTTGTGCCTCAGCCTCCTGAGTAGCTGGGATTCAGGTGACCCCCGCCAGTCCCAGCTAATTTTTGTATTTCTAGTAGAGATGGGGTTTCATCATGTTGGCCAGGTTGGTCTTGAACCCCCGACCTCAAGTAATCCACCCACCTCAGTCCCCCAAAGTGCTGGGATTATAGGTGTGAGCCACCGTGCCTGGCATTTATTGGCCATTTGTATATCTTCTTTGGAGAAAGGTCTATTCAAGTCCCTTGACCATTTTTAAATTGGGTTGTTTCAGGTTTTTGTTTTTGTTGTTGAGTTGTAGGCATTATTTATATATTCTAGATGTTCATCCTATAGCAGACACATGACTTGAAAATATATTCTCCTATCTGGTGGGTTGCCTTTTCACTCTGCTTCTCACTTTGAGCAGTAAGGTTTTGCTGTTGTTTTTTTGTTTATTTTGAGACAGGGTCTTTCTCTGTCACCCAGCCTGGAGTGCAGTGGTGTGATCATGACTTATTGCAGCCTCCACCTCCCTGGGCTCAGACGATCCTCTACCTCAGCCTCCCAAGTAGCTGGAACTACAGGTGTGCACCACCATGCCCAGCTAATTTCTCTATTTTTTGTAGAGATGGGGATTCACCATGTTCCCCAGGCCAGGAGCAGTAGTTTTATATAAATTAAACCTTATAAAATTAAGGGTAAAACAATGAAGAACTGTGTAATAGTCCACCCACCAAACAAGCCCACTAATAGGAGTAACTAATATTTGAGCTGGTTCATCTGATCCAATTACTGGAAAAGCATTTGGTGGGGCTCAAACTTTCTGTTTTAAGGTTGAAAAACATTTTTTTTTTTTTTTTTTTTTTTGAGATGGAGTCTAGTCGCATTGTTGCCCAGTTTGGAGTGCAATGGCATGATCTCGGCACACTGCAACCT
>NW_016817157.1:0-1953 GCF_001698545.2 Rhinopithecus bieti | reverse complement strand
AAAAAAAAAAAAACCACCATACCCCTGGCCCTGGCCCTCTCCCAGACCACCAGGATCAGTCTCTGGGGGTGGGGCCCTGCACATATGTTTCTGAAAACGCACCTTGAATGATAGTCATACGTGCCCCAGGGTTGAGAGCCCCTGGTTTATTAGGGTGATCCACAGGGGACCAGTGCTGGGTTGAGCTAAATGAATGCCCTGTGCTCACCTTGGAGGAACCTGAGGAATAAGCAAGGGTCTTGTCCGCTCATTCTTGGAGTGTGGAGAGAGGGGACTTGCTGCTCTCAACCAGTCCTCTTACAATGATTGTGAACTATTTAAGGCATTCACAGAAGTACAGAGATGGTGATAAGGAACAATGGATACCACCAGCCAGCATTGCCAAATCTTCACATTCTACATCCATATTTTATACTTGCTTGACATTTTTATTTGAAGAAATCATAGGTACAGTCTAAGCACCCTGTTAACCTCCCCCTACCCAGAGCACTCTTCCCCCTGCCTTTCCTTGAGCCCCCAATAATTTGGTGCCTACGTCCTCAAAATGCATATCTTCATATTTTATCACAGATATAATTATATACGGACTATATATAATCTTGCTTTGCATGTTTTAAAACTATGTAAGTGGATCTCGCTGTACGTATCCCTCTGCTACTTCCAAAACCTTAAAAAACCTAAACAACATTAGAGATTTATAGAAATTTTGAGATGAATCCATGTCGCGCCACTGGCTGTATTTCATTCATTTCCATCACTGCACATTGTTCCGGTGTTTGAATGTATCACGGTACACTCGCCCATCCCAGGCTGGCAGGCTTGTTGATTGTTTGTACTCCTGTACTGCAGAAGGATTGTGCCATGGCTGTTCCTGCCCAGAGCTTCCTGGTACCCTGGAAGGAGAGTCCCCTAGGGCCTCTGCCAGGGAGGGCATCACTGAACCAGGGAGAATGTGTGTTTGCCTTCAGCTTTGCTGGATATTGCAACTGCTTCCAGCCCAGCCTCTCGCCTCCAGAGAGCCCGGGGCATATCTCAGCCTGATGGATGTGCTATGGTGTTTCACTGTGATGTGGCTCTACTGTCCCTGTCCTGGTGAGAGGAAACATCTTCCCTCTGCCCGACACCTCCTCAGATTCCTCTCCTGCCCAGTGCCTCTGGAGAGAGTGTGTTCATTCTGTTGCTGAGTTGTTTTTCCATTTCTTATTGATTTGAAGGAGTGTGTAATTTATCCTGGATTCCAACCCTTTGTTGGTTACCTACATTGCAAATATCATTTCCCAGGCTGTTTTCTTCACTTCTCACTGTGCCTTTGTTGATTCACTGCTGCAGCAGTTCTTCTTTCTTTTCTTTTCTTTTCTTTTCTTTTCTTTTCTTTTCTTTTCTTTTCTTTTCTTTTCTTTTCTTCTCTTCTTTTCTTTTTCTTTTCTTTCTTTTTCTGAGACGGAGTCTCGCTCTGTCACCCAGGCTGGAGGGCAGTGGTGTGTCTCAGCTCACTACAACCTCCACTTCCCAGATTCAAGTGATTCACCTGCCTCAGCCTCCCAAGTAGCTGGGAGTACAGGTATGCGCCACCATGCCCAGCTAATGTTTGTATTTTTAGTAGAGATGGGGTTTCTCTATGTTGGCCAGGCTGATCTTGAACTCCTGACTTCATGATCCACCTGCCTCGGCCTCCCAAAGTGCTGGGATTACAGGCATGAGCCACCGCGCCCGGCCCTAGCAGTTTTTCATTTGAATACTGTAGTCAATTTCATCAGTTTTTTTTCTCTGGACTTTTTTTTTTTTTGAGTGCCGTGTAAGAGAATCTTTCTTTACCCTGACTCATGAAGATATTCTGCCATATTTTCTTCTAAAATGTACAAGTTTGCTTTTCCCCATCTCCTCCCCTTGGCTTTTTCTGTAGTCCACAAACACCGGGTGCACCATTAGGAGTAGGGGGCTGTGGGGCCGGGC
>NW_016817156.1:0-421 GCF_001698545.2 Rhinopithecus bieti | reverse complement strand
GGGTCTGGGGTTTGGTGCTGGGGTGTAGAAGGCTGTGGGGTGCTGCCCTGGCCCAGGCAGCCTGACTGTGAGAGCCCCAAACAGGAGACATCCCAGCCCCTTCCCCTCCCCTCTACACTGCCCACCCTCTGAGGAGCAGTGGCCAAGTTCCTCTCTGAGCCTCTCAGGCAAGGCTGACCCTGTCCCCCAGGGCCTCCCATGAAGCCTGGGAGCTATTCCCTCACAGGCAGTACAGACCTGGACGGACACCTGTCCCTATGCCCCAGCGCCCCCAGGCCCCAGTGAGGAGTAGTCAGGGGGGTGAACAAGGGGGTTCCTGCAGGTACTGGGCTCAAAGGTTCTTCAGACAGCCTCACCTTCCCTGCTGGCCCCAGAGCATGGCAGGTCCCTGGAGCCATGGAGGCCATGGCAGCCCCAGCCC
>NW_016817155.1:172722-185036 GCF_001698545.2 Rhinopithecus bieti | reverse complement strand
AAACAAAGTAAAGATGAAAAGGATGCCTCAGTTTGTTTCAGGTTAGCCCTGCTTCTACACCCAAAATGCTTCCCTGGTGAGGGTCTTCAAAATGTGAATAACCCAGCGTTGTATTTAGCTCTGTGTCATCTGTCTTCGTGAAAGAGAGGGAGCCAAATACTCCCAGAGCCTAGGTTCTTAGTGTATTCTACCAGGTTCCTGATCTCACAAGATTTTCAACTTAGTACAAAACCAGAAGAATTAAAATCCCATCAATTTCACCATTCTTTGGTCTTTGCTTAGGTCACAATGAAAGGATAGTTTTCTTACAGCTATTCGTTTGGTGTCAGGCTACCCACTGGGAGCCTTTTATATATGAGGCAAAATCTCTTCATATAGGAATGGGTTCTGTTTCCTGTTAGACATGCCACTTTACACAAACAAGGACTGACCCCTAGTTCATTTATGTCCTCTTTTCCTCCACAGCCCTACAGACTGTGAGAGATTGACCTATACTGGTGACCGACCAACACATCCTTAGCTAGCTGGGTCAGAGCATGAGTTGGTTCAGAAGGGGACAGGGAGGTGAATGGGAAGCTGGAGGTTGCCAAGCAATGAACCTCAGATGTTATCTGCAGAGCTGTTAACGAGGCTGAATCTGATTTGTGTTTAGCCTGTAAGCACTTTGCAAAGGTAGATGGGAGGCAAAGGTCTGGAGATGCAGAGGCATAGAAACCATGGATTTTGCTTTTAGCTTGTGTCCTGGATATGTTCACTGGGCAGCAAAAAAGAATCATTGAAGGTGGAGAGTCACGGGCAGTCAATCCATTCTGGATGAATAGATTTCTAAGAGTCTAAGGGCCTCATTAGTATAGACAGTTATCCATGTAATGTGATGTGAGGCATGCTCCAAAATATCATTTTCTGGCAGTGCCTGAAGTCCCACCATTAAAGATCACCCTTTGAAAACCTTTCAAAGCAATTATAATAAACTAAGTTTATTTAATAAGAAATTATGTAGCACTTACTATACACTAGACACTATTCTAAAGGCTTTATAGATATTAACACACTTATTCCTTGTAACAACCCTATGAGGAAGGTACTATGTTTAGTATCCTCATTTTACAGATGAGGGGAGAGAGAGAGAGAGAGACCCAAGAACACACAGCTAGTGAATGGCAGAGCCAATATTACAAACCCAGGCAGACTGGCTCCAGAGTCTGTACTTTTAACCATTATTCTACACTGCCTTTTTATATCATAGTATGTTACCTTGATTTGGGGGAAGTGTAACCCATTCTAGCAGAAATTTATTAACCTAACCATACTATTACTCCTTCCACCTAGTAAAGAGCAGCAAGACTCTGAATGGTTTGCAGGGAAGAGGCATAAGGGGTCCTGATGAGACTACTGGGGGAAGGAGGGTATCAGGATGAGGGTATTGTTAAAGCGCTAGATCCCCCAGCACTTAGTCTCCCTAAACATACATCACTCAAGGAAAAGTGCTTTTATCTCTATCTTCTACTTTGTATGAATTGGAGACAGGGTCTCACTCTGTTGCCCAGGCTGGAGTGCAGTAGCATGATCATAGACCACTGCAGCCTCAACCTCCCAGGCCCAACCGATCCTCCTACCTCAGCTGCTCAAGTAGCTGGGACCACAGGGACACGCCATCATGCTCAAATAATTTTTTTTTTTTTTGTAGAGACAGGGTCTCCCTATGTTCCCCAGGCTGGTCTTGAACTCCTGGGTTCAAGTGATCCTCCTGCCTCGGTCTCCCAAAGTGCTGGGATTACAGGCATAAGCCACTATGCCTCGCGTCATTTCTTTTCTAAAAGACTGTATTTAGTATGCTCAGAGGTGGTATAGGCTGAACATGACACTAGGTAGACTCCCATCTACTCAGAGAAGAAAGAATGGTTTGGGCTGATTGGGAATCCATGGGCAACCATCTGAAAACCATTTTCTGTTCTGTAGTTGAAGTTAGTGCATCTTGCTGTCCCAGGACAGCTCCATGGAGGCTGCTCTGACAGGATTACTTCCTCTTGCCTGACTTTTCCATGGATAATTTGGTACTGGACACTGCTCTCTGATCACTCAGAGCTCCTGTTAGCTTTTTTCCATCTAACTTCTTCCTTACACCATTGAAAAAGGGCCACTGTTGTCTCTGCAGAATGTTTTCACCTGATGTCACATAGCCCATGGCTTTCAGTCTATAGCTGGCTCTTTTACACTCCCTATCTGTGCCTCTTCAAATCTTCAATTCTTGTGTTAGACCAAGCTTGTCCAACCTGTGGTTCAACACAAATTCGTAAACTTTCTTAAAACATTATGAGATTTTATTGTGATTTTTTTTTTAGCTTATCAGCTATGGTTAGTGTTAGTGTATTTTATGTGTGGCCCAAGACAATGCTTATTTTTCCAATGTGGCCCAGGGAAGCCAGATGTTTGGACACCCTTGTATTAGACTATATGTCTCACTAGGTGTTCCAGAGGAATATCTGGTGGAAAAGGGGAGGGGCATGATGATTTTGGTGGGTATTACCTCACCAGTCTTTGTCCCTGGAGCAACTTTCATGGCTAGATACTATAAGTTGGTCAGTTAGCAGAAATCTAAGCACCTACAACGTGCAGAATGCTGGATAAACCACTGCATGCCCTAGGCAATCTGAGCTGACCTAACTTGGTCATTAAGTTCTCTTCTAGAAAAAGAACAAATAGCGTTATCTTGACTGACAGACTTTTCATTCCCTGTGCATAACTGAGGATCCAGCTTCTACACTTTGGCGCTGAGCTCGTTGTCTTCATAATTAATGCTAAAAAGAGCAGATTTGGAAAGAACACAGGAACAAGAGGCTTTGTCTCCAGAGGGAGCCTTAGAAGTGGACTTGGTGCTTCTCCCCCCACACCATTAATCCCCCATGGTCACGTGCAGGGAATATAAATGCCCTCCTCAGGCCCTCAGGTTCATTTTCACCATAAGACAATTGACCTATCGCCACGGTGAGGAGCAAAGCCTCAAACAAAGCAGCTGCCGAAAGGACTTTGTCAAGCTGGAAATGAATTATTAATATGGCTCTGAAAAGGAACAGCATTGGAAACCAGGCTCTTTATTATTTACATTAATGAGCTGGAAGACGATGCAGTGAGCAAAATCCCAAGTTTGGAGAATGCTACATTCTGAAGGGCAACAATGAGTGAAGAAACAATGAAATCCAACAAATGTAAATTCAGACTACTGTCTCTGAACAAAAAGCGCAAAGAGGGAGTGTTTTCAGAGCAGGAAAGGGCTAACACAGGGCGGCAAGTCATTACTGAAATTCCCCACCGTCAGTTTGTTTGAGAATGAAGCTCAGACTTAGGAAGGCAAGAAAAAAAAAAAAAGCCTCAGATTGCCTGCTGGACAGACACAATGCTATACACCTATCAAAGGCGGCGGCATTATCTCTATAGAGATGTGTGCCCCAGTACAATATGCCATTCGTTTCTTATCTAGGTTGAACGGGAAAGTCAATTATTCTAATACAATATCATATTCTGCTCCTCAGAGAGATTCCGAGTCTTCACAGCTTGATTGGCAGAGGAGTGTGTGTGTGTGAAGGCTTTCTGTATACTTCCTCTAACGCTAATTGCTTTCTTTTTGCTACATACAGAGCCCTGTTTTCCACCAATACCCCGCCCCACTCCGCATCATCATAAATGATCTTTTGATTAACCTTCTCTTTTTTTCACTCCAGCCATATCGTCTAAATATTCTCCCTGTTAGCCCCATCCTGGCAATGCCAGAATTGATGTCTGCCTTCACAGGAAGCATAACAATCTCCTAAGATGAGAGATGCAACAACATTTTGCGCCATTAAATTAGATCCTTCCCCAGATGGGTATTTCTGTTTTATCTGAATTGTACTTTGTCCTATTATATCTCTTGGTTGCTGGAAATTTGGTCACTTACCTTCCTCTGCATTTCTGCCTTTTAGAGAGCTCCCAACTTCCACCTCTTTTTGTCTTCAAGCATTTGTGGCCTTTTGGTTACTGGTTGTTTATCAGGCCTTGGACCCACTAGTTGCCTTCATTTTTCCTGCCCTCCTTTGCTCTGACTCTAGCTTGCCTACTTGGCCTAGTCCCATTACCAGCTCTGATTTCTAGAACCTGCATAATCTCTATCATATTTCCTTAGTTATCTGGGCTGCCTTCTCTCCTAGGTACTACTTTGACCTGCTACAATCAATACTTTGGAATGATGCTATTATGGGGACTTTTCCTTGTACAACGCCGTACCATTTCTTGCTAGTAAGGCTTTGGGTCAATTTGGGGAGAGAGAGGAGGATGGCTGAGGGGTGTGCGTGTATGTAGCCATTTTGGAAATTACTTTGAATACTTTTTGTTAAACTATTGCAGCAAGACAGGACATTTTAAAATAATCTTAAACAGTGTCAATAATATTGGTTTACAGTAATAGACTTGGACTGCAGCTATCCTAATCCTGAATCTTGCATCAGAAAGGCCTTTGGCAATATTGAAAAAAGATGTGATTTGATTTAGCTGCTCCTATTAGTGAAGCATAATATAGTGCATATGCATATGTTTTTCTTGAAGTAGCAACAGTTACGGATGATCATAAATGATCTTTGGCATTTTAGACTTTAAACATTGCTTTCAAATATATTATCCTGTTTAATCCTTTTATTAGGTTGAACCATGTGAAGCTGCTGATATTTGAGCATTTTGACCTACAAAAATGAAATGGCAATTTCATACAGCTCACTCTAATAGTTTACAGATGAGCAAATTGAGGCTTAGCAAGATGAAGTGGGTTCTCCAAGGTCATTCATTTCCACACTAAGTAGTAGAGCTGGGGCTCCAATTCTCCTGTCTCACTCTCATTTCCTCCCTTGCTCTGTACCTTTGTTGCAAGTTCAAGATTCTCTAAAAAGCACTGGCCACAAATTCCAGAGTTCAAGTACAAGTTTTTACGTAGAGTGGCCCACTGGAATAAATGATTTTGAAATGCTGCTGCATATTTTAAGAATAGTCTTAAAAACCTCAAATTGGCAAAGAAAAAAATAATAAATCATCACACAAATAGTAATATCCTAGCTGTGTGTTCTCTGGTTTGGAATATGACAGTATCTGCATATCTGTCTCACTCTTATTTATCCCTTGATCCCTATCTTTTAAAACAATTTATTTGCTATGTCTTTTTTTCTCATCTTCTCTCCTTACTGCCTCCCACCATCCTGGCCCCTGTCATTTATTTGTTTTGAGCTTAAGCTCTTGAGCTTCCTTCTTTCTTTAGTGGTTTCTTTCTTGGCCAAGACCCGATTGTACCACTGACCGCAATTCAATTCAATTCATTTCACCAAATAACATTGTAGAACAGGAAAACTGGAGTGTGGAATTAGACATCCCAGTGGCAGCCACAGCCACTTGTTCTCTGAGAGCTTCCTGTTTTCTCACCTGTCTGCAAGGTTCAGGAAGAAGCTGACAGGTGCCCAGTCTTGCACTGCGGCTAATGCTGTCCCAAGGGAACACCCTTCAGACTTGAACAGCCTCCTTTCTTTGCTGGGCCATAATACTGTTGTGAAGTGGTGCTTTACTTAAGTCAAACTGGAGAGTACCGTGCATATTAACAAGCACCCTAATGAGCATTAATTTTTGATGTTCTTCATTAACAAGCATTATAAACTATGACAAATTTTGGTTTGACTTTGTGCCAAATGAGGGCGAGTTGTTTAAAGCTGGAAATCCAAAAGCTTCCCCTGGGACTTGGAAGGCTGCTCATTAATACTTCTGGAGCTCCCAAAGTCAGATGAGACAAATATATGGCTGGATCTGGTTTCTGCTGCCTCTTCTCCTGCCTGCCTTCATTACGTCTTTCTTTTCTAAGCGGACTGTCTACCTAACTGCACCCCCCGCCGCCCACACACACACACACACACACACACACACACACACTCAAAATCACTTTTCACTTCAGACTGTTGGAAAAAATGCTCACATCTTGGGAGTTACTAGACCTAGTAATTGCCTGCAAATTTCAGATAATGAAACTTCCAGCTTCAAAACACAAATGCTTGGCAGGGATAAATAGATGGATGGAAAGATGTTTCCTTTAATTGAGAATTGGAAACTTCATTAGAATTTTTTTTAAAGAAGCCACATTCTGTTCTACTGCTTGTTGTTAAATAAGAAAAGTGCAAGCAATGATGTGTTTTAGGCACCCATCAAACCCAAAGGAAGAAGAGGCATGCTAGGAGGGGCATGAAAAGGTTTTTTTTTGGCTCCAAACTTGCTTTCTGTTGGGCCTGGCAAAGTGCCCAAATTCCTGTTGTTAGATTACCTCTTTAGGGTGTTCTGTTTTAATAGAGCTAATGCTCTGTATTACCTGGGAGGGGTAATCCATTAGTTACCTGGTAACGGAATTTAATTATTTAATTACACTAATTGCCACCCTGCAGGCTTTGGAATTAAGGGCTTAAAATACAAAATGAACAGCCGGGCAAGGTGGCTCATGCCTGTAATCCCAGCACTTTGGGAAGCTGAGGTGGGCAGATCACTTGAGGTCAGGTGATTGAGACCATCCTGTCCAACATGGTGAAACCTTGTCTCTACTAAAAATACAAAAATTAGCTGCATGTGGTGGCATGTGCCTGTAATCTCAGCTACTTGGGAGGCTGAGGCACAAGAATCGCTTGAACCCAGGAGGCGGAGGTTGCAGTGAGCCGAGATTGCGCCACTGCACTGCACTCCAGCCTGGTGACAGAGTGAGACTCCATCTCAAAAAATAAATAAATATATATATATATATACACACACACACACATACACATATACACACATATATACACACACACACACATATATATGTATATAGAATGAGCATACCTCCTTGGAAGCATAATGCTAGGGTTCCTTCCCCACGTGATGAGATGCCCTGGATAGCCTAGGGCAGTCAAAGGGCAGGAGGTTATGAGGTATCTAGGTGTGGATAGGAACTGAAGAGTAACTTTCTCCTGCTTTCTAAATTTCCATGAATCTGTCATAGATATTTCCATGCATTATTTACCAAAATGAGGATGAGGGCTAGACCTAGAATATAGAGATTGAGAATCAGGGCTTTAGCTTCAGATAGTACTGGGTTCAAGTCCCAGCTCAACCAATTTCTAGCTGTTTGATCATGGAGAAGTCACTTAACCTTTCTGAGCCTCAGCTTCCTTATCAGGGAAATGGAACTACCCTTAGCATCTAACTTACAGAATTGTGGTATGGATTAAAATGAGTTGATTTGTGCAAAGTGAACAGTACAACGTCTGACAGATAGTAAACATTCAAAATATAGTGGATGTTGTTCTTTTGTAAAATGGTCTTTATGGTCTGATGTGTGGAATATGCAAGGCCTCAGGATCATGTCTGTCTTGGTCTGTCTTCACCTCTGTGTTACTTGTTTTGTTCATTACCTTCAATGTGTGTTATCTGTCGTTGGGTATTTATCTTTCTCAGATGGTCTTCCTTCATCAGCCACTGTGTTCTCAGGTCTATCTCCCTTGGCTGCCTTCTCAATGTGTTCTTGTGGATGATTCACACTGCTTAGGGAAACCCTAATGAGTTCACAGCACATCTGCCTTCCTGATCAAAGAAGGGATTTCAGATCCAAAATGAAATGGCTTTTGGATTAGCTGTGACATTATTTCCCCTTCTATTGCTGCCCATAATAAAAGCTGTCTTCTCAATATGTTACCTTGTTACTTGCCAGTGATGTGGAAAGAATAAATAAGACAGTAACTTGGTATGGAGGAAGGTGGCAGGGAAGAGGGGAGTGGATTTTTTCAGGGATTCTCTCTGTTGTTGTAAAACCTGGGAGTAAATTTTGGCAGTGCTGGTAGGCATGCGGCCACATTGAATGTGACAGGCAGATTCAGCCAATTGACACTTACTTACTTTGTATGTGTCCAACCCTCTGCTGGGTGCCCCAGAGCTATTAAGACTTATGAGATATATTCCTGACCTAAAATTGCTTAAAATTAAGCTTGGAAGTTGAGATTGTGATTCATAAAACTGTTAGGTAAAAATAAAGTGGGGAAAATTTTATGGGGGAAATAAGACCTGAGCTAGGCCTTGGAGGTTGAGTTTGGATAGCAGAGGAGGGTGCAAGACATGTTAGTTATATGTATACTGGTGATGGTAGGAAATAAGTGGACACAGTGATAATAGAAAGCCCAGGAAAAGGAATAAATGTGATGTGTGCAGAAGGTTGGGAGGAGATCAGGTTGACAGGAGCAGAAAGTGCCTGGTGGTAAGCAGTAAGAAATATTACTAAAAGCATAAATATGGCCATCTGCCAAAGGATTTTGACAGACAGGGTGAGGACTTTGACTTTATACAATAGGTGACAGGGAATCATTGTAGGCTGTGAAATAGGAACGTAATAGGATTGGAGCAGAGAGATACTTGGGGTAGGGATTGGGTGGGAGGCTGCTGTAATGGTGTAGGGCTTGCTACTCAAGCAAGGTCCAGCAACATTAACATCAGTATCCTCTGGGAGCTTATTAGGAATGCAGAATTTTTTCAGGCTCCATCCCAGATATACTGTCTGGGATGACCAGTACTAATCTGTGGCCTGTTAGGAACTTGGCCACACAGCAGAAAGTGAGCAGCAGGCAATTGAGCATCACCACCTGAGCTCTGCCTCCTGTCACATCAGCAGTGGCATTAGATTCTCATAGGAGCACGAACCCTATTGCGAGGGAACTGCACATGCGAGGGATCTAGGTTGCACACTCCTTATGAGAATCTAATGTCTGATGTTCTGTCATTGTATATATTACATGTAATAATATATACATGTATATATGTTATATATTACAATGTAATGATAATAGAGATAAAGTGCACAATAAAGGTAATGCACTTGAATCATCCTGAAACCAGCCCTCCTTCCCCCTAGTCCATGGAAAAATTGTCTTCCATGAAACGGGTCCCTGGTATCAAAAAGGTTGGGGACCACTGGTCTAAGTTATCTGCAGCTGCATAACAAAACCACCTTAAAACTTGATAGTTTAAAACCACAGACATGTATATCTCATAGTTTCTGTGGTCAGGAATCAGGGGTAATTTAGCTGGGTGGTTCTGGCTCAGAGATGGTTCTCTCATGAGGTTGTACTCGAGAGTTTGGTTAGAGCTGTAGTCATCTGAAGGCTTGATTGGGGGCTGAAGGACCTACTTCCAAACTTGCTCATGTGGCCATTGGCAAGAGGCTTCAGTTTTCATTAGTTGTTGGCTGGAGGCTTTAGGTCGTTACTATGTTGGCCTCTCCATAGCCTGTCTGTGTGAATTCTCAACAAGGTAACTGTCTTCACTCAGAGTGAGTAATCAGAGAGAGAGAAAGAGACAGAGGGAAACCAAGACAAAAGCAACATTGTCTTCTATAATCTAATCTCCCAAATAGTCTACTATCACTTTCTAACCTTATGTTCTCGATCACCCAGGCCAACCCTGATACAATGTGCAAGAGGACTACACAGGAAGAGATAACAGGACATGAGGTCATTGGAGGCTATTTTGTAGGCTGGCTACCATACCTACTGATTCAGAATCTGTATTTAACAAGCTCTTCAGCTGATACATATGCACATTATGCCCATTAAAGTTTGAGAAGTGCTGGTATAAGCCAATATACCTGTTAATAGCAAATAGTCAAGAAGAGACATGTGAAAGGGTACAATGATGGATTTGGTGGGTGTAGGGGATGAAGTAGACAGAAAAGTCAAAGTTAACTGTCAAGTTTCTAGCTTGGGAGATAAAAATAGAGAGATTGAAATGAGAGGGGGGTGACATGCTCACTTTGATGTGCTGAGTTTGAGGCGACGGGATATCTAGATTTGAAACTTTGAGAATGTGGTGTTGGCATCAGTGAAAGGTGGGATTAGGGAGTGAGCAGCAGAAAGAAGGCTGTGAAGGCTGTGAAGTCATGAAACAG
This sequence comes from Rhinopithecus bieti, assembly GCF_001698545.2. Lineage (NCBI taxonomy): Eukaryota > Metazoa > Chordata > Mammalia > Primates > Cercopithecidae > Rhinopithecus > Rhinopithecus bieti. Next base: position 175,078 of record NW_016817155.1, on the reverse strand, counting down.
CGTAGAAAGTTAGACAGGTAAAGGAACTGGGGTAAAGAAAGGAACGGGATAGTAAACTTAATAAGAAGCAATAGCAGAAGGCATGGAAAGTGGAAATGATGGGCCAAAAAAGAGAATGGATAGAGAGGGGATGAGTCCAGGTAAGTTGAGGGTGCTAGGGAATAGAACTCACTTACATTTTAAATATCATGTAAGTTAAAAAAAAAAATTGGTATTATGTAAGCATTTGTTAGAATATTCAATAGGTATAAATTTCCTTTCATTTTTGCCCTTGAGCTAGATGCCACTTTTTATATGTAACCTCCCAGGCACACTCTCTGCTGTTTATTTATTTAACAAATGCTTAAATAGTCCTTACTATGTGTCTGAGGTACTATTCTAAGACTTTGAGAATATTAACTCATTTAATCCTCAAAACAGCTCAAAGAGGTAGGTACTGTTATTAATTCCACTTTATAGATGAGGAGACCGAGGCACAAAGAAGTCCAGTTATTACACGGTAGAGCCAAGATTCAAATCCAGGCTAGTTGCTTCAGAATCCATGCTCTTAACCATTATGCTCTGCTGCCTTTCGCATGCAGATATACATTATTTTGTCCCAGCTTTTAGACAAATGGTAGCATACTATATACTATAAACATGGTTATATTCCTTGCTTTTCCACTTAAGTATAAAATTTGGAAAGGATTTTCTACCAGTAACATACAGATGTCCATTTGGATCTACCATAATTTATAAAAATGTGTCCTATTGATAAACACTTGAGGTTTTTTTTCTAGTAAATACTCCAATTAATACCTTTATATATTTGTCATTTATTATTCATGAACACATCTATAGAATAAATTCCTAAAAGTGGAATTGCTAGGTCCAAAGGTAAGGGCCTTTCAAATTTTGGTAGGTATGGCAAACATGCTGTCCATCCAGGTTGTGCCAATGTACACTCCCCTCAACAACTCGTAAGAGTGACTGTTACCCCACAGCCCTACCAGCGTAAGTTGTTAGAAAACTTGCTTTTAATAATCACCAGTCTGACAGGTGAAAATCATCTCAATGAGGTTTTAATTTACATTTCTCTTATTATGGATGAAGTTGAGCAACTGTACTATTTTTAATTTAGTATTTCATTTCCTACAAATAATCTGTTTATTATCCTTGACCATTTGCAATTTGCCTGTTGATCTTTTAAAATTGATTTACAGGAGATCTTTTTGATTTGGTTTTTCTAAAGACCACCAGAGCACACGAATGTTTAGTATGTGGTGGTTTAAGAGGGTCTGGTAGTAAAGTGGCTGGATTTAGAGAGGAGCAAACTTCTAAAGTAACAGTGGGGTCTTCTATGACTAAGAGATGGAAAAGTTGGAGCCGGGATGGAGTTAAGTGGCTAATACTTTTATGAGAGATGAGATCCTGAAGACGGTGTGTGGAGAGGACTGTTAGATTACTGCCTCTAATGAGCTTTTTTGCTTCCTGGGTCAGGCAGGCTGCCGCTGCTAGCGCACGCAGACAGGGTTGCCAGCCTTGTACAGTTGGGTCTAGCTGTTTGGATAGATAGGCCACAGGACGGTGGGTGTTACCGACAGGCTGGGCTAAGAGACCAACTGCCACTTTCTGCCTTTCATCTGTAAAGAGTTGGAAGGGACGCTGGAAATCAGGCAGTGAGAGAGTGGGTTGTGAGAGAAGGCAAGCTTTTAAGCGGGTGAAATGAGTCGAGATTAACTTGGGGTTGGACAAAGGCCCATGTGGGGTTTCTTTAACTGCGGCATATAAAGGTTTGGCTAGGATTCCAAAATTGGGGATCCAATGTCTGAAGAAACCTATTAGACCTAGGAAGGATTGAATTTCTTTTGCATCTTGAGGGGGAAGAAGGTTACGTATTAGGGCCATGCGGTCGGTAGTTAGTGACCGGGTTGTTGGGGTGATTTCAATTCCTAAGTATATGACGGTTTGGCAAGAAATTTGGGCCTTGTGTTTAGATACTCTATAACCTAATGAGCCTAAATGGTTGAGGAGAGTTGCAGTGTCTAGAAGAGAGTCTTGTTTGGTAGGGCTACAGATTAAGAGATCATCTACATACTGCAGAACTTTGCTATTAGTGAGAGGGCAGGAGGCAAGGTCTTTTGCTAAGGCCTGACCAAAGAAATGGGGGCTGTCCCGGAACCCTTGTGGGAGGACTGTCCACGTCAGTTGAGTGGAGGTATGTGTGTCTGGGTCCTCCCATGTGAAAGCAAAAAGGAACTGGCAGTCTGTGTGTAGGGGTATGGTAAAGAAAGCATCCTTAAGGTCTAGCACAGTAAAATAAGTAGAATTGGTGGGGATATGGGACAGAAGGGTGTAAGGGTTGGGAACTACAGGG
>NW_016817155.1:147010-170131 GCF_001698545.2 Rhinopithecus bieti | reverse complement strand
AGGGAGAGGTCTGTCGGCCTCCAGCAAAGGAGGCCAAGAGAGTCCCCCGGTGAGCTCTCGGACGGAGTTTCTGCAGTCCCGACAGGAGTGGGGGGCTGGGAAGTCCGTGTGTGGTGTCCGTCCGGAGCAGCTTTTCTAGGAGTGGGAGGGCAATAGGCGGGGCACGGGCGTGTCGGGGGCGTTCCGCAGGTGCGACCAGGTAAATCTTGGTCTCTTCGGATTGACGTCACCTGGCGCATGCCCGGTTGGTCTGCACCTTCCCGGGCGCCGGCTGCATTTTCGCGCGCGCGGGAAAAGTTGGTGATGAAGAACCTGGAAGTGCACCATCTTGCCTCCGTTCATCCAAACACTTTTTATATTAAGAAAGTTAATTCATTTTCTGTAATATAAATTGCCAATGTTTCTGCCTGTGAATTTTTTAAACATCATGGAATTTTGCCCTGAAAAAAATATTTATTTTCTTTTTTGGCTTATGGATTTTGTGTCATACTTAGAAAGCACTTCTCTCCACTCTAAGATTATTTTAAAATGACCTTTCTTCTACTCTTTTTCATAGTTTTATTTTTTATGCTAAAACACTGACCCATCTGGAATTTGTTTTGGGTCAGATGTGAGTTGTGGATTCAACTTTACTCTTCTTCTAGATTTCTGCCCAATTGTCTCAATACTATTTAATCAACTACATCTTCCCCATAAATGTAAATACCACCTTTAGCATATACTAAGCTCCTGTGTGTGTTTGGGTTTAGTTCTGGACTTTCTAGGCTGTTCCATTGAGGAATCACTCATATTTTGAAAGGACTCTTTAGCTTATAAAATGATTCCTAAAGGAATCCTATATATATTAGAATTGTTGTTTGTATTTTTAAGTATTTGTTTATACATCATTTAGTACTTTGGCAAGGAAGATTGGGGAAGGGGAGGAGGCAGTGAAGCTTAAGACTAATTTGTTAGGAACAAACATATATTGACAGTCCGTCTAAAATTTTCATGTGAATCACTGAGAAAATAGGAGTTAACTTACAGGAAAAGCAAGGAATACCCTGTTTATCTAAAATGTGAGATGCCTCTACAAAGCCACTCACAAAGTGCTATTTCAGAATATGCACAGTGGGTGAGAACATTGACTTTGGAGTTGGTCTGCCAGGGTTCAAATCCTAGCTATAAATAATGTCAATAGTAATACCTTGAAGAAATGCTGTGGATATTCTCCAAGGGCCCCAATGTACTTCCTTGCCTATACATTCTGCCACAGCTCTTTTGGAACATAGCTTAATAGATTTACTTGGTCTGAGTCTATTGGACTTTGACTATTTGACCTGGTAGATTTGATTCAGCTCTCCTACTGTTACTTGCTTGCTTAATTTGGTGCAGGAGTAGCCAAACTACTGACAGCAGGTCGAATCCCCCCTATGGCTTTGTTTTTTCCCCATGATTTTTTTTTTTTTTTTTTTTTGCTTTGAAATAGGGTCTCCCTCTGCGGCACAGGCTGGAGTGCAATGGCATGATTTTGGTTCACTATACCATCCACCTCCTGGGCTCAAGTGATCCTCCCACCTCAGCCTTCTGAGTAGCTGGGACTGTAGGTGTGTGCCACCATGCCTGGCTAATTTTTTAATTTTTTGTAGAGACAGGGTCTCCCTATGTTGCTCAGGCTGGTCTTGAACTCCTGGGCTCAAGCAATCCTTCCACCTCAGACTCCCAAGGTGCTGGGATTGCAGGAATGAGCCACTGTGCCCAGCCTGTACTCACAATTTTAAAGGATTGTAAAAAAAAATCAAAACAAAAATAAACAAACAAAAGAAGAATATATGACAGAGGCAGTATGTGACCTGCAAAGCCTAAAATCTTTACTATTTGGCTTTTTGTGCAAAATGTTTGCCAGCCCCTCTTCTGAGTCTGGATTTGTTGTTTATCTTGTAAAAATAATACTCAGCTTGCTAATAACAAAGTAAGCTGTCTGTTGCACTCCAAGAACAGTTACAAGGCATTTGTATGGCATAAAAGTAGGGTCATGTTGGTTTATTCCCCACCGTGTAGCTGGTCCTACCCTCGTTTTCATGTATCAGCTGATGGAGATTTAAAGACTCACAAGAGAATTTCCTTTGCATGACTTTGAGACAGGATTTGTGGTTAAAAATCTGAGGGAGCTTTCCAAACAGACTTTTCAGGCTGCAACCCATCCCTGTTGCAGGCTTGTTTAGAGTAAGTCAAAATAACTAGACATCAATTTATTTTTAAACCATCTATTTTCTTCTTGTTGGTTTTATTGTGCACTCATAATGAATCATTTCCCTCTGCCCCTCTCCTCCTCTCTTCTGTGCATGAACACGCATGCACATACTCTCTGTAGCTAAATCTCTGGGGGCTACAATTTTTTCTTGGGTAGATGAAATCATTGAATTATAGACTATTAAAGCTTTTGTGATACTATATAATTTTAAAATAATATTTAGGGACTTCAGAGATAATTTTACACAAGTGCATTGTATACAAAATTACACAATTAAACCCAGGCTCACACTGTATACACCAATTAACTGGAGGCATGAGAGGTTTAATGACATGCCTAAGGTCACACAACCAGGAAAGGACAGAGCTGGACTAGAGGATAGCTCTCCTGACTTTCAGTGCACAACTTTACCTATTAGATTATGCTGTTTCATTATTAAAAAACTAAAGCATTTTCCCTGCTGTGTATGTCTCCTCTGTTTTCTAAGGCACTAAAAGCAGGTGGGGTTGGAAAATAAATGCAAAGTCAGAGACTGTCCTTTTAGCTTGTTCTCTCTTCCTCTGAGTTCCAATTGGGCCTGTCAATGTTACCAGTTTCTCTCCCCATACTTCAGGGTAAGGAGAAAAATAGTCTACTAATTTTTATTCTTTGCTAATTATACCAGTATTTCTGGGACTGCTTATCTTATAGTTTGTTTTGCTAGCCAAAGCTATTGTTGGTTCTTTGGAGATGGACTCTGTTCTGTTTTTCTTCCCAAATATTTCATTAATTCCAATCTTATCTGAACTCTAATGAGTTGGATTACCTTTATTAAACTAGAGACCCTCCCCACCGCGTGATTCTGCTAATCTCAGCCTAGGTGTACTTTAGCAAGTAGGAGCTGCAATTTCCAGTTTTCATATGTGGGTTTTCACTCCCAGATCTTCTTTGAGCTCAAACTCAATCTGCCTCTCTCGTTCTTCTCCCCTAGAAATATGTTTTAAATACTTTTGAGCAAGCTCTTAAGAAAGGCTTCTTTGTCTGTAAATGGGAAGATAAACAGTATAGAGTGTAAACACTTCACTTTAAAAGAAACTTGGTTCATTCTTTCACATCTCTAGAGACTTAAAAGAATTTTTTTTTCCCCAAGGTAGAGCATACTCTAGTGGTATTTTACAAGTGGAAACTGTCTGCAGAATGACAGAATGTAATTGAAGTGGACAAAAATTCTCCCTTTTTCGAATTCATAAGAATATCCTTGACTGAATTCAGAGAACCCTCCACATTTTGAGCAGCCCTCTTAGGGCTTTCAGTGTCTCAGTTCAAACCCCAAGCTTTTCAGGGAGCATTTAACATTAGCTATACCTTCACAGTCAAATAATTTTCCATATTTCTTAAACTGTGGTATAACATTGATGACTTGGAATAACCGATTGAGATGGTGAGCAGAGACCAGTCTGAATTAATGAAGCATTTTAGTGTTATATTGCCTCGGATATAGGTCTCTAGAGGAATCACTTAAAAATATTAATAAGGGCCGGGCGCGGTGGCTCAAGCCTGTAATCCCAGCACTTTGGGAGGCCGAGATGGGCGGATCACGAGGTCAGGAGATCGAGACCATCCTGGCTAACACGGTGAAAAAACTAGCCGGGCGAGGTGGCGGGCGCCTGTAGTCCCAGCTACTCGGGAGGCTGAGGCAGGAGAATGGCGTAAACCCGGGAGGCGGAGCTTGCAGTGAGCTGAGATCCGGCCACTGCACTCCAGCCTGGGCGACAGAGCCAGACTCCATCTCAAAAAAAAAAAAAAATATTAATAAGAATTATTCCTGTGTTTGACATAAGTGGTTACTTGAATATTTCCTTGAATAGGTGAAGCATCTCCCTTATTATCTTGTTTATAACACCCACTGGTTAAGTCATCACCAATTCCGTGTGTGTAGAGTTCAAATTAGTGGGTCTCTCATGTGAACCAGGCTCATTCCGTGGATTACAATTATGCTACAGTCATTTACATGTACACCCACACACCCAGATCCCATGCAAAGGGATGCATCTTGTATCTATAAAGGCACAAAAGAGAGATGGCTTTATGCATTTTAGAAGAAAAAAATGGATGCCACAATACGTAGAGGGAGGCAGGATTTTTTTCTTAAAAAAAGCAAATATCTACCTCTGGGCACTGGGCACCTCTACCTGGCCTCATGCTACTTTTCTGACTTTTTCATTCAACATTCATTGATCCAGTACCCACTCTACCCAGGTACTGCCTTTTGTCCTATGCCTCACAAGGCCCTTTTCTTTACCAACCCTTTAGTTAAAGTGAGAGGCGTGAAGGTTGGTTGAAGCCTTCTTTGTAGCTCCTGCTGCTGATGATCATTGGCTTCACTTCGCTTCACTTCCCCGGTTCATTACTTTGACACTTGGTGAGTTGAGATCCACCTTCTCCCACCCTACTCACTGCTTTGAAAAGCAGCAGTGTCTTTAACCAAGTAGTAGGAATTCACTGAGTAAAGTGACATATAGGCAGCAGATGCTAAATGGGAGCCCACTGTGGTGACTCAGTCAGTACTGTATTTTGAGAGAGAGTGGAGGGCCCTGAAAGAGGATATCTTTGAGATTGTATGCAGAGGATGGTGAGGTGTCCCAGGCTGGGAACCTCCGTTGTGATACTGACATTTTTAAGTTCCAGAGCTTTGGCTTATTGCAGATACAATTTAATAAAGCCAGTGATTCTTATCCTTTTGAACTTTCCACAGTTCAGCAATTTGATGACAGGAAAATCTTTGAAGCAGGTATCCTGCTGCTATTGCCTTTTGGTGGCTCATTCTCCCATTCATTCACACCCTTAAACAACTGACTTAGGCTCATACATGCCCATCAGTTGGAACTCGGCCTAGGCCTATTTTCTGTTTCAGATCTTCTTAATATCCCCACCACCCATCCTCAGTTAACTATAGATCTTCTTACTATCTCTATCACCCATCCTCAGTTAACTATGTCATGAGACCTCTTCTTTTGAGGTTCCCATTCTACTCAATGAATGAAGGGTAATTGAGGCATGAGACACATGAATCCATGTGAATCTCTTGTTTCTCTCAAGCAAGAATTCTCAATTAATTTCAATGCACATGATTTCAGAAGGGCCTAAATATTGAATCTTTGACTCTGAACTCTCCCATCGAATGGTGAAACTTTGAGGCATTTGACAAGCCAGTAGAAGAAATTTAGATGGTGGTGGTGGTAGTATTGCTCCTTGGTATTTTCTTTTGTTTTGTTTTTTTTTTCTTGGAAAGAACCACCTTTTCAGCCATGTGTAAAAATTCTGGTGAGCATTTTTCATACTCTTGGATGCCATGGCCCAAGTTGTTGCGATTCCTCTGATACTGTATAGAAACACAGAGGTTCAAATAGGTGCAACCACTCTAGACTGGAGGGTGGAGGGCTATGCTCTAGCAAAGGCAATGGAAAATGTCCCAATTCTTCAAAAGGAAGGCCTGATTCTGTATGGGTACTGCTGCCAATATTCATTTTGTTGTTGTTGTTGCTACTGGAAGATGTATATATGCTATTCCAAGCAGAAAAGAGATTAGCACCCTTCCCACGGCCACCTTAAGTCACCAAGGCTCTTAATTCTATCTCCTCAATAAATTTTCTCTTTCAATTACTTTCCACAGTCTTAGTTAAGATATTTATTAATGGCAGCAGATAACTCATTATTTTTCCTACTTCTCAGCACAGTCTTTAGTTTCTCCCTCCTACAATCCTTTCTGTGAACCACATAGTAGACACTGCAAAATGTTTATTCAACCAAATGAAATGCCACAAATACAGTTTTTTTATAGGTCCATTATTGGGTTCATCTTGCTGAAACCCAGTTGGGAGCTCTTTGTTGCCTGATGAAATAGTTACAAGTTCCATAAACTGCTCTCCCTAGTCTTTTCAGCTTTGCTTCCCAATGTGCTCCAAGACAGACCTGAGGTTCCTACCACACTTAGTCCTTGTTCTTTCACACTGATCAATGTTATCTTTGTGTCCACCCATACCTTATTTGAAGTTCTTCTACTTATTTGCTTTAGGTTGAACCTTAGTCATTCTTTAAGATCTATCTTAAATAAATGCTTTGCCTACTTTATATAAAATAGCCACCTCCTTTCAGCCTTCCCTATTCCCCATCTTCCCTGTATTATTTTACCCAATGGCACTTATCACCATCTGAGAGGCATTTTACTAGTTTGTTTATTGTGTCCCCTCACCCCATTAGAATTTATGTTTCATGACCAGCCTGGGTTATATGGCGATACCCTGTCTTTAGAAATAACATTTTAAAAATTAGCCAAGTGTGGTGGTGTACACCTGTAGTCCTAGCTACTTGGGAGGCTGAGGCAGGAGGATCACTTGAGCCTGGGAGGTCGAGGCTGCAGTGAGCTATGATTGTGCCACTACACTACAGCCTGGGCAACAGAGTGAGACCTTGTGTCAACAACAACAGCAGCAAAAGAATTAATGTTCTATGATGGCAGGGACCTTTGTAGTTTTGTTTACTGTTATATCCCCACTACCTAATAGGTTCTTCATAAATATTTTTGAATGAATGAAAAAAATGAATATATGACATCGTATTGTGTATCTCAGCTGGAAGTTCTATCTCTCTATGATGTTTTGGCACTTTATTTATATTGTGCTTCTCATGTTGTGCCTTGTACTATGAGTTTCTAGTTATTTTTATATACCTACATACATTTGTAATGTGATCAGGATGAAAAAGCCATTAATTCTGAAACTCAAAAAGTCTGAGTTAGACAATGAGATGCTATCACATACCCATCACTGTGACTAAAATGTAAAAGATCAACAAAAACAGGTGTTGATGAGAATGTGGAGGAATTGGAACTATTGAACTTTGCTGATGGGAGTGTTAAAATGGTACGACCACTTTTGGAAACATGTATAGCAATTTCTTATAAAACTAAGCATACATACCGTATGACCTAGCAATTCCATTCTCAGGTATGTACTCAAGAGACATGAAAGTATACATCCACACAAAGACTTGTACAGAAATTTTCATAGCAGCAGTGCTCATAATAACCAGAAAGTAGAAATATTATCCATCAATAGGAGAATAAGTAAACAAACTGGGGTATCTCCATATAATGGAGCACAATTCAATAATGGAATAGAATACAATACTGATTTGTAAAACCACACTGGTAAATGCTTACACAAAAGAGTACATACCTTGTGATGCCATTTTTATACACTCTAGAGCAGAATAAACTAAACTATGATGGAGGAATTCCAGAACAGTGGTTGCCTCTGGATATGGTGGTGGCATTAACTGAAAAGGACATGAGAGAACTTTTTAGGGGAATTATGTTCTAAATCTTTATAGGGGTTTGGGTAGCTGAGGTATATGCATTTATCAAAGTCCAGCAAATGTACATGTAAGATTTGTGCATTTCATCGTAAGTTTTACATCAAAAGAAAATACCCTGCAAACAAATATTAAATCCTAGTTGATGATATGCATGCTATAATCATATAGCATATAGTTAAAGTGTATTGATGTCTGCAATTACTTTGAAATGCATCAAAATTAAGATAAATTGATCAATGAGTAGAGAGACAAGTAGATGGTGAATAAGTGATAAAACAAACAAGAGTAAAATATTAATGGCAGAATTTAGGTGGTAGTTATATGATTTTCAACCCCTTTAAACTTTCCTGTATTTTAAACATTTTCAAAATACAATTTTGGAAAAAAACAAAAAATAAAAAGCAAAAAACAGATTTGGCTTTGAATGTTGGCTCCAGCGCTTAGAGTAAGTGACTAGGAAAATCACATAAACTGTCAAACCTTCAGTTTATCTCTCCATAAAATGGTCATAGAATAGTAGCTACCTCACTGGGTATTCCTCACTCCTTAGCCTTTCTCCAACTAATATTTGGGAGCGAAAGGGTTAATTTTGGAATCTAAACTATGTTTCTGATTGGGTTGGCTAGTGGCAGTGTTTTATATTTAACTATTCATCCAGGACCGTGAGCACAATGAATTAGAACTGCATATCCCAAACTTCCTTGGTCATAACAATTACTCTACCCCAGACCTACTTTTGTCATTGTCAACAAACTCACAGTCTATCAGAGAAGGTAGATAGGTAAAGGGAAAATGACAATAAAACATAAAAAGTTCCAATAAAAGAAGAAATCATGGTCTCTATGGAAGTATATAGTATAGTCACAGAATCCACCTTGGGGATGGTGGTCAGTGAAGACATCCTAGAGGTAGTGACATCTGAGTTGAGCATTAAACAACTAATAAAGTAATCCTGACAAGCATGGACAGTCATGAGTAGAGGGTAGTATGTTTTAGGCCTCAGAGACACAGGGAGGCTAGGTGAGAGAGTATGGCTCACTTATTACTGAAATCAGAACTCAAAGTGCTCATCTTTCTTCCCTAGTGCATTTGATGAGTATGGCCTTTGGATGAAGCACCATCTTTACCTTCTAGGAACCTCCAATCCAAAGGAGCGACTCTCCGTTGTAAATTCAGATGATGATTTTATTTTTTATTCAAAAGGGCTTTGCTTTGTTGCATATGCAACTGAATAAGCCAGGGTTAGGTTACTGATGAACAAACTTTAGGTGCTTATATTACCCCGGCAGACTGATTTGTTACTATCCACATCTGTCTCTTGGCTCATAGGTAATATTTTTGCAAAGGCATTTATCTGTTAAAATTTTTGGAGTGAATTATATGCATTTATTCCAGGAAATTTTTGCAGATTTTTATGGTGGAATTGCTGACCCACTGAGTTGTCGTCAAACCATGTTTGGGAATGCTAGAGATAGGCCCTTTACATTCCTTCATTCAGTCACCTAAGGTTTACAGAGCTCTTGCTATGTGTCTATACTGTGTGAGTTGCCAAGGTTACAGAATTAAGTAAGATACAATACTTATGTTAAGCCAATATAAGTTCTCAAAGAGCTCACAGTTTGGTGGGAGAAAACAAATAGGCAAGCAGACAAAGACAATAGAGAGTAATAAGATATGTCAGAGTGGGAAGCACAGATGGCAGGAGGACTCCAGGAGATCATTAAACAGTACTTGATACCCTGAGGAGTTCCTGGGCTGCCCCTCACACATCAAGGTGACACTTGGAAACATGCTCTGTTAAATTTTCACTGAGACAACCACACACTCTCTTGCTGACCCCAGTGACCAATGGCATAGATCTGTGAGGTGAGTGGCTAGAGTTCAGGGGTTAGTTGATGGCGGTGGAAGAAAGCAGAGCTAATGGACCCACATGGGCTTCAAATTGGCAAGCATGGCCTCATTAGCACTGTGATCCTCCCTTCTGTGTGCTCTGGTTACCAACTTGGCTTCCCAAAGGGACCTTTAGAATCCAGGTATCTTTGGTCAACGTTTTGATCTCTGGGATCTTATAAGCATGTCCAAGAGTATTCTTCACCCTTGATTTTCAGAAGAGGAAATCAAGGCACTAAAAAAATCAGATTGAAATGAAATTGCTGACAATTTCATGAGGAGTTTTCCAGCTTCTTTGATGACTTTACATCTTCATATGGTCTGTGCACCCCTACGGTGGGTAACAGATTTGCTTTTCCTACCAATACTTGACCTGCTAAGCTGTGGAGGGCTGTTCATCACAAATTGTAAGGTTAGCTCTGAAAATGAGTCTTTCAAACACAGATAGGGGAAAAGCCCCCCCTTCATCCCTTTCTCTGTTTCATCTTCATGCCTCCTCCAAGTTCAAAACACTCAGTTCCTCCAAAATTTCAAATTTTCTCCCCTGCACTCCTCAGTCCTTAACAAGCTGTTGATGTTCCAGGAAATGTCTTTTCCTATGAAAGACATATCACGGCAGCTAAACAGCTGGAGTCCTCTGACAGCCAATCAGCCAGGCCTTAGGGTATCAGTGTGATGCGCAACTCAGCTAGAAAGTGTCTATTCTCTAGCTGAGCAAATGTCATCTCCACCAGGAAGCTGCAAAAGGATGGTGAGAGACTGCACTGAAGTGTCTGTGAGGCTGAGTTCCAAGGGAAAAAAAATCTATAAATACAAATATGCTGCAATATGGGAGTGCCTGATTCAAGGGTAAATATATGAATGTATCTCTCTATAGACTGTTCAGGAGCACTATTTACACACTCTATACATTATGTAGAATGATTATAAATGGTGTTGCTTAATAGACTTCTTACCTTAATAAATACATAGATTTTCCTTAGGTAGACTCTTGGAAGAAATTCATACCATTGTGTAACTGAACTAAATAAAACATACTGGCTTTTATACTTGAAGAAAATGGCAGCCCACCACCAGCAGAATAAGACCATTAATTGGAATTGGTTTGCTGTAATCCTTGCATGCACTCATTAAGGTTATCAGCATCCTTCTGAGCAGAGGTTCCCAGGTCAGTTAAAAAAAAAGAGAAGAAAGTGTTTGTGTGTGTTTAAATAGATAAATGTAGATAAATACCTGGAAAACTAATATTAGATTGCCAGCGTTTTATTTTGACACATAAGAACACATACACACACACACACACACACACACAACAACCAACAACTAATTATCACTGTAATACCATAAAAGTGAATTTAAAAACAAGCAGGAAGGCCAGAGTGTTAATATAAAAACAACTCTTTCAGTTGAAGACATTGCATTATAAGATTAACTTAGTCTCTGTAAAAAAAGATAAATATAAATTAAGAGAAATAGACAAACAGAAAACATTACAAAAATGTAATTAAATTTCATCCCCAGCGGGAGTAAACTCCATCACAGACTGACACTGATTCATGAGCTGGCATATGGAAGCCATACTGATTGAGAATTTGGGCTGAACCCAGCTACAGGAAATGGGGTAGGAACCATGTGGCATAAGAACATGCCACGAGGAAAACCACAAGGTTATAAAGAGGACAGCATATAGCTGGTAATATTCCTATCACAGGGTCAAGAGAACAGTGGAAATCCAATATGATAGTTAACATAATAAAATAATTTAGATTGGTGGTAAATGGCAGAACATAAGGTCAAGAAGATTCAATTAATAGCAAGAGAAGAGTCAGATCCATACAGAAAGCTTAACTATCTAATGCTGTATAATAAATGGTCAGCTGGATTAGTGTCAAATTATTTTAGCAGAAATTTGGGAGAAGTATATAATTTTGGAAGACTGAACATTACTGACTCTGTCTTCCAAGATAGGAGAGCGGTAGCTTCGTTTTGTGAAACACTAACAGTTTTTCTGATCAAATAGATTTTCACATGGTTCCTAGCTTCCACACTCTTCCTAGCTTCCCTTGCCATGCAGACTTTGGGTACTTGTACATATTTCCTTCTGGCTGATTTCTTAAGCTCTTTACAATTCTAACCTTTCTTCTTCTTTGCATTTTTTTCACCATCTCTCGCTGTTCTTTGTCATGGCAACGTGTACACAGAGTTCTGAACTGAAAATTCAGTAAACATATATTCCACACCCACTATTTGCAACGCACTATGTTAGGCCCTGCAGATGATCCAAAGAGGAGTATGTCTTAATTTCTGCCCCTAGGGAACTTATGAGTAGAAGGTGAGGATAAAATAATCACCCTAATATATACTAAAAGCTAGACCATAACAGTTTCCCAAGAGAGAAATATGAGGGATAAGAGATCGTATCTAGCTAGATGACTAGGAAAGTTTCAGAAAGAAGAGAGGATTTGAGATGGACCTTGAAGGCATGTAGGATTTTGATAGGTACAGATGGGGTTGAGAGAAGAGCAGGAGCAGAGACTTGGAATGATTCTTGGCCACTGGCCATGCCTAGGGAGCAGAGCCAACTGTAAGTGCTATGATGAAGATATAAAAACAAAAAAACAAAATGATAGTGATTACAAGGCTCTTGATTTAAAAATCAACAAATTATAATAATCTGTTTAACATAAGTATTTTAATTGTGTTAAGGGGAGTGAGTTAATGAATAAATTAATTTGAAAACCACATAGAGTTAATTGAGTTCACATCCGTTAGCTGTGCAATCTTGCACAGGTTACTTAGCATATATGTGCCACAGTTCCCTTACCTGTGAAAAACAGGATAATGGTTTTAAAACAGTGCCTGGCATATAGTGAGCAAAAAATAAATTGTTGCTATTATTACTTGAAAATCAGAGTCTGGCAATGAGTTGAGTTTCAGTTTCTCTCTAGAGGTCTCTCTGCACTTAGAGAGGTCCTATGTGCTAATTTTCAGCCTGACCATTGTAATCTGTTCCTTGGAGCTCAGCATAAAGCCATGATCTGAAAGTCCTGTACCAGGCAGAGCTTAGAGATGAAAGATTACCAGGAAGAAGGAACAATATGTGCATTCCAAATCACATGTGTAGCTGGAAAAGAGGTTAGAAGCTTACCCGAAACACTGAAAGTCACTTTGCTTGAAGTAGACAATTTTCCAGATTAGTCACAAGATGCTCAGTGCTTCTGCCACTTTTGCAAGCACAGGTGCGAGGCAGTTAGGCGTGGATGTGCGATTTCCTTGTTTTTCAGCTAATACAAAGAAAGCCTGATTGCTTGAGCTGGTGCATAACAATAGGCAGCAGCTGTGGGTTCACTCAACAATTGCTGGGAGGGAACATTTTTTCCTCTGGGGTTATATTTAAATCAGGGAGCTTGCTTGATGGGAGAGGGGCTGAAAGAAATTGCTGCTGCAGGTAGGTGGTCCTGCTTAAGAAGCCCAGGCATATCAAACTCACCTAAAACATCAACTACATTATTGGGGTGGTTATATTTAGAGTACAAAGGGGTTCCTTAAATCTGAAAGTGCTTCCCTAGTTCTTTTATGCTTTGTTAACATATCATAGAGCATTGATTGAGAGGACTAAACACTAAAGTGTTTGCAACTAGCGATCATTGAAGATCCATTAGGAAAATACATCAGTCTCTGGAGTCGGTGAAAAAATAGAATTCACTTTATTCATAATTCTTCTTTTTTGCCTCCTGTATTGAGTTTCTACAATGCTCCAGACATTGTAATAGGCACTGGAGAGATAAGGATGCTCCTCTTTTGATTTGAGAGGAAGTGGTGGGTCAAAGAATAGAGATATGTATAAGGTAGGGAATAGGCACCAAAGTGTTTTCTTCACCTCTATGGTCTCATGTCTCTCTCAGTGTCTGCTTGGCAAATAGTAAAAGGTCATAAAAGGTTTTTGAATTTACAACAGTAAGAGGGAACTTTTACATAACTCTGCTGAGTCCACAGAGTGTATAAGATCCAGCCACTCAGGTAAGTCATAACAGCCATAGAGTTTTTTCTGTATCACTGCGTAAAGTCTCTGCTCTCTCTTTGATGAATGAGATGATTGTTTTGATGTTGCCCCCTTCCCTCTCATCCTCTTTCTAGCGTGTGCACACACACTTCTTTTCTGGTTATTTCTCTACCCTGCGGGGGTTGTGCTTAGCTGAGGTTTAAGAAACGTCTCTTATGCTTTCAGAGTCTGGATGCACTGAACAGGTGAGGCAGCTCTAGGGCCCTTATATCCCTCTTTTACTTAGGCCCAGAAGTAATCACTATCTTTCTAACGAAAGGCACAACATCAGGAAACAAGCTACATACAGTTGCCCCTAGTCTGTTCAGAAGTTGCTGAAGATGGGATATATGAGGCAGGAGTGAGGTCTAGGAGAAGAAATGTCAAAAGAGAAGCTGCAAATGCCATAAGCGGGGGCAATACTATTTAGATATCCATCTTCTTGGCCAGTTGAGCCAAAACATTTATTATTTATCTTGGTAATATCCAATGTCCTCCTTTTAGCTATTTGAAACTGTATATTATTAACTATAGCAATTCCACAGTGCAGTAGTACACTAAAACTTATTCTCCTTATCTAGCTGTAATTTTATCTTTTAACAAATCTCTCTTCTCCACCCTTCCCAGACTCTAGTATCCTCTGTTTTACTTCTTCTGTGAGACCAACCTTTTTTCAGCTTCCACTTATGAGTGAGAGCACATGGTGATTAACTTTCTGTTCCTGGCTTATTTCACTTAACATAATGTCCTCCAGTTCCATCGGTGGTGCTGTGAATGACAGGATTTCATTCTTTCTATGGCTGAATGGTATTCAATTGTGTATATATACCACATTTTCTCTATCTATTTATCTATTGTTCAACACCTAGGTTGATTCTGTATCTTGGCTATTGTGGACAGTGCTGCAATAAACATTTTTGTAGCTATGGTAAATTGGCTTGCCTTCTTGATTTCTTTTTCAGCCAGTTTGTTATTTGTGTATATAAATGCTACTGATTTTGTATGTTGATGTATTCTGCAGCTTTTCTGAATTCATTTATCAGTTCTAAGAGATTTTGTTAGAGTCTTTTGGTTTTCTCTGTGTAAGATCATGTCATCCACAAACAGGGACAATTTGACTTCTTTCTTTCCAATTTGGATGCCTTAGATGCCCTTTATTTCTCTTGCCTAATTTATCTGGCTAGGACTTCTAGTACTATGTGGAATAGGAGTGAAGCAAGTGGGCATCCTTGTCTTTTTTCAGTTCTTAGAGGAAAAGCTTTTAGCTATTCTCCATTCAGTAGGATGTTAGCTGTGGGTTTGTCATATATGGCCTTTATTGTGTTGAAGTGCTTTTCCTTTGATACCTAATTTATTGTGAGTTTTTATCATGAAGGGATGCTGAACTTTATCAAATGCTTTTCTGCTTCTTTTGAGATGATCATATGGTTTTTGTTCTTTATTCTGTTGATGCAATGTATCATGTTTTTTGCTTTGCATATGCTGAAACATCCTTGCATTTCTGGGATAAATCCCACTTTATCATGCTGTATTATCTTTCTGATGTATTGTTGGATTCATTATGCTGGTATGTTGTTGAGGATTTTTGCATCTATGATCAGGAATACTGGCCTGTAGTTATTTTTTATGTTTTGTCCTTGTCTGGTTTTGGTATCGGCATTAAGCTGGCTTTGCAAAATGACTTAGGAAGAGTTTTCTCCACTTTAGTTTTTTGGAATAATTTGAGAAGATTTGGTATTAATTTTTCTTTAAAGATTTGGTAGAATTCAGCAGTGAAGACATCCAGTCCTGAACTTTTCTTTGTTGGGAGATTTTTTACTGATGATTCAATCTTGTTACTTGTTATAGGTCTGTTCACATGTCCTACATCTTCTTTGTTCCATTTTGTTAGGTTGTATGTGTCCAGAAATTTGTCCATTTCCTCTAGGTTTTCAAATCTAGTGATGTATCGTTGATTATAAGAGTTTCTAATGATCCTTTGTATTTCTGTGGGATCCATTGTGACATCGCCACGTTTCTGATTTTGTTTGGGCCTTCTGTGACTTTTACTTAGTCTAATGGTTTGTTAATTTTATATTTGAAGAAAAACAACTTTTTGTTTCATTGATCTTTTAAAACTTTTTTTAGTTTCAATTCCATTTATTTCTGCTCTGTGATTTATTATTTCTTTCTTTCTACTAATTTGGGGTTGGTTTGGTTTGTCCTTCCTTTTCTAATTACTTGAGATATATCATTAAGTTATTGATTTGAAATCTTTCTAGTTTTCTTTTTTTATGTAAGTATCTGTCAAGTATTCATTTTTTTATTAGTTCCTTAAAACTCATTCATCCTGTAAGTTTGCCTCTCCATACTGCTCTTGCTGTGCCCTATAGATTTTGGTATGTTTTGTTTCTATTTTCAATTGTTTCAAGGAATTTTTAAATTTCATTTTTAATTCCTTCCTTCACCCATTGGTCATTCTGGAGCATGTTGTTTAATATCCATGCATTTGTATAGTTTAAAATGTTCCTCTTGTTATTGATTTCTAGGTTCATTCCATTATGACCAGGTAAGATACTTGATAGGATTTCCACTTTTATTTTAATTTTTTTTTTTTTGAGACTTGTTTTGTGTCTTAACACATGATCAATCCTGGAGAATATTCCATGTGTAATCCATGCTAGTGACATTTTGAGTGTCTCAGGGCCTAGACAGAGAAGAGTTTGTGATTGTGGGGCTGTGGCTTTGCTGGGGGTAGACTTGAGAGGCATTTCTCAGGTTGAGGGAAAGTGTGTGCCATGGCGAGTCAACCAACCTGGGGCTGGGGTCGGGTCTATGAAGGCTGTTACGCTCTGGCTGGGAGCACGCTCACACAGTTGCTCGGCTGGCCTGGGGGTGTGCCTGCCAGGAAACAGGGGCTATTTCTCAGGCCTGGGATGTGGTTGTATGACTTCTTGCCTGGCCTGGGTATGTGTCTGCTGGGGTGGCTCATGGGGCTGTTTCTCAGGCCTGGGATGCAGGTGCACAGCTGCTCAGCTGACCAGGAGTGTGTCTGCCAGGGACAGCCCACAGGGCTATTTCTCAGACCCAGGACACAGTCCCATGGCTTCTCAGCCAACTGGCATGGGTAAATGACTGCTAGGGGTCGCCATTGGGCTGCTTCTTAGGCCCAGGATGGGAGTACAAGGCTGCTCAGCTGGCCCGGAGGCTTGTCCACCAGGGTGGCCTGCAGGGCTGTTTCTCAGTCTCAAGGCATGGGCACACTGCTGATTGGATGGGGGTATATCTGCCAGTGGTAGCCCTGAAGCTTTTCTCAGGCCCTGATTAGGGGCTGCAGGGCTATTGGGCAGACCAGGGGCTTGTCTGTAAGGGGTGGGGCTGTTTCTCAGGCCTTGAGAGTGGGTGTGTAGCTGCTCTACCTGCTGGGAGTGTGTCAGCTGTTCAGAGGCTTGAGGGCCTTTCCTGCTTGAGGGAGGGAGTGCAGCAGTTTGGCTGGCTCAAGGGGGGGTTTGCACTGGGTGGAAATGCCAGACTGTTCCTCTGGCTGGAAGTGTCTGTGGTAAGAGTTGGTTTCCCTGTTGTGCAGGAGCAAGGTCATAGCTGATCCTGGGTCCAAGCTCTGCACAGCTGGGGTTGTAGTGTTTAGCTACCAGTGTGGGCTTAGTGGAATGAAGATGGAGCCCTAGTGTTGGGGAGGTATAGTAGACTTCATCAGTGGGTCTGGTCTCAAGTTCACAGGGGGTGGGATATGAAAAATATGTGGAATTTTCCTGTAGTAAGGACGTAGGTGTTTGTGGGGCAATGGAGGCTGGTGGGGTTGGGCTTGCCTTTGCCTCATGATGGGAAGTCCCTTCTGACTCCAGGCAGATCTGATCTAGGTGGGGAAGAAGAGGCTATGGAGGCTGGGTGCTTCCATGCTGCTCTTCTGGATTTCTAGTCAACATAGGTACATCTGCACTCCAGCACTCTTCTTTTGACACTCCAGTTAAATATTATTTGTTTTTTCATTGCCTTGGTCCTTTCTTGTGGGGGGTGGGGGACAAGCACCTAGTGTCTCTACTGGATCATCTTGCTGATGTCTCTTTCCAGCACACAAACTTATTCACATGGGGAATAACCACAGAGTGATAACCCCAACACCCCAATGGGGTACAGAAGGTTATATATCATCTTGAGGTTAAAGAAAGAATGGGGACTTGGATTGTGGCAAAATCGGTTATGGGAGTGGGAGAAGAGGCGTCCTGGCTAGCAAGGTGGTCTTGTTATGTAGATGAAACCTCACAGGTAGCAGCCCTCAGAAAGAATAGATGGTAAATATTTCTTTCGGACCTTTAAGGGTGTCAGACTTTCAGTTAATCATTCCTAGATCTGGACAAGGGAAGGCTTCAAAGAAAACCTGGCTTCATCAATGCAGATTCTCTACAGGTACAAATCTTCCACACAAAAGACAGCTTTGCAGGGCTACTTCTGTTTCCAGGTCCTCTGAACAACCATGTCAAAATATGGCAAAGAAATATTTTGATTTTTTCCAACATAGAGTGATAATTTAACTATTTAGTATTACAAACACAGCACAACCTTATTTGTCACTCCTTTGCTCAGAAAACTTCTATGATTCTCTGTTGTCCTAGAGAATCAAGTTCCAAAGTCTTATCTTGGCATTTACAACTCTATAAGATTGAACCTTAAATTAAAATACTCTAAGAATACTTCTAACATTCTCATTTCATTCATTTTTCAAACTATAGAGTCAGGTTCAATTAAGGAAAGGAGAGGGCCTCTTCTGGAGAGCAGTGAACTGTGTATAAACACAAGTAGAGTCAGTCCTGTTTTGTAGAAAAACCTACAGAATTCTAAAATAAGTCCTCTTCACTTTGGGGTAGGCAGGGATAGATTGTGGAGGCATGCAGGGGAGTACTGGTAATCCACAAATGGATTACCATTTGTGGTAATGAATTCTGATTACAATTAAGAAAGTGACACCCAAAGAGAATAAATCCCACAGCCCAGTTGTAGAAACCTTGAACTAGAATTCTGTTGTCCTGTCTTTCAGTCTGGTAGATTTTTAGGCCAGCTTTGATTTGCTGTACCTGCTGCCTTCCCACCTAGAGTGGGATAGGTGTGGGGCTAAATAACAAAATTTATTTTCAGCCATTAACAAATTAGTACTAATTAATTTTTCAGAGCCACTTGCAATCCCACATGATATCTGAAGGAAAGGGGTCACGCAGATTACTTGAATAGATAAGTGTAGGTGAGAGACATGAGATAACTGCCGTAAGGGCATCACCAGATGGTACACAGCAATGGGAGGCAGCATGAGGTCACTGGGTGTCTGGAGAGCAGAGAGCCAGGAAGAGAATGAAAGCATGCCACAAGCAAGAGTCTCTTATTTCTCAGCCTTATATGTGTACTTCATTTGCCTTTGAGAGAAAGTGGGGGTGGCGATGGGAAATGCACTGATGGCTGAGTTTCAGGGTTGACTTGAAATCTGCTGAAAAGAAGTCACCTAATCTTGACCTTCATTCATTGACTGATACTGAATTCTGCATTCAAACAAATTACTCTTTGCAGTTAAAAGCTCCACAGATGAGTCCTTTTGTAAGCTGTGCTTAGTATACTAATGAATCATACTTGTCAATAGATTTACCATTGAAGGGCTTATGAGGTACGGTTTATCAAAAATGGCTTAGATCTTCAACCTGTTTCTAGGATTGTCAGTTAGCAAATGCATTTGGATGCTTAGAGCCCCTATCCTGGCACCTCACTAGAACTTGACCTAGGCTCTAATCTTTAGCTATGGTTGTCTTGTGCTCTTACACCTCAGGAGCCATGCTATTCCTAAATTCCATGGATCTTTATCAGAATAATGTATATATATACAAACATATGTATATAAACACACATATATAAACACACACACATATATGTATATACATAAACACACACACACACACACACACACTGAAATGAAGAAGTCTTGAAGCTCTCTCTGACCTTCCCTCTTCCCTGACTGTCTCTCCCAAAGAAGCTGAAATTCCTTTATCTGCCTAAGATCCAGACCCACCAAGGAGAACAATTTTTTTTTCTTCCATTTCCTGTTATCTCTTTATCTATTGCAGAAAAGAAGACCAACATGTAAATACACCTGCACAGACACTTTTACAAGTATAATGTCTATCTCCAAAGATCGTTTAAATTCCAAAGAGAAGTATTTACAAGTTCCCATATCCATTCATTCTCCTTGGTAATCCCCTCAACAAAATTCCTCTTCTCCCCCATCCCATAACCTGTTTTACCAGGATTCAAATCCCCATTCTTTCCATAACCTTGAGGTGTATTGCAACCACCTTTGTAAAGATTATTGACAGTGAGGGAAATCTAGCATGGCTGACTGTGTCTTGCTTTTAGCCTCACAGGCCAACTATGCTCACTCATTCCTGGGTGTAGGTCAAGCTAACCATGGGAGGAGCTTATAGTTTAACTTCAAAGCAAGGATGATAATAGTCCATTCTTAAAATTGCCTTCTTGTTCAGGGGCTTAAATTGCCTTTGACTAATGAAAGGCCATAAGATTAGGATTATAGGAGGGGCCTGAATTATGCTAAAATGTAGGTATCGTTTTTATAATGCCTTACTGCTCAAGGGTCATGTTGCCAGATGTCACAAGATTTGTGTTGTCCCCAGTTGCTCCTATAGATAACATAACTATTGTAGAGCTAAGATTGGTCTTTTGAGATGTGTTTCAAATTTTTGCATTCTGGTAACTGACTGACTCCACTGGGAGTTGTGACTCATGACTCAGCTTGTCCTGTGCTCAGCCCCCTCAACCCAGAGGCTGACTCAGTGCTTTCATTTCTGTAAAAGAATGTGAAGACCATTTTCTACACCCCTATGATTGCATCTGCAACCAGTCAGCAGTACCCATTCCCTAGTCTCCTCTCTACCAAAGTATCCTTGAAGAAGCCTAACCTCTGAGTCTTCGAAGAGACTGATTTGAGTAATAACTACATCTTCCACATGGCTAGCCTGTATTAATTAACTCTTTCTTTACTGCAGTACCATAATCTCAGTGAATTGGTTTTGTCTCTGCACTGAGCAGGAAGAACCTGTTGGGTATTTATAGTATATAAGCTTCTGTCCCTTACTGGGAAGTTGGGTCTTCATTCTGAAAGTTCTTGTGTGCACACATTAAATAAATTTGTGTGCCTTTTCTCCTATTAATAATAAAAAAAAACTGTATGTGTGTATATATATATTTGTATATATACACACAGAAACATATATTTTCCCCCAGAGAATAGAATTCTTATGCCAGCTAACCAAGAGAACATTTTCTGATCCCCATGTACTTAGGAAAACAGTACAAACAGGTAAAGCAGCTTTTGCATATTGGGAATAACACTTAACACTAGCTGTTCAGCCTTGGTTAAGTAATTCCCTCTGAATCTGGTTTCCTCTCCATGCAATTGGAGATAATTTCCCTACCTCACAGGATTGGGATATTGATTGAATGAGTAGGTATATGAAAGTACACTGTAACCTGTAAATTATAGATATTAATATGTCAGATATTAATGTCAGGAGTCAGTAGAGTGCTGTGGTATAGAATGTGGGCTCTGAAATCAAACTGCTTGGCCTCATATTGTAGCTTTGCCATTTACTAGCTCTGTGACCATGGGCATGTTAAACTCTGTGAGACTCAGTTTACTTACCTGTACAATGGGATAATAATAGAACCCATTTCCATAGAGTAGTTGTGAAGAGTAAATAATTAATGAAGATAAAATGCTTAGCACTGTGCCTGGAACATAGTAAGCTGTCACTATGAACAAGGGAGTAAAACAGTAAAAATTCATTATATTCTGCAGGCATGATCACCTTTGACATATGCAGTCATATTTGATTATAAACAACTTTGTGAGGTTGGCAGAACTAAGTATTATCATCAACATTTTACAGAATAAAGTATTGTCATCAACGTTTTACAGAAAGGTTGATGATTCCCTCAAGAAACCTCAGCAAATAGGTGGTAGGCCTTTGATTAGAACTCTGAATTCATTTCTTAAGGCCTAAAATGAATTCTGAGACTGTTTGTACAACAGCAGCCCAGCAGGGGAGAGCTTTCTGGCTAGGGATCTCCTGACAGGCAGCTGCCTTCTTCCTCTCCTATGTTTAGGCCCTGACTTATTACATGTCATATTATTACTATGGTCTGAATGTTTGTGTTCCCCCTTAGAATTCATAAGTTGAAACACTAACTTCCAATGTAGTGGTATTAGCAAGTGGGGGCTTTGGGAGGTGTTTAGGTCATGAAGGCAGAGCCCTCATGAGTAAGTTTCATGCCTAAACAAAAGAGACCCCAGAGAGCTGCCTTGCGTCTTCTACTATGTGAGGATATAATAAGAGGCACCATCTATGAGCCAGAAAGTGGGCCCTCACCAGATACAAAATCTGCCTTGATCTTGTACTCCTCAGCCTCCGGAATTGTGAGAAATAAATTTCTGTTATTTATAAGCCACTCAGTCTGTGGTATTTTGTTATAGCAGCTTGAATGGACCAAGACAATTACCAAGTTATCAAATAGGCCATGGGCAGGAGCAAAAAAAGTCTTCTTCATTTTCTGTGTTTGGTAGCACACCTGAATTGAATGCCCTCATTCTACTTCTATTACTAATAAATACATTTCATCATGAATTAGATTGCTGCTTCTTTCTAATATAAGTATGTTACTGTCCATTGTGCACTGGAAGCCTTTCCCACGTCTGTTTCTTTTATGAGGCTGTCTTTTTTTTAAAACCTCTTTGTTAATCACAGCAGCTATCTCTGTCATTTGGGGACCCACTCTGTATTAATGAATATGGATTGGAGTCTTCCTAATTGTTCTCTGAACACCTCCCAATTTTCAGAAGGGTAATTGATTTCAATCAACTTCATTAGTACACTCTCTACACTCTCGAAAGCCTGTAATTTTCAAGTTCAATATTTGTGTGCTCACACCCTCAGGAGTGCTTCATTTGTATCCCATTATAATCCTGGAATTCTAACCAGTCACCAGCTTTATCATGAAGCTTATTTATTTTCTAGTATGGCTGAGTCATGCTTTAGGGCATACCCCATATGCAAATATATACATTTTTGTAAAAGCAAAATTACACACGTATTTTTAAATTTAAAAAGTTAACAACTCTAACTCTGGCTCTAATGAAGACTGTATTGAAGTGGTTCCCATGCCTCTAGGGGTATAATAGAGTCTGAAGTAAAGAAACTAAGGTCAGATGTTAGGTGTTTACTGTAGACAATTAGTCAAAGAGAAAACTTTAGCTTGGAAGTGAGAGGAGCTCGTTGGGAAGACAATATTTCATAAAAAAGTCACTTTTAGTTTAACTTCTAGAAAAATAGATGAAGGGAAATATATTTAGATACATTGTCACATAATAATTAGCTTTTTATTGTTATGAAACTTTTCCCATATTCATGTATATTTTTTCTTTTGTTGCCTAAGTCTACGTTCAAAGATCTGTAGTGGTTTACTGTATTTCTGTGGAACTGGAGTAACTAATTATAGTCTACAATAGATACCCAGTGTTGGTTCTGCCTCTGAAAGCTCAAAACTCCTTATT
>NW_016817155.1:144959-146877 GCF_001698545.2 Rhinopithecus bieti | reverse complement strand
CATAATAATTAGCTTTTATTGTTATGAAACTTTTCCCATATTCATGTATATTTTTTCTTTTGTTGCCTAAGTCTACGTTCAAAGATCTGTAGTGGTTTACTGTATTTCTGTGGAACTGGAGTAACTAATTATAGTCTACAATAGATACCCAGTGTTGGTTCTGCCTCTGAAAGCTCAAAACTCCTTATTAGATTTTATTGGAGAAGTACCTAAATTGAAAATATGAACACTTTTATCACTGTATTTCTACCAGAATTACCCTCATTGAGGTTCTTCTTGCCATTCTTCAGCTGGACTATTGCAAAAGCTTAAATGGACTTTCTACATCTCTTCTCTCCCTGCTTCAACACATTACACACACTATTGCCAGAATGTTTTCCCCCAAACATTGTGTCATTCCCTTGTTAGATCTTCAGTAGCTCCTTGTCACCAGTGGCCTGGAGTGCAACATCACCCATAATCTAATTTTTCAACTTACCTTTTTAATTCTATTTGCTGTTACAACTTCATATACCATATGTTTCAGTCAAATGATTGTGATTCCTCAAATGCTCCATAAGCATTGGCACCTACCTGTGTCTACATATGCTGCTCCCTTAATGAGCAACACCTTTCTCACCATCTCTTTGTATGGACATTTTATATATCTGCATTTGTTAGGGTAGCCATAGGCCCTTATAAAAAAGAGACCGTAGAGTAGAGTGGCTAAAAATTCAGAACTTCATTTCTTTTTCTCTCGTGTAACAGCTCTGTTGTGTTTCAGAATGCAATGACTCTGCTTCGTGTGGTCATTCAGGATCGTAGGCTCCTTATATGTTGTCAGGTCAAAAAGTTATTGCTCTACCATCCCATAGAGTGTCATCCTAATCTGAATGATGAAGGGTGGCCCACTTCATTCACATTCCAGCTAGAGGAAAAGGAAAGGGTGAATAAGACATGTACACTCTCTTAGGGTCTGGGTCTGGAAGTAGGCACATTCACACATAACTGTGAGGGGAGGCTAGGAAATGTAGTCTAGCTATATGTATGGAAGAAGCAGAGAAAAAATTTTGGTGGTCAACCAAGTTTATGATATGTTGAAATCTAGCTCACATGCCATCTTCCTTCTTTAGGCTATTCTGAGCCCCTCAGCTGGAAGCAATTTCTCCTTCCTCTGATCTGCTCTAGTTGAGGGCTTCTGAAACTAATGTGTACAAGAATCACCTGTGAATCTTGTTAAACTACAGAGGCTGAATTAGTCAGGGTTGGGAGTTGAGATTCTCCATTTATAATGAGCTCTGAAGTGATACTTATGCACTAGTCTGAAGAACGCACTTTGAGTGTTCTAGCCCATTGTCTGTTTCTCTCTTGTGGAATGTAACTGTTTCTACTTCATATTAGCTATTCGTGTGCATAACTTAGCCTCCTTACTAGACAGTTAATTCCCATAGCAGAACCTGGATCTCGTTGGCATCTGTCACTCTCACCCTGCCTCCCTACAGCACTAAGAATAGAGCATGCACACTTAGATGTAGTTAATAAATATTTGAATAATTGATGAGTGGCTTCAACTAATTTAGAATGTTGAACATAAACTTTTGAAGGGCAACACTACTTATATTAGCTTCTGGACTATGCTTAGTGCAATTACTTATTTGAAAATTGTCTGTTGAAAACTCCACTCTTACATAGCCCAACCAAACTAAGGGAATACCGGCCAGAGAGCTGAGCTAAGTGGAATTCAGCAAATGGAAACCACATTTTATTGAGGACTTTCCCCCTCTGTGTGCTGTAACTATTTCAAAGGAAATGCTAATCCCTATGTTTGGAATTCATTTCCAGAGAGCTTCTCTGCTTAACAAGCGTGACTTTGTGCCCACAGAGCTTCATAAGCCAATTTTATCAGTTTTGTTGAAGAGGTGGCTTTTTTTTTCCCACC
>NW_016817155.1:133665-143619 GCF_001698545.2 Rhinopithecus bieti | reverse complement strand
CCACCTGGAAACACTCAATGATCTCTATCTGGAAAGTCTCAAGTTGAGTACCAATTAAAGCTGGATAAGAATGAATCCTCTCAAGTTGGCACCATTTTAGCCTGTTCTTTTCTCAGTCCTAACATATTTAGTCACATGTTGGCCTTGGAGATTAGGGTGGAAGAAGGAAGAGAAGATAAAGTGGGTTAGGGTTTAAAACAGAGGCTAACTTTGTAATCTATTCTAAGTCTTATGAAGCAAAGTAAGAAGACCTGAGGTCTCCTGCCTCACACCTGCCTGCATGATGGAACTCCTAACTAGAACTATTTTGTACTTCGACTTTGTCATAAATGAGACAGAGCTGAGGTTTCCCTTTTGGACTCTGTATGTAAAAGGTATCACAAGCAAATTAATCACGTTATTAAGATTTTACAGATTCTTAGCCTAGTTGAAGAAATGAGTTTTAGTTTCTATTAGCCCCACTGGTAGAATCAATTAATGTACCAATCACAAACCACATAACTTCACAGTGGGATCCTTTACTTTTTACCTGTAGGCGCTTTACTTGGCAGTATCTTTTTAGCCCTTAGTTCCATTACTAGGCTTTGGAATTGAGAAATGGATATTCAGACATGCCATTAATGTATACTGACCCCTCTCTTTCCTTACTGTTGACTAGATGGAAGGGTTTATGGTATTATCTGCACAATGTGTCCGGATAAGTTGTTATTGCACATGGCTGCATTTGATTTTGTAGGTATTCCACATTTTTCGGCTTCCTATTCCCTCAATGAGACCTTTAGCATGGCAATTCAAGAATGAAAATATTCTCAACAGAGCTAGGACTCGGGTGAGGCAAACCAGGCCCCTAGGGAGCAAAATTTAAGGAGGCACCAACTTGCATATGCATGCCCTGGAAGTGAGCACCTCCTTAAATGTTGCACCCTAGGCACCTAGCTTGCCATATTCTAGTCCGGGTCCTGAGTTCCAAATCAGAGAGCTCAAAGTACTAGTTGCTGAGATCATTTGGACGATTGAGTCAGCCCCAGTCCTTTACCCTAACTTGTAGGCATGTGTATGCGTGACTGTAGAGATCCTACAAATGTATATATGAGACAATAAAAATGGAATGCTGCAATCATGATTTTATTAATCATATGAAGGTAAGACTGACATTCAATGTTTATTTGCCCTCTGTGCTGCAGTAAAACAGTCTTGACATAGATTTTTTAATGAGCATGCATTAATTATTGGCTTTGAGAATCTCCTTGAATTTAACTCTTGCTGTTGCTCCATGGTCTCAAAGTCCCCTGATTTTTCAGACCACCAATGGCACATCTAAATGTAGACAAATGCAACACTCTTATCCAAGTGCCTAACTATACCCACTTGCAAGGCATATGTGAATGCCTCCTAATTAGTTGTGAAGTGCATTTTGGCATATGTCGGAAGTTAAAGCCACTTCCTTAGAGGAACTCAAACTCCGAATTTATCTTTATTAAGGCCTTGTCCAAATGATAAATATACACTGCCTCCTTGCTATCTACTGCTTGGAAATAAATCACTTTAGGATTGATTTGCTAACGGCTTTCTTCACTCTAAGGGTCCTCCTGCCCGAGAGGTCATACTGTCCTTCTTCACAAACAAACATTGATAACCAAACAGAAGACACCACACTGACCATACAGTGAATGAAGAAGGAAGTCTGGAGTGAGGGGAAGCATGATCCTTTGCACAGCCTAGAAAAAATGAACCTTACCAAAGTGCAATATTATATTCTGGACAAAGCCCCAAACCACTTTTAAGAATATGAGTGAACAAATGGGATATATTCATCTTTTTTTTCAGCAAAGTGCCATGGACGTTGGTACTTTAGTCAGGAATTACAAACCCCTCCAGGAGTCTGCCAAGTAATAGAAGTCAGTGAAACTGGCTGGGTATGAGACAATCAGGAGTGGTAGGGACTCCAGGGAAACAGAGAATGCACTTATCATCCACTGCAGCTGCTTTTTGTGACATGGGAATATGGGCCAAATCTTGTTAGATCTTCTGATTCTTCAAGAGAAGCAGGTAACTTGACTTTTTTAATAACATGATGGTTCCCATTTTTTAACTGTTGGAAAGTTAGCTTAAGAACATTTTAAGGTCACTGCGTGGGATAAATAAAATATCCCTAAAGGACAGAGTTGCCTCACTAAGTCTTGAAACCCGACTTCTTTCCAGTTGTGATTCCTTGCTCAGGACCATAACTCTGGATTCACATGGTGACTTTTAATGGCTCAGCCAATCATGCTAAAGTTGTATATTCTTAAGATGCCAAGATATTAAATTGTATTTTAGACAGTTTACAGTTATCTTTGTCTCACTGCACATGGGTGGCACCACCTGCCTGCAGTCTTAGCTCACTCTCTACATTATCGGCATAACACAACAGTAGACACTTGATTTCCATTAGCCAGATGTAACTGATTGTCCTACCTTCACCTTTAGAGTGGGGCCACAGGGGCCCCATGGAACCACCTGCTTCTTGAGGAAGAAGTACGTACATGGAAATAGTGCTGTCTTAACCAGCTTGGCTTTCTTACATTTTTAATATCTTGTTTGTCTCAACTGCTTATTCCATGGTCACTGTCACTTCTGTTTGCCTGTTTCTGAATCTGTCAGTTGTTGACTAATAGAGGTAGAACTTGAATCCAGGTGTCCATTTCTTGAGGGAATTTATTCTGCAAATTTATTCTCTGCAGGTTGAACTGAGACGTCTTTGATTTGCCCTGTGTCATATATGTTTTAAATTAGCTTGACGTTTTCCTGCTCTTGTGATCTATGATGTGAAATTACTTCATGGCCTGTGGAAGTTCAAACACATTCCAAAAACTTCTGTTAACTTCCAGAGGAGCCTCATACTTCCTGGGCACTCATGCTGTCCCTGTCCCACACTATATTTGTGTGAAACATAGCCTTTGTCTCTCTGTCTGGTTCTCTCTCTCGTTCATTCTTTCTTTTTCTCTCTCTCTCACTCCTACTTCTGCTCTCACTCGAAATCCATCCATGAGCTCAGTAGACTTTCCCCAGTCACATTACCCCTCCCCTTGCCACCAGGCTTCATGCATCTCACTCTGACTGTACCCTTCCCATCACAGCTCCTCACCCCCTGCCTCTCACCTTGCCCTGAGAATGCTAACTTCTTTTCCTTTTACAGTGATAGAGCAGCCTCCTTACTTTTATGTGGCCTTGCTGCCACTTAACACTAAAGTCATTAGAGTTAGGGGATGACCTTTTGAACCTGTAAAATAAACTCGGATTCTTTTGTTAATTAACAAATGAACATAGAGCCAAAAAGCCTTGCTCTCTAGTATCTTTAGGCTGGGTCTACTTCTGAGCCAAGGCCTGATGCTGATGCCTTTATGAACATCCCTGCTCTACCTTGAGACTATCAAAATGCTGCTTCATTTAAATTTTACCTCCCCTCTTCTCTTCTTCCCAATCTCAAATAACCTTTATCACTTCATTTGTTTTGTGAGTTGCCCCACGTTTTCTCTGATGTGCGGTCTCCCTTGATTTAGGAAGTTAATAAACTTAACTTTGTCAGACTATAGGGGTGTCCCTGTTGGTTATCATCAGAGGGGCTTTACTACCCTCTGCTGCAAGCATTTATTAAAGTATTTGTTCCAATATATGCAGTTTTCTCCCTAAAAGGACTTATCTTTCATTACAGTATAACCTCCGTGAAGACAGGGAATTTAATCTGTTTTCTTCACTATTCTATAACAATGCTTGGGTCATGTTGAAAGAATGAATGAATAAATTCTGTTAATAGCCCTTAAATTAATACAATGATCTCCACATCCTTATAAGAGTATGGTACCTCATTTCAGCTTCTGCTGAACTGTGCCTTTGGTTCTGAAATAAGAAAGACTCGGATAGACCCTGTCTTAGTCTCTTCAGGTTAATATAACAAAATATCACACACTGGGTAACTTATAAAGAACAGACATTTATTTCTCACGGTTCTGCACATTGAAAAGTCCAAGGCCAAGATGCTGACAGGTTTGGTGTCTACTGAGGGCCTGTTTTCTGGTTTTCATGGTGCCTTTTCAGTGTCCTCATGTGGTGGGAAAAGGGCAAACAAGCTCCCGTGGGCCTCTATTATAAAGGCGCCAATCCTAATCATGAGAAATCCATCCATACAACTTTATCACCTCCCAAAGGTCCCATCTGTTAATATCAACACCTTAGGGATTAGATTTCAACATATAAATTTTGGGGGAATATAAATATTCAACCATAGTAGACCCCCATTCCAACATTTAGCTGTATAATTTGGGATAAATTATTTAATCTCTTTATACCTCTATCTTTTTAGCTGTGAAGTGGGGATGATGCTACGTATTGTATTTGCTTGGGAAGATTAAATGAAGTGATTTATATGAAAGGTTTATTGTGGAGTATGACACATGGTAAATGTTCAGTAAACATCAGCTAGTATTTTTCATTATAACTCTCCCTGGCCTTAATTTTTCCAGATTCCAGGCACTTGCACATCACTGTGCTCCTGCTTCTATTCAGCACTGCATTTCATTTTGCCTCATGATATGGTAAGGTATGTATGTCTTCTTTGTTTAGTTGTAAACTCTTTGAGGGCAAGGTCCATGTCTTACTTACCCGTGTATCACTGTAGATAAATACATCTATGTATCACTGGTACATAGCAGTCACTCTAAATATCTGTGGTTGAAAAGTCTGCCTGGAAAAGAAGATGACAGTAAGAGTGCAGAGCTGAGCCTGATTGGTAAATGCAGTGACTGCAGTGACTGTTAGCTGATTATGATAGAGCATTAATAGCTTCTTTACTGAGTGGTTTTATTTTTTATTTTTATTTATCTATTATTATTTTTGAGATTGAGTCTTTCTCTGTTGCCCCGGCTGGAGTATAGTGGCATGATCTCTGCTCACTGCAACCTCCAACTCCCGGGTTCAAGCAATTCTTTTGCCTCAGCCTCCCGAGTAGCTGGGACTACAGGCATGCGCCACCACATCTGGCTGATTTTATATATATATTTTTTTTATTAGAGACAGGGTTTTGCCATATTGGCCAGGCTGGTCTCAAACTCCTGACCTCAGGTGATCTGCCCACCTCGGCCTCCCAAAGTGCTGGGATTTCAGGCTTGAGCCACTGCGTCCAATCTTGAGTGGTTTTAGAATATAACAACTAAATAGGAGGAGCAGGGGCAATGAAGGAGCTTTTTTGAGTGTCGTCTGCCCCTGCTGAGTGGTATTTGAATGACCCAGGGAAAATGAGAAGGGCCAAGGAAGTGGGTATGGACCAACCTGGTCATTTAATTCCTCTAATTCTCAAGAATTGCCACTCTAGTCTAGCCTAGCAATTTGGAGCAGTGAGTAAATTATTTGTAGCTAATCTGTAAGCAAAGATCATTGTGCTGACCTGTACTGGGGTTTTGCTCTCCTGGCTACCAGGTGGGGACCTGTGACTGCTTTGTCTTTTAGTTGCTCTAGAGACTGGAAATAAAGGCATAAAATGCCCTATGTTCACTTAGGGGGGCTTAACTCTGTGAGTGGCTCTCTACTTGTGAAAGTATTTATGACAATTGCTCTCCTGCTGCACGCGCGCGCTCACACACACACACACACACTCTGCATGGCCCAGAATAAAGAACAAGTCTTAAAACCTAGGAGAAGGTAAGAGGGCAAGGTTTTCTCAACATCCCTTTCCTGCACATCCTGCACAAATTCACACCTTTTGGCTTTTCGCTCATTTCCCAGTGTCCCAACCCCACTTGCCCTCTTTAGTATTCTCCAAGGGGTTACATTTGATGATCACTAAGATCCTCGAGCCTATGGTGTGCTGGTAAATTGGCTCTCTAGGGGAAAAAAGCCCTGATTTGTAGCTTTGTAGTGTTTCCTGATTCCCTTCCTCCTTCTTTTCCCCCTCCCTCCCTCCATTTCTCCCCACTCTTTTCTCTTTTTCCTGCATTCCAGGCATAATTAGTCCCACCCCTCCAGTTCATTCTGCCTAGTTTTTCTTGTTTTCATCTTAGTACACATAACTTGAATTTCTCAGCTGTGTGTGGCAAAAGTATATACCATGTTATTTTTAAAAATCTTTTCTTGATCTGTATAGCTAATTGAAATGATTAGTGGTAGCAGTTTTATCCAATCATTGCTTTAAACCACACTCATGACATCCACAACAGAAGTAGGATGTTTTGTCATTTTCTTGGAAACCATAGCCAGATAAATCAGGCAAGAGAAAGAAATAAAGGGCATTCAAATTGGAAAGGAAGAATTCAAATTATCTTTGTTCACAGATGACATGATCTTATATTTAGAAAACCCTAAAGATTCTATCAAAAACACTGTTAAAATTGATAAATGAATTCAGTAAAGTTGCAGAATACCAAATCAATGTACAAAAATCAGTAGTATTTATATATGCCAACAGTGAACAATTTGAAAAAGAAATCAAGAAATCAATACCATTTACAATAGCTACAAAATATATAAAGTACCTAGGAAAATTTAACAAAAGAAGTGAAAGATCCCTACAAGGTAAACTATAAAACACTGAAGAAAGAAATTGAAGAGGATACAAAACATGGAAAGATATTCTATGGTCATGGATTGGAAGAATTAATATTATGAAAATGACAATACTACCCAAAGCAATCTACAGAGTCAATGCCATCCCTATCAAAAGACCAATGACATTCTTCACAGAAATAGAAAAAGCAATTTTAAAATGTATATGGAACCACAAAAGATCCTGAATAGCCAAAGCAATCCTGTCCAAAAATCTGGAGGTATCATACTACCTGACTTTAATAGACTTTATTTTTTATGGTAGTTTTAGGTTCACAACAAAAGTGAAAGAAAGGTACAGAGATATTCCATATACGCTCTGCCCCCACATGTGTTGAGCCTCTCCGTTATCAACATCTTCCATCAGAGTGGTACATTTGTTCAATTGATGAACCTACATTGACACATCATTATCACCAAACACTCATAGTTTACATTAGGGTTCATTCTTGGTATTGTATATTTTATGGGTTTTGATAGATGCTTAATGATGTATATCCACTACTATAGTATCATAGAGAGTAGTTTTATTTCCCTTAAAATCCTCTGTGCCCCACCTATTCATCCCTTCCCCCACTCCCTGGCAACCACTGATCTTTTTACTGTCTCCATAGTTTTGCCTTTTCTAGAATGTTATATAATTGGTATCATATAATATGTGGCCTTTTCAGATTGGCTTCTTTCACTTAGTAATGTGGACTTAAGTTTACTCCATATCTTTTAATTGCTTGATAGCTCATTTCTTTTTAGCACTAAATAATATTCAATTGTTTAGATGTACCACAGTTTATCCATTCACCTACTGAAGGACATCTTGATTGCTTCCAAGTTTTGGCAATTATAAATAAAGCTGCTATAAACATTCATGCTCAGCTGCCTGTGTGGATATAAGTTTTCAACTTCATTGGGTAAATACCAAGGAGTGCAATTGCTGTATCTTATGGTAAGAGTATGTTTAGTTTTGTAAGAAACTGCCACACTGTCTTCCAAGGTGTCTGTACCATTTCGCTTTTCCATCAGCAATGAATGAGAGTTCCTATTGCTCCACATCCTTGCCAGCATTTGGTGTTGGGTTTTGGATTTTGGACATTCTAATAGATGTGTAGTATCTCATTTTTGTTTTAATTTGCATTTCCCTGGTGACATATGACATGGAACATTTTTTTCATATGCCTATTTGCTATCTATATATCTTCTTTGGTGACATGTCTATTCAGGTATTTGGACCATATTTTAATTGGGTGGTTTCCTTACTGTTGAATTTTAACAGTATTTTGTACATTTTGGATAATAGTCCTTTATCACATATGTTCTTTGCAAATAATTTTTTATGTCTTTTTTTAAAAAATATAAAGTAGGTTTTCAGGTTTCTTTTCTTTCATTTTCGGTGGAAGAAAGGTCTATATTTCAATGATACGGGGCTTACATTGTACTTCACATTTTCCTTTTATCCTCTCTCCCTTCCCCCATCTTGTTAAGCAGCACAATTCTTTTCTGAGCTAATGCATCTCTTGGCTTATTCTGACAATAGCAGCAAAGAACAGATGAGTCCAGCTACTGTTAGTCTATTTCCCTTCCTTCAAGGCATAAAGGAGTATGCCCTATTTTCTGCCTTTCAAGTTTTGTCAGCTGACATAGCTTTACCATACTTTGTATAATAGTTGCATAAGATGAGTTGCTGTCTGTCCAGGATTCAACGCAGTTTGGCATTATCCTTGACTTGATGCCAAAGAAGAATTCACCTATGTAATTTTTTTCTATCATCTCATTGCCCTAAAATAAATGATTTGATGGTGAAATAAAATGTGTTCTAGGAGAAGCTGAGGAAAATATTCAAAGTGCATAAGAGAAAAAAGGTTCTCTGTGTTTTCAATAAATGACCATTCATGATAATGATGATACAAGAGCACTTGAACATAACAGAGACCAAAATGTTTTTATATATAAAAACTAAGAAGCCCAGAATCAGTGTCATATTTTGAAAAGTATTATGTTATGGTAGATGCAAAACTACCTGGTAGTATCTATACTTCCACTTAAAATTCAACTTCTGCTTGGTTCATCTGATTCTTTCAAGGTCTTAAATGTTAAATGAAGGGGTAAAATAGGAAGGTATTTAAGTAATTAGTAGGCCTCCTGGGTCTTGATAACTTCAGTGCTTCTGGGAGCTGCCCAGTTGGCCACCAGTCTCTGTGGAATCCAGGGGCCTCTTCCCAATATGGATTTGACCAGCACTTTAATTGGTGAGTTTCCATTAGCATCTTAGCATTACTCTTTAATACAGATGCCTTATTTTCCAGGGTTTATGAAAGTTTAAGCGATAACCATGATTGCAGGAACAGATTGTTGAGGAGCTGTTTTCAGTGAAAATCGGGTCAGGAGATTGATGGAGGCTTTGAAATTAGATCCTTGGATTGAAAAATAAAGTTGGCGGTCATGAGTCCCATCAGTGGCTTCTCTATTAAAAGTCTCTTTTTAATTGCGATAAAAATATTTTACTTGAGATCTACCATCTTAACAAATTTTAGGTTCACAATACAGTATCGTTAAGTATAGCAATATTGTACAATTATAGTAATTAGTTAAGTAATACAATATTGTACAGCATAGCTTTAGAACTTATTCATCTTACGTAACTGAAACTTTATACCAAATGAACATCAACCTCCCATTTCCCCCTTCCCCCAGCCTCTGGCAACTACCGTTTTATTCTGTTTTTCCATGAGTTTGACTGTTTTGGATACCTCAGGTAAGTGGAATCATGCAGTATTTGTCCTTATGAGGCTTATCTCACTTAGTGTAATGTCCTTCAGGTTCATCTGTGTTGTCTCAAATGGCAGGATTTCCTTCTTTTTTAAGGCTGAATAATACTCCATTTTATTTATATACTACGTTTTACTTATTCATGTAGCCATACATGGACACTTACATTGTTTCCAGATCTTGCCTATTGTGAATAATGCTTCAATGAACATGGGAGTGCAGGCTATTTCTTTGAGATCCTGATTTTAGTTCCTTTGAATGTATACCCAGAAGTGGAATTGCTGGATCATGTGGTAGTCCAATTTTTAGTTTTTTGAGGTACTGCCATACTGTTCTCTGCAGTGGTTACATCAATTTACATTCCCATCAAGAGGGTATAAGGGTTCCAATTTCTCTTCATCATTACTGACACTTACTTTTTGTCTTTCTGATAATAGCCATCTTAACAGTTGTGATGTAGCCTTATTGTGGTTTTGATTTGTGTTTCCTTGATGATTGGTGATGTTCAGCATCTTTTCATATACCTGTTGGTCATTTTAATGTCTTCTTTGTAGAAATGTCTATTCAATTCCTTTGCCCATTTGCCCATTTTTTTTTTTTTTTTTTTTTTTTTTT
>NW_016817155.1:130679-133073 GCF_001698545.2 Rhinopithecus bieti | reverse complement strand
TTTTTAGTGGCTGGTGAGAGGAATACTTTTGATTGCCTATTTGACTTTCTTAAATTGTTACTTTTTAAAATTTTCTTTTTTTGTTGATACATAATTTATTTTTTTTTTCTTTTGAGACAGAGATTTGCTCTTATTGCCCAGGCTGGAGTGCAATGATGTGATTCCAGCTCACTGCACCTCTGCCTCGAATATTCAAGGAATTATCCTGACTCAGCCTCCTGAGCAGCTGGGATTACAGGTGTGTACCACCACGCCTGGCTAAATTTTGTATTTTTTTTTTTTTAGTAGAGATGAGGTTTCACTGTGTTGGCCAGGCTGCTCTAGAACTCCTGACCTCAGGTGATCCTGCAGAGACAGGGTCTCTCTAGGTTGCCCAGGCTGGTTTCAAACTCCTGGCCTCAAGCTATCCTCCCTCCTAGGTCTCCCAACATGCTGGAATTACAGGCATGAGCCACCATGTCCAGCTCATTATTTACTTTTGTATTTCAGCTTTTCTCATGTCCTCACATGTGCTAAACAATGCTTCTTCCTAATTTAATACATCCATTTCTGCTGCCATTGGAAGCTTCTGCAAATTGAATGTGTTTACTCTAGCTTGGAAGACATGGATGAATGAAAAGCGTTATGCTTTCTTGCAAATAGTCCAGGAGTGGGAAACAGAGAGACAGCTAGAGCTAAGTTTGGCCCAAACTGCTTAACATGTGTGAGATTTGGTCTTAATTCCCTCAGTTTCCCTAGGTATTACATGCTCATTCCTCAGCCTCTGCCCAGCTGCCTCACATAGTCCCTCCTTTCTTGACTTCGTTTCTCAGGCTAGATCCCAACAAATCTCACCTGGAGAAACTTGGAAAATCTAAGCAATAAACTAGGAGTCTAGTGACTGCTGATATCTATTTATATATATTATATAGTCTCCCTCAGAACAAAGGGACAACGAACCTGTGGTGTGCTGGTAAACCGTGAACCACCAACTTTCCAGAACAAAAAAATCTGTGTGTGTGCATGTGTGTGTGTGCATGTGTGTGTGTGCATGCACATTTTACATTGTATTGATATAAAGGATGAGTAGTACACAATTAAAAAATAGTATACATTACTCCTGATTTTAAATTCCACAAACCAGTTTATTATTGCAGAATGCTTTTGTTAATTTTACAAGTTCTTTTATCCATAGTCAATCTATGATTGTGATTGATGAATGAATGTAGTCCCTACATAAACGTGGCTGATATACTCATTTATGTTAATGAGTAATGAAAGTGAAACAACAAAGATGCATGTCAGAACTTCACTTATTCATCAGTGATGTGGGGAATTCCTTTGTTGAATCAAATAACAGGTTTTGAAGATTGGAAGAACATGTTCTTTTCTTGGTTAGTCAAAATGTAATGCCTATGGATATAACAGTTTTAAGTTTAATCTGCAGTATTAATGCTTTCTCTATCACTTTTAAAGTTTGGACTATCAGCAAAACAATAAATCAAGCCTTGATCTTAAGCATTTCACAGTTTTCATACTGTAAATAATCCCTACCATGGCTGATGTCAAGCTACAATTGTGATGTCACTGGGTAAAGAGTGGGAGGAGATGCACAGAAGCACACCATTATAGGGTGTTTCCACCATACGGATACTATAGATATAAATAACCGCAAGGGCATAGATAAACAAAATGTAATTCAAGAATTAGAAGGTGATGTGTTTTGACTATTACTTTTGGTTTTAATATAATTTCATTGTAGGTAGACATAATTGAATTTTAATAATGGCTGTGTTTAAAACCAGCTTACAGAATTTTGAAGATATAACAACTGGCTCTTGTGAGCTAGAATATATCAACTCCCAGCACACTGGCAAGCAACCAAACTTGTGAAGGACCTATTACGGGCTAGACATTGCATGTGTAACCTGTGAGATTCTTTAGCTCTCAACAGTCTTAATAATAATAGTATATAATCCAATGTCATTGGCTCTTGCTCCTTCTGCTTCTTGCAGCATC
Organism: Rhinopithecus bieti; assembly: GCF_001698545.2. Taxonomy (NCBI): domain Eukaryota; kingdom Metazoa; phylum Chordata; class Mammalia; order Primates; family Cercopithecidae; genus Rhinopithecus; species Rhinopithecus bieti. The sequence continues at coordinate 131,075 of NW_016817155.1, read as the reverse complement.
CCAGTACCGTGTTGTGTCTCTCAAACTCTTGACAGTCTCTAGTGGGTATCCCCTATGTGATCATGAACATATTTGCTTGCCATGTGCTGTTGCTGCTTTGTTGGACATTAACCACACATTCATCTGGAACTACTGTCTCCCACTGAGGCACTGTTGTTTCTTGGGTGCTGCTGCTACTCTGTTGGAATCTGATTTCTCCTTCTCACCCTGTTGCCTTTCTGCTGAGAGCTGACGACAAAGCACAGGTGTGTTCATGGCCCCAGAACACCTGGATAATTTTCTCAAAGTAGGAAAAGCATACATCTTTTCATTTGAATTACATTTTATTGGAAAGTGTCTGAAAGCAGGACTGCTGATAACCTTACAATGTTTTTGAATAATCCTTTTACTTTAGAG
>NW_016817155.1:122535-130355 GCF_001698545.2 Rhinopithecus bieti | reverse complement strand
GGTGCCTTTTTAGTGGCTGGTGAGAGGAATACTTTTGATTGCCTATTTGACTTTCTTAAATTGTTACTTTTTAAAATTTTCTTTTTTTGTTGATACATAATTTATTTTTTTTTTCTTTTGAGACAGAGATTTGCTCTTATTGCCCAGGCTGGAGTGCAATGATGTGATTCCAGCTCACTGCACCTCTGCCTCGAATATTCAAGGAATTATCCTGACTCAGCCTCCTGAGCAGCTGGGATTACAGGTGTGTACCACCACGCCTGGCTAAATTTTGTATTTTTTTTTTTTTTAGTAGAGATGAGGTTTCACTGTGTTGGCCAGGCTGCTCTAGAACTCCTGACCTCAGGTGATCCTGCAGAGACAGGGTCTCTCTAGGTTGCCCAGGCTGGTTTCAAACTCCTGGCCTCAAGCTATCCTCCCTCCTAGGTCTCCCAACATGCTGGAATTACAGGCATGAGCCACCATGTCCAGCTCATTATTTACTTTTGTATTTCAGCTTTTTCTCATGTCCTCACATGTGCTAAACAATGCTTCTTCCTAATTTAATACATCCATTTCTGCTGCCATTGGAAGCTTCTGCAAATTGAATGTGTTTACTCTAGCTTGGAAGACATGGATGAATGAAAAGCGTTATGCTTTCTTGCAAATAGTCCAGGAGTGGGAAACAGAGAGACAGCTAGAGCTAAGTTTGGCCCAAACTGCTTAACATGTGTGAGATTTGGTCTTAATTCCCTCAGTTTCCCTAGGTATTACATGCTCATTCCTCAGCCTCTGCCCAGCTGCCTCACATAGTCCCTCCTTTCTTGACTTCGTTTCTCAGGCTAGATCCCAACAAATCTCACCTGGAGAAACTTGGAAAAATCTAAGCAATAAACTAGGAGTCTAGTGACTGCTGATATCTATTTATATATATTATATAGTCTCCCTCAGAACAAAGGGACAACGAACCTGTGGTGTGCTGGTAAACCGTGAACCACCAACTTTCCAGAACAAAAAAATCTGTGTGTGTGCATGTGTGTGTGTGCATGTGTGTGTGTGCATGCACATTTTTACATTGTATTGATATAAAGGATGAGTAGTACACAATTAAAAAATAGTATACATTACTCCTGATTTTAAATTCCACAAACCAGTTTATTATTGCAGAATGCTTTTGTTAATTTTTACAAGTTCTTTTATCCATAGTCAATCTATGATTGTGATTGATGAATGAATGTAGTCCCTACATAAACGTGGCTGATATACTCATTTATGTTAATGAGTAATGAAAGTGAAACAACAAAGATGCATGTCAGAACTTCACTTATTCATCAGTGATGTGGGGAATTCCTTTGTTGAATCAAATAACAGGTTTTGAAGATTGGAAGAACATGTTCTTTTCTTGGTTAGTCAAAATGTAATGCCTATGGATATAACAGTTTTAAGTTTAATCTGCAGTATTAATGCTTTCTCTATCACTTTTTAAAGTTTGGACTATCAGCAAAACAATAAATCAAGCCTTGATCTTAAGCATTTCACAGTTTTCATACTGTAAATAATCCCTACCATGGCTGATGTCAAGCTACAATTGTGATGTCACTGGGTAAAGAGTGGGAGGAGATGCACAGAAGCACACCATTATAGGGTGTTTCCACCATACGGATACTATAGATATAAATAACCGCAAGGGCATAGATAAACAAAATGTAATTCAAGAATTAGAAGGTGATGTGTTTTGACTATTACTTTTGGTTTTAATATAATTTCATTGTAGGTAGACATAATTGAATTTTTAATAATGGCTGTGTTTAAAAACCAGCTTACAGAATTTTTGAAGATATAACAACTGGCTCTTGTGAGCTAGAATATATCAACTCCCAGCACACTGGCAAGCAACCAAACTTGTGAAGGACCTATTACGGGCTAGACATTGCATGTGTAACCTGTGAGATTCTTTAGCTCTCAACAGTCTTAATAATAATAGTATATAATCCAATGTCATTGGCTCTTGCTCCTTCTGCTTCTTGCAGCATCCCAGTACCGTGTTGTGTCTCTCAAACTCTTGACAGTCTCTAGTGGGTATCCCCTATGTGATCATGAACATATTTGCTTGCCATGTGCTGTTGCTGCTTTGTTGGACATTAACCACACATTCATCTGGAACTACTGTCTCCCACTGAGGCACTGTTGTTTCTTGGGTGCTGCTGCTACTCTGTTGGAATCTGATTTCTCCTTCTCACCCTGTTGCCTTTCTGCTGAGAGCTGACGACAAAGCACAGGTGTGTTCATGGCCCCAGAACACCTGGATAATTTTTCTCAAAGTAGGAAAAGCATACATCTTTTTCATTTGAATTACATTTTATTGGAAAGTGTCTGAAAGCAGGACTGCTGATAACCTTACAATGTTTTTGAATAATCCTTTTACTTTAGAGTAGTTATCTTTTTAGATTTACAGAAAAGTTAAGATTTACTTCAGGAATCTTTAAACTCATGTTTAAAGATTGGGTAGTATCTTGAGAGTAGAATATCTATATAAATTTTTTGGAATCTTCTGCATGGGAGATTTGTCTGTTTCCTCCCATTTATTTATTCAATAATTTATATCAGTATAGATTCATGGATATTTACTTTCAACTTCAAGTTATACTCTAACGTAGTCGATCCTTATTATTCATGGATTTCCTATTTGTGAATTTGCCTGCTTACTAAAATTTATTTGTAAACTACAAATCAATACTTATGGTGCCTTCATGTTCATTTGCAGACATGTGCAGAGTGGCAAAAACTTTGAGTAGTCTGATGTACGCCTTCTCAGTTGAGGTGGAACAAGGTGATGTTCTACCTTCTTGTTTGCAGTTCTCATCCTGTAAACAAGTATTCTTTTTTTTTTTCGTGTATTGATTTTCATGTTTTCCAATTTTGTACTTTTTGTTGGTAAATCTATATTAAGGTACACATGAATTTAAACTGATGTTTCCAGCTCTATTCTAGCCTCTCCACTTGCTCATCTGTGACTGTCCATTTCAACAGCAAGAAACTTGGCTCTTACCATCTGCTATTCATTTACTTAATTGTTCAATTCTAGTATACTGTACGTGTACAGCAGTATCAGAATTGTTAACCCATACCCCATGGGAAACAACTAATAGAGTATGGTGCTTCTGTGCAGTTCCTTTTGCCTTAACTCTTACAGTCCCCACTCACCTCCAAAGTTACTTATCTCAGCACCCTTTTCCCCTTCACAGCTTTCACTAATACTCTTGAACATCCTTGACTGTTCCATTACTCCCTATTCTGTCATAGGCCATGTGGGATTGGGCTAGGAAATAGAGCCAAATGGCAGATACTTCACAGTGCTTAGGATCCCTGATGACTTAAGCTGTTTTAACATTCCCATTCCATCCCTTGATCAAGGCCAATATACCTTATTCCTTCCCTTACCATGATTCTCCTCCAGGAGCCTTCCCAGACCACACAAAATAGGCTCTTTAGGAATTTTTAAAGTTCGTACCAGATTTACCCAAATGTGTCTGAGTCCTAATTAGAAATAAGCTGTGGCCCCTGCTCTATATTTTCTACCTCATTTAATTATATTTAATTGTCTTAGAAATAATTCCTAAAATGTATTAAGTGCTTACTATTGTCAGGCATGTTTCCTAAGTATAAGTGTTAACTTGACTAGGTCTCAAACTCTAATGAGGTAGGGTCTACTGGTATTCTGCTTTTTTTTTTTTAAATTTTTTATTTTTGAAACAGAGTCTCACTCAGTCACCCAGGCTGGTGTGCAGTGACACGATCTTGGCTTACTGCAACCTCCACCTCCTGGGCTCAAGTAATTCTCCTGCCTCAGTCTTCCAATTAGCTAGGATTACGGGTGCATGCCACCATACCCAGCTAATTTGTATATGTTTTTAGTAGAGACAGGATTTTGTTTTTTGGCCAGGCTGGTCTTGAACTCCTGACCTCAAGTGATCCGCCCACCTCAGCCTCCCAAAGTGCTGGGATTACAAGCGTGAACCACTGTGCCCAGCCTATTCTGCCATTTTACAAATGGAAAATAGAGACTCAGAGAGGCACTTCTCCCATCCTTATCCATTTTTGACATACAGACATATTTCAATTCAATAAACCTGTACTGGGGCCAGGTGCAGTGGTTCATACCTGCACTCCTAGCACTTTGGGAGGCCAAGGTAAGAGGACTGCTTGAGGCCAGGGGTTTCGGACCAGCCTAGGCAATATAGCCAGACCTTGTCTCTAAAAAACAAACAAAAAGAAAACAACAACAACAAAAGCCCCTATTGAACACTTACTTTCTGCAGGCATTGTGCTAGACACTAGTGAAAAAAAGGGAAATGAATAAGAAATGGTTCCACAACTCAAGGAGATTTCAATATGTATCAAAATATAATTTCAAATAATATGGAAAGGGAATAAATTGCTTTGTACCTGCCTGGTGCATTAGCCCATTTTGCATTTCTATGAAGGAATACTTGAGGCTGGGTAATTTATAAAGAAAAGAGGTTTATTTGGCTCATAGTTCTACAGGCTGTACAAGCATGGCACCAACATCTGCTTGGCTTCTGGTGAGGTCTCAGGAAGCTTTTACTCATTACAGAAGGGAAGGGGAGCCATCATGTCATGTGGTAAGAGAGGAAGCAAGGGAGACGCCAGGCTCTTTTAAACAATCAGCTCTCCCATGAACTCATTACCATGGAGAGGGCACTAAGCTCTTCATGAGGGATCCTCTCCCATGACCCAAACACCTCCCCCACTACCAACACTGGAGATCACATTTCAAAATGAGATCTGGAGGGGACAAATATCCAAACTATAACACCTGGTTCCTGCTTAACACTCACTGAGGAATACCCTGAGCTTTACCTTATTTCCTTTTGGTTCCCAGACCTCCCAGCCATTTTCAGGTTGGCATTTCCTGGCTTCCTCATCATCCGTTCTTTGTGTCCCCAGTCTAATTAGTAGATTGGTGGGAGGTAGCATGAGAAAGGCAAGGCTTTTCCCCGTGTACCCATTCTTTGCAGCAATCCAGCCATTTGGGCTTTAATTGGCTTCATAGGGCCCCTCAGTGCTTTGTCCTTTGTGCATCAGGAAGTTAATTACTTAATAAACCAAATGGAGTCTTTCAAAAGTGTAGTGTTAGCTCTTCTTTTTCTTAGAGTAAAACTTGGACCAAACTGAAGTACTCCAGTCACTGTGAGAACCAGCTGCCCTGTAATTTTTATTTCTCATTTTATGATAGATAGCCACATTAGAGTACCTTCTCCAGAGATAGCAATGTATGCATTGCCCCAAATTGGCTGTCACCCAGTAAAAGTCAACAGTTAAACATTCTTCCCATTAGCGCATGTATCTCTGTTCTCAAAAAGAATTTAAAGTTCTAAGAAACAGCAATTACCCCAACCCCAAAAAAAGCCCCAAACCCCGAAGCGATCTCTCTTCCCTTGTTTGTACAGAAATAGGCTTTAGTTAGCAGGCAGCAGGTGGCATGATAAGTTTTATGCGGGGAACAGCATGATAAAAGTGGTATTACAGTAGGACTGATCTGGCAATACCGTACCTAGTATTTCTCACACTGTGCTACAATTGCCTGTTTATTTGCCTTTGCCTTTCTCCCTCAAAAGAATGTAAATTCCTTGTAGGACAATTACTTACTCATCTCTACCTCCAGTGCCTACTACAGAGCTAGTTGATTGAGGAAAGGCTACAGGCAGAAAGATCAATTAAGGATGTAGGAGTAGGGGTGGGAAGAGGCTACTGAGGTAGTCCAGGTACGTGTGGTGATAAAAGCTGGGATGAGAACAAGATCTGAGGGATATTTTGTAGGGACACGTGCCAGGATAACATGGATGAAAGGGCGAAGAATATAAGAGGACGTCAGGATTTTGAACTTGAAAAATCAGAAAATAGGCAGTATTGTTGGGTTTTAGGGAGAAATAAGTACTACTTCTTTGTTCCTCTCCTGAGTTCTGAAACAAGTAAGAATTGAGACAGTAAGTAAATGAAGTTCAAGATGTGATTATTAGTGTCCTGTGAATTATGCAGATTTCCCCATATAGTAATCGGCACACCAGGACAACTGTAGCCTCCCCTTCCAGGAGCACAGGTCATCCTGTAAGATTCCCATATGGCTGAGAGCAACCTAAAACACTCTTTCAGGGCAGGCAGAAGTGAAAGAGAAAGCCGCAGAACAGGGATCAGCCAACTTTTAGTGCAAAAAGCCAGATAGTACATATTTTAGGCTTTGCAAGCTATATGGTTGATCTCTGTCACAACTACTTGCCCCCGATGCTGCGGTGTGAAAGCAACCATAGACAGTTGGTAATGGAACAAGCATGGCTGTGTTCTAGTAAAACTTTATTTACAAAAACAGGTGATGAGCTAGAATTGATTCACAGACTGAAGTTTTCTGACCTCTGGACAGATGGAACAGAGTTGTATAGTTTCTTCATCAGCCTCACTAGTAAGCTAAGTCACACCTTGAGGAAAAGGGAATGAGGTGCCCCAGAAAAGCCAGGCATGTTATCCTAGTGGTGACTCCATCAGGAAAACAGGAGGCCTGGGGAATGCAATGGCCTTCTAACAGATACCATGGACAGAGAGAAAGTAATTTGGAAGAGAAGGTTTGTGGAGAGATGCTAATCTTGGAAGGTGTGGAGTTTGAGGTGGCAGCAGGACATCCAAGTGGAGGTTACCTATAGCCACAGTGATGTGGGGATCTGGCTTGTTCTGACTTGTGAGAGCCAATTGTGCACATTGTGCAATTTTCAACTCTGTGTTCAGTGACCTCATATTGGTAGCTTGAAATTGGCCGTGGTTGGAATATTGATAGCATGGAAATTGGCAAAAGCTAGAAATCAGAGTCTGCCTTGCACCCACTGTCATGAGCCAATTGTTAAACACTTACCAGCACATTATTGCATGTAGAAGATGTGAATGCAGATCTGAAACACAGTGCAGGTAGGACCCAATAGGAGAGTCATCTGCATGATGGAGAGAGCTAAAACTTTGGGAGCGGCTAAGCTTACTGAGCACAAAGCAGAAAATAGCCAAGTAAATGAAACCAAATACTTGAGAAATATTCACAGTTTGGGGTCAGTAGAATAAGTGGATGGCAAAGGCTGGGAAGAGAGATGGGAGAGGTAGAAGAACAAGAAAGAGGCAGTGCTAGAGTAACTGGCCATCACTCACTACCTATGATAGTAGGGCTCTTGGAGAACATATCAAAAAAAGACCATTTATCTTTGTTAATTACAAAACAAGAAGCCCTCATCCTCCTGAATAGGCAATTTGAATGGAGGGTGGAAAAAGAGACTCCTGGGATTCTGTGGACCTTCCAAACAGACCCAAAATTTGTCCCTCTAAGCTTCCCTGGTACTACATGCTGTTTCAGTCAAGATCAAGGGGGATAGAATTTGGCACGTGATATAAAGCCACCCAACACTAACTATTTAAAGCCCCCAAATTTTACATTATTTCTCTTTAACTCATAAGAAATCTAGCTGCTATTGTGGTTTAAAGCCTTAGACTATATTCCTAGCTGAGAAATATAACAAGGGGTTTTCCCCCTAACAAGAAAAAAAGAAGAATCTGTTGCCTAATCTTGTATACTAGAGATCAGCTAATGCTTACACTAGCTTCAGTGGTGTTCTGGTTTCCAGGTAAGCTACACCTAACTCTAGTAAAGACTTTGCCGGCCAGCGCGGTGGCTCAAGCCTGTAATCCCAGCACTTTGGGAGGCCGAGACGGGTGGATCAGGAGGTTAGGAGATCAAGACCATCCTGGCTAACACGGTGAACCCCGCTCTACTAAAAAAAAACACAAAA
>NW_016817155.1:103437-120777 GCF_001698545.2 Rhinopithecus bieti | reverse complement strand
AAAAAAAAAAAAAAAAAAAAAAAAAAAAAGACTTTGCCCTCTTCCCATGGGATTCTTCAACCCGTAAAAATTCTACTTCTTTTGTAGTCTAAATACCCTAGGGTGCTTCTCCTGACTCTGGAGCTCGCTTTTATCTCTGTTCAAAGCTAAATCCCTGTAAGGCCCCAGACACCCCAAAGAAAGGTCTTTTCTTGCATATCTTGGACCCATACCCAAGCCTGAGAAACCAGATGAAGCCATATTTAAACCCCAGTGCTAGTGAGGCTCACCACAAACTTTGGTGTCTTAACATAATGCTTTGGTCCACAAATAACACTCTTTGTGTTTACTTACTAAGTTTTCTGGGCCATATTGAAGATTTTTGAGGCTAGTCTGTCTACCTGTCTACCCTGCTTGGCTCTAACCAATTGAGAACAAACACAAGGAATTAGATGTAGATCAATGTCTCCTCTTTAGTATTTTTTTATTAGTAACAATAACTAAAATTTATTAATGGTTTTCCAGATATTTATTTGTATCATATTACCTAATCTTTATACCTATGAGGTAAATATGATTAATATTTTCAATATAGAGAGGAGGAAATTAAGGGACAGAAATCTTGAACAACTTATCCACAGTCACACAGTAGGTGTCAAAGCCAGAATGAAAACCCTAGTGGTCTAAGTCCACACACTCCACCATCTCTCTGCTTATATCTAAAAGACAAGATTCTCTGTTAAAGATTGACCAGAGGATAAGGTTTAGGCACGAGATAAAGTGAGACTTCTGACTACTCCAAGTTAAAATTAGCTGTAGTCTTAGAAGCTGGAGAATGGGAGACCTCTTTTGCAATTTAGAGTCCTCACTCAGATAGTCTTACAAAATGGAGACCAGGAGCTGAAAAATGCTAGAAAGAAAAGAGACAGACCCACATTATTCTTTCAATGAAGTGACTCTACCTTCTGGTTAAGTTTGCCCATTCTATGGTGGAGAGGAGCAAATGCAGAATTCTAGCTCAGTTCCCTCCTAGGTATTGGAGCAGTTGTCCCTCTCCTCCATGGACATAAGGAAACAGGGAATTAGTATTCCTTGGAGCCATCAGCATGGTGTTCAATCTTTTGCAAACCTGTGATGATAATATATGAAAAGTGGCTGTTATATAGTAGGTATTTGATGCAGGTTACATCCTGTTGACCCCAGTCCATTTAAATTGATCCAGTCTGCTTATACACATGCACAAGACAAGACATTTCTTCCCTGGCTTTCAGCATTTGTCTCTCCTTACAGTCTATTAAAAGCTCTGACTTACAATTCCTTAATCTCACCTATTGTGGTTCCTTGTTCTATCTCTCATTGAAGGAGATCAGATAATAAACAAAAAAAAGTGCTATAATGTCAGGTAAGTGACATTAAGAAAAGAAAACATGGCAATGGGACAGAGAGTGGCTGATGGAATGGGCAACATTAGTAGAAAGGTCATCAAAGAAAGTCTCTCTGAGGAGGTGACATTTGAGCTGAAACCTGAGTGATGGGAAGGACTCATTCAGGCAAGGATATGGGAGAAGAGAACCCCAGATGGAAGTAATGGCAGGTACAGAGTCTCTAAGCCTGGAATGAGTGGGCAGGTCTGTGGAACAGAAAGAAATAAAGTGTGAATGGAGCAGGCGTTGAGTACATAATTTGAAGATGAAGAAGCAGGCAGAGTTCGGATCACTCAGGGTCTCATGGACCATGATCGGAAGCTTAAATTTGATTCCAAGGAAAGTGGGAAGTCCCTGTTGGGTTTATCACTCTGACTTCTGATATTTGCCTCAGGGTCTTCTTGTTTCCTGGCGTCCTGCTTCTTCCTGTAGCAAATCCTGTCCGGGTTTCACTGGCCCAGAGAAGTGATTAGCTCCCCAGTGATCTAGAACCATCCTTTCTGTATGGTCACTGCCACTCTCCAATTTCACCTCTCCCTCTTCTGACTCTGAGGGAGAATTCCTTGTTGCTCTCAACAGAGGGACACGTACAGAATTTGTGGATCTGGTAAGAAAAAGAATTCCCCTTAAATGAAAAAGAATTCCCCTTAAATGAAAGGCCACATGAATCTTCCCAGTGTAGGTAAGTGCAATTTTTGCAGCAGCACCCCTTAGACAGATGCATGAAGGCGTAAGCTGCCAAGGTTGGGAAAAGTCCCCAGGAAGGCCTCCATCTCAGAGGAAATTCATAGGAGATATCTGAAATATCACTGATTTCCACATGCTTATGAGATATCAGAATGATGGAAGCTGTTGGTGTCTAATAAGAAATTTTGAAAAAGACAAGCTAGATACAAATCTGAGATTTCTCAACATCTCCAGCTGGGTCCAAAGGACAAAGACTATGTGTGGTGACTGAGTCCTTGGAAAGGTGATCTCTGTAGTGCAGTATGGAATTTTTGAGGATCTAGTGGAGTGGGATAAAATTCCCCATAGAACTCTCTAGTTCCCCCTTCTCAGATTCTATGTGCACAAAACTGCTTTCTTATTGCCAAAAACAACCACTTCCATTTGTACTATACTCTCCAGCTCATGAAAGTGATTTCAAATATCATGCAAAACAATGCTAAGTAGTAAATATTCTCTTTTATACAGGTAAGAAAACCAAGGTCCAAGGAATTAAGTTACATGAATCTTTGAACCTAGGTTGATATGGATGCAGTTCATCTTCATTTTCACTTCTACAGAGTTGTTTTATGAGTTCAGTTTATTTCCTGAAGAACTAAATAGTGGGCCCAAGTACTCTGGTTGTTGGATAGGTTCATCCCACCATCATGTATGAATAACTTGGAGGTCCAGGCTGTGTCTGTTTATTGTGAGTTTTGCTATTGTATCAGTGCCCTGAGGCTATGGAAATTGACAGAACCAAGATCTTGTAAGGTAGAGTGGCAGAACTTGAATTGTGGTGACTCCACCTAAATGCAGACACCCTCAAAAGGCCTGGCTGGAAAATAATCTGCTGACCTTTTCCAAGCTGTCTTAACTGCAAGATCACTCAACTGTTTCCACTTTGTTTTGAAGCTGCTTAAAAAGGAGCAAACAACTCTAATCTCTCTTAGCCGGTTTTCCAGCTGGAGACGCAGACGAGCATGGGGAGCTGATTAAAATGAGGTGGTACTTTAAAAACCAGGAGCCAGTTGACCTTAACTGTGTTTCTTTCTGCTTTTATATGTTGTTGGTGAAACTGCAGGTAAGTGATTTGCTGGCCCCGGCTCTAGAGAGGTTTTATATATTGTTCGTGTGGTCATAATTCTCACCCATTTTCCTTTCATACTTCTTAGGTAGGGAAATAATTACTGCTTTGGGATCCTGCTTTTGGGGTATTTTATGTGAGTCACTAAAAGCCTAGCCTGTCTTCTTTTCTTCCTTCCTTCCTTTCTCCTTTTAATGTCTCTTTGTTCAGAAGAAAGAAATCAATTTTTGAATTGATTTCAAATTGCATTTGAATTTGGAAAATTAAAACAGATGAACAGCAAAATACCATTATTTTTAGAGCTCATAAGACAAAGCCTGACTGGCTTGGGGTTTTGACTGTTGGTTCTTATAACAAATGGCTCCTTTAAGATGGCACCAAAGTCAATACTAATGGTTATTATGATTAAGTACAGTTCCCTTGGTGTCCGTTTCCTGCTCTTTGGCTTTCCTCCCCTCTCTCCAATGCACATACATGGTTTCTGTGAAGTTAAGTGCATTTGATATACACACAGGCCAAGTAGAGAAAGTTTGTAGCTGACCCCTCCACCTCCCTTTCTATGTCTTTCCTCTGCCTAACAACTCTGACTTCCCCTAGGCCTCACCAGGCGCCCACCTGTCCCCACCATGCTGTTGCCCCTCTCCTGGCCTACATTTACTCTCTAAAAGTCTTGTAAGCTTAAGGCATCTCAAGATTCTCTTCCCATCACCCCTTTCCTGAAATCGCTTAGCCTGGGCCCTGCTCCCAGCTAAGTCAATGCTAAGACAGCTGATGTGGTTTGGCTCTGTGCCCCCACCCAAATCTAATCTTGAATTATAATCCCCACGTGTTGAGGGAGGGACCTGTAATCCCCACATGTCAAGGGAGGGAAGTGATTGGATTATGGGGGTGGTTCCCCCATGCTGTTCTTGTGACAGTGAGTGAATTCTCACGAGATCTGATGGTTTTAAAAGTGGCAGTTTTTTCCTGCACTCTCACATCTCTCTCCTGCTATTTTGTGAAGAAGGTGCCTGCTTCTCCTTTGCCTTCTGTCATGATTGTAAGTTTCCTGAGATCTCCCCAGCCATGCAGAACTGAGTCAATTAAACCTCTTTCCTTTATAAATTACCCAGACTTGGATATTTCTTTATAGCAGTGTGAGACTGGACTAATACAACAGGTGAATGATAAGGTCAAATGCCCATATTAAAGATACACAATAGTTTTCAATGTAATGTGTGTCTTCCATAGCATTAATCCAAAGGTGTGACTGATGGTACAGTTTTCAGGTGCTTCTAGGACATCCTAGAGACAAAGCAGGGGTACCATTTCAGGCATCTTTCATAATACCAAAATAATTCATGTCTGTTCAGGACTCTACCAAATACTTTCTCATTAATTATTTTATTCCCCCCCCCAAGAAGCATTATGAGGTAGGTGATATTAATTCAGATAAGAATGAGAAAAATGAGGCTCAGAGAGGTTAAGTGATTTGTCTGACATCACACAGCTAGGAAATGACCACACTGCAACTGGAGCCCAGTTCAGCTGACTTGAAATTCTCTGTGTTTTCCGTTCTGTCACATGGTCTTATAATACTTTATTCCAAGAATTTTTGGAGTACTAACTGCCAAGTCCTGTGCGGGATACAGTAGGTGGGTGAAACAGGCATGGGTGGCCTTGTCTTCACTGGAGTTTATTAAACTCTAAGTATGGTGATACAGACAAAATGAGTTAATAAATATATCTTTAAAATTACAAATTATGGGAAATGCTGTGAAAGCAAGTGGAAATGAAGAATAATGGTAAGGGAGCTTTCCTTATAGATCTCTTAGAGATGGTGACATTTAGGCTGAGGCCTGAAGACTGAGAAGGACCTAGTAACGAGGGGTGGGAGGAAGAGACCAGACCAGGTAGAGGATGTACAAAAGTCCTCGAGGCATGTTCGCAGTACACAGATCGTTGCCTATCCCACCTACTTCATGTCCTTGGGAGCCATGTTCTGTACACACAGATGCTCACAATGCTTGAGGAAGTCTTATCAGGACTTGTCACACTATCATGCCAGTCATATACAAAAACTCTTACACAATGTGTTCATTTCCTTCTTGCTATAGGAAGGCCGTTAGAAACCAGGCGATTCTTCAAGAGAACTTTGCAAGGTTTCTGGTGAAGGTGGGCATTTCTCTCCAAGCTATGCTTCTAGCCTCATCTGTAATATTCACAAATATTGTGTTCCAAGTATAGGATTGTGGATGGCTCAGCCAAACCCATCCCCACTGCTGGAGACACAGCTCACAGGGGCCACACTGACAAGGGACCACCAGGATGTGCCCAGATGGAACTTTGTGTGTGAAAAACAGCATACTGAGCAACAGGTTGTGTGTCTTGGGTTTGCAAAAAGAGAGGATTTGGGCATCTTTTGCCAAGGGGGTTCCATCACACTATGATGATGCATGCTTTGCAATTAGTGTTTCAAAAAACTCTTAATAATGCAAGGATCTTAGGTTAAGCTGTCTACCTGACTCACTGCTAGTCTTCAGTTCTAGATGTTTCTAAACCAAACGTTTATTTAATTAAGCCCTGGCTGTGTGCTCCTTTTTATGCCAGGCCTTGAAGTAAATGCAGAAGTATAACCATCACAGCCCCTGCTTTTAAGGTGACTGCAGTCTACAGGAGGAGACAAAACATACATATGTTTAACAATTACAAAGGGGCCCCGCCCCCGATGACGCGAGGCGCCAAGTGCGTGGGGATTCCCACAGCCCTGGCCACTACCCGGCCTGCCCCATAGCAAGATGGCGGCCTGAACGCAGCTGGCAACAGTAGAAGGAGCTGTTGGCTAAAGGAAGTGGAGGGGCCGTGGGATGCGGAGAGCTGGGGGCTAACTCCCGGACAGTGGAAAAGAAAGAGCTGCCGACAAACAGATGCAGGTGGAGGAGGTGTCACCTCCCAAAATGACCAGTGCAGCCCCTGCTAAGAAGCCCTACCCTAAGACACCACCAGAGCATCGGGAGCTGCGACTGGAAATTCCCGGATCCGGGTTTGAGCAGGAGGAATCACTGACTGACTTGGAAAGCATGAAGCTTTCGCAAGAGGATAATGAAGAGCTTCGTCAGCGCCTGGCCTCGGCCACGTGATGCACTGAGGTGCTGGAATGTGAGCTGGAAATTGGGCAGGACTGCCTGGAGCTGGAGCTGGACCAGAGCCACGAGGAGCTGGACAAGTTTAAGGATAAGTTCTGCAGGCTGTCGAACAGCTACATGGCTTCCCAGCAGACCAACCAGGAGTTGGAGGACAAGCTGCACACACTGATCAAGAAGGCTGAGATGGATAGGCAGACGCTGAACTGGGAGATCGTGGAACTGACCAACAAGCTGCTTGGATGCCAAGAACACTGTCAACAAGCTGGAGGAGCTCAACGAGCGGTACCAGGGGGACTGCAGCCTGGCTGTGCAGCTCCTCAAGTGCAACAAGTCCCACTTCCAAAACTATGAGTTCTCCCATCTGCCCTGTGAGCTACAGGATGTGGTTCGGAAACATCTGCGTAGTGGTCAAGAGGCCGCCAGCCCGGGTCCTGCTCCCAGCCTAGCCCCAGCAGCTGTGGTGCCTACTTTGGTCATTGCCCGAGTGTTACAGAATCCCGAGTCTCTACTGCTGAATTCAGCCCAGTCAAGCAGCGCTGGGTGCCCCGTGGCTGAAGATGTCTTTGTGCATGTGGACATCAGTGAGGGTGCCCCAGGTAATCCAGCCAGTACCCCGGCTCCTGGCAGCCCCACCCCCCAACCCAATGGGGAGTGCCACTCTCTGGGTACTGCTGGGGGCTTCCCGGAGGAAGAGCTGCCCCTGCCAGCCTTTGAGAAGCTGAGCTCCTACCCCACCCCATCTCCACCACACCCACTGTATCCTGGCTGCAGGGTAATAGAGCTCTCCAAGGATAAGGTTTGGATCCCCTGCAACAGCCCCCTGCCCAACTGCACTTACGTGACCCGCCAGGCCATTTCACTGAGCTTGGTGGAGGAGGGGAGTGAGTGGGCCTACCCCAGCCCAGTGCCCAGCACCCCTGCCTCAGCCTAGGCCTCACCCAACCACCAGCCCAGCTCAGTGCCCCCAACACTCAGTGCCCCAGCCAGGTCTGTCACCTCTGAAGAGGACCTGCTGGCCAGCTGGCAGTGGGCATTTGTGGACCATACTCCGCCACCTGCTGCTGTGGCTCAGGGTACAGCCTTTGAATGTGACGCCCTCCCTGAGCTGCAGCGCCATTTTGCCCATAGCCCTGCTGACAGAGATGAGGTGGTCCAGGCACCTTCTCCCCGAACCAAAGAGAGTAGGCTTTTGCTTCCCAGGGAACCTGACTCTGGCTTTCCCAGAGAGGAAGAAGAAGAGCTGAACCTGCCCATCAGCCCTGAGGAAGAGCGTCAGAGCCTGCTGCTCATTAACAATGTCACAGAGGAGGGTCCTGGCACTTCCCACACTGAGGGCAGGACCTGGCCACTCCCCAGCTCCAGCTACCCCCAGCGCAGCCCCAAAAGAATGGAGGTTCACCACCTGCACTGCAAAGACAGCCTGATCCAGGCCCAGGGGCAGGGCAACCAGCTCTACCAGGGCCTCTGCTGGCCTTCCTGCCATTGCTGCATGGGAACTGCAAGGAGGCCCCACACCTTGGCAGCTCAGGGTCCCCAGTCCAAGCCCTTGACCTCTTCTCTATCCAGGCCTGCACAACTGTTCCCTGTGTGAGTGGGGTCGGGCAGTGGGCCGCACCAGGCCTGTCAGCTGAGTTGACTTTGACCACAGAGGCTTGCCTCATGGTTTTCCCCTTTTCTTAGAATATTTATTCTCCAGAGGTAACATGCAGTTGGGTCTCAAGACCTTTCCTCCAATCAGCCCAACCAAGCTCAGACTGGGCTGTTCTGGGGAGCTGAAGAGTTTATCAGTATTCATCTTCCATCGTCCTTTCATAGTCAAGTTATTTTGTTTTTTTGGCGGTGGATGTTATTGGAGTTATTAACCTCTAATTTCTGTTTCCTACCTGTTTCCCTTCCCCCCAGTCCTCTGCTTGAGCTGTTAGCCTCAAGGGGCCCAGCACAGCTGGCCTCAGGGATGAGGGAGAGGACCGACTCAGGGCTCTCCTCAGCTGTTTCCTCCCTCCCTCTGGAAGGGAGGGTGGGGTTCAGGGGTCTCAAGCTGGGCTCTGGGTGAGGCCTGGCCCCTCCTCCCAACACTGGCTCTAGACTGTTACTCCCAGGTTTGGGAAATTTTACTTTTTTTTTTCTCTCTTGAGATGGAGTCTTGCTCTTGGCCCGGGTTGGAGTGCAGTGGCGCCGTCTTGGCTCACGGCAAGCTCCGCCGCCTCCGGGTTCTCGCCATTCTCCTGCCTCAGCCTCCTGAGTAGCTGGGACTACAGGCGCCCGCCACCACTCCTGGCTAATTTTTTTGTATTTTTTTTTTAGTAGAGACAGGTTTTCACCATGTTAGGCAGGATGGTCTCCATCTCCTGACCTCGTGATCCGCCCACCTCGGCCTCTCAAAGTGCTGGGATTACAGACCTGAGCCACCATGCCCAGCCGAAATTTTCACTTTGATGACTATTTTAAAATCAAACTATTTTACTGGTTAAAAAAATTAACCGGGCATGGTGGTGCATGCCTGTCATCCCAGCTACTCAGGAGTGTGAGGCAGTAGAATCACTTGAACCTGGGAGGCGGAGGTTGCCTCCCATGGGTGGGATCCACATTTCTGCACTTTCTACCTGACTCACAGATACAAATGGCTCCGGGAGAGAGATGCTTGGCTGTGGTTGTGCTGGTAAGACCCTAAGGCAAGAAGTCTAATATGCTCTCACTTCCTCTTTTTCAGTCACCCTCCTCGGACTCTATATTGTATTTTATATTTGTTTTCCCTTTCAAGGATGCCCTTAAAGTTCATTTGTGTTTGCATTCACCTAGGTACAAAGACTGATGGTGTGTGTGCGTGCATACATGCACATGTATGTTGGAAGAATGATGTGGAGTTCGAGCAGATTGTTTTCATTACTGTGGGCATTTCTCAAGGATGCCCATGAACTTTAGCCCTGGATGATAGTGCCCTGGTATGAGCTGAAGGGTAAAGTTAGAATCAATATAATTCAGGCTTGACAGGGCGGGGTTGGGAAGAAACAGTGATTACAAGTGAAGATACTGAGCACAACTAAGAACACTACCCAGTAATTTTAGAGCTGGTCACCAGCACCATAGTGATGCATAAGAAACAGGAGACATGGTCCATGCCCTCACAAACCATCTAGTATAACTGCTAAGACCCAGTACACGATGGAAACAACATCAGGTAGCAGGATCAGCAGACATATTCCATGCAGCTCCACAGGAAACATTGGGAGGCAGATGGAGACTGGGTAAATGGATGGGCTTTTAATTATTAGATCTGTTCAATAGTGGAAGAGGCTGCCTCGTGGGGTGCTGAGCTTCCTCCCAGTAGAGGTGTTCCAAGGTGGGATGCCTTTTTATCTGGGATGCTGTAGTCCAAACGGAGTTTAGACTGCATGGCCTGCTCCCTCTTAGAGTCTGGGACTTTGCAGCTTTATGCCTTTTAACTGACCTCACATTTTGAGAGGTATGTAAGCCACACGTCGTGACAGCAAAGGCTTGACCAGCAGGTTGGAAGTGCTTACTAGACTAGGAATTCATCCTCGGGCTGTGCATTGGGATCTGTGTCTGACTAGGAAGAAAGCCTGCTAAAGACTTCACTGACTTGACTGCTTCAGGGCTGCTCTGGGAAAGTGGTTTCAGACGTCTCTCTTCATAGGCAGGTGTCAGCCAAATGTGTGGCAAGTCACCTTACCCTGGGAGGCGCTTTTATGCCTAAAGCCTGGGGGAATCTGCTGCAGGTTTGGCTCTGCAAACTTTCCCATCCGGCTAATGAGGAAGTCCTGATTGAAAATGGCAGAGGGAAATTAAAAAACAGAGGAAGCAGCTTTAAACATAGCAACCTCTCACCTGCTTCACTAAGGCTAAGCTGGGTCCTAATATACCTGTGAGGAAAATGAGGCTCAGAGATATTTGAAGACACCTGCTTTAATGTCTTCTGAATTGCACTGTGGGCTCCTCCCTTGATACCAGAGTTATGTTCCCGAGGCTTGGAAAGAGTCTTCTTAATGGTCTCAGGGGACCACGTCTCCATTGAAAGCGAAAATCACCTCCCAGCCCTTCACAAATCCGGAGTGAAATGCGTGGAACTAGACTGAACACCATTATATGATAAACTAGTACTTAAATTTCATATAAGTCTCAGGGGGTATGACAGAGGCAGAGAAGAGTTCTGCTTCTTGTTGATGCAGTTATTGGCCAAGATGTTGTTCTCCGCCACATATAAAGGAATTATTATAATGATTCATGTTCACCACTGATCCAATTTAGCTTTCCATTGCCAAGTTGCCAACAGGACTCCTTTGGGGGTGAAATGGGGAACTGGACCCTGAAATCAAGCTCAAAGCAAGCTATCTAACATTTATTGAGAGCCGAAAAGTTAGGTGTAACTTGGATTATCTTAGCAGCAATTTATACAATTATGGCTCTGCCATGAGTCATACATTTGGTTTCCTTCATGTCCCACCTTTTGGGGAAAATGTTTAGTATGTGAGTGTCTATATAGGACGGCTTTTTATTTGCCTTCAATAGTGAATTGCCTCAGAACTTTACTTCCCTCAACCATGGGCTATGTGGTCCTCCACTCTGGCTTAAACTGGTAGTGGAGTCCACTTTGCCTCAGCTTTTCTGGCAGGGGATCTTGTAGATTGGCAAGGTGTCCAAGATAACCCTAGGATTGTTCTCAATAAGGTTTTGCTATGCTCCAATTGGGATTAAATCTTTCGTTTACTCCAATATAAAGAGACTCGACATAGTAACTGCTCAGGACCAGGTGTGGCTTGAATAGCTCTTGCAGCAGGTTACTTAAAAGTTTCCTATGCCCGGGAGATACACCAGAGCAAAGCTGCAATTTTGTTAAACTTTGTAGGATTTCAAAATCCAAGGCTCTGATACATATCCCTCCTCTGCCTCNTCTGAAAGAGGCTCCGTTGAGTTTGGTTTTGTGTTGTTCGCCCCCATCCTGGCAGGTCCAGCTGCCCAGCTTGTTGCTGAATGCAACTGAGTTCCCAGGCTGTCCCTTGCCGATTGTGCCCACCTGGGGTCACATCGTCCTGGCCTGTCTCAGAAGAGCCTTGGAGTCCTACCAATGGGAGTGTGACTCTTGACTCTGTTACTTTCTGGGCCTCCTCTTCTGGAAAGTGGGCCTAATACAGGTGGAGAAGCTGCAGCAGCTAGAACTTGGGGCAGGCGGGACGCTGTGGCCTACTCCTGTAATCCCAGCACTTTGGGAGGCCGACGTGGAAGACTTGCTTGAGGCCAGGAGTTCAAGACCAGCCTGGACAACATAGAGAGATTCCCATCTCTATTTTTTTTTCTTTTTTGGGGGTACACAATTGAACACTGTTGCCCAGGCTGGAGTGCAGTGGCACAATCGTGGCTCACTGCAACCTCCACCTCCCGGGTTCAAACAATTCTCATATCTCAGCCTCCTGAGTAGTTGGGATTACAGGTGCCTACCACCACGCCCAGCTAATTTTTTTAAATTTAATTTATTTTTTAGATGGAGTCTCACTCTGTTGCCCAGGTTGGAATGCAGTGGCGCGATCTTGGCTCATTGCAACCTCCACATCCTATGTTCAAGTGATTCTCCTGCATCAGCCTCCTGAGTAGCTGGGATTACAGGCGTGTACCACCATGCTTGGCTAATTTTTTGTATTTGTAGCAGAGACAGGGTTTCACCATGTTGATCAGGCTGGTCTCGAACTCCTGACCTGGTGATCCGCCCGCCTCAAACTCCCAAAGTGCTGGGATTACAGGCGTGAGCCACCGTGCCCGGCCCCAGCACTGTTTTTAAGAAATCCTGTAGGTGATTCTCACGCCCCCTGAAGTGTGAGAACCATTGCTCTAGTCCAGGGTTTGTCAGCTTCAACACTATTGACATTTTGTGCCAAATAATTCCTTGTGGTGGGGGCTGTCCTGTGCATTGTAGAGTGCTAAGGCTAGTGGCCCCTCTTCACTGGGTGCCAGTGGCAGTCCTCAGTTGTGACAACCAACAACATCTCTAGACATTGCCAAATGTCCCAAAGGGGATAAGATCATTCCTGGTCAAGAACACTGAATTAGAAGATTCAAATCACCCTCCCTTCCCTCTTTAGAATCATCTCTTCTTTATTTGTCTTGGGGACCACATACATAAGACAAAAGTATCCATGAGGGAGTTTCTTACAACTTCTAGCATATGACCTTGTTTCATTTTTCACATATATATATTTCCTATCCCCAAGTACTAAGTACTGTGTCTTGGTGTAGGCCAGTAATAAGCCCAAAAACCCAATTTGTTTTAACAGTTCATTTAACCACCTAGGATTAATGCCCCATTCCCTGGCCTTTATACAAAACTCCTGAACTTTTCCAGAGAGTGATCTGATTTTCATTTCCCTTAGAGACTTGAGATTATTTCCACGCTGTGAAAGAATTGGGTGGAGGGATTCAGACAATATCATCACTAAGGAGCTGGGTGGGAGTAGGAACTAGGCAGCAGCTTCTGCTCATGCCCCTCTCCTTGCTGAGAATGCCAAAGTATCACTGAAAAATGACAGAGGACAGGTGAAAGTTACAATTAGTGCCTAGATTAAATGGATCAGTTGGAATGAATTTGCTTTTGGAGCTAAGTCCTCCTATCTACTGTAACCCGCTTCCTCTATGCACACCCACTGCATTCTATCCCTCCTCTCTTCCGTGGCAAGCCTGCCCTTCACTCCCATGCCTGAGTGACTCCATCTCCTCCTCTCACAAAGTACCACTACATGTATAGGGGCGAGAATGCAGATTTAGGGAGGTGCTGAGCATATGGTAATGCCACTGTCAACTCCAGTATGTGGTCCACTGAGACAAGCACCAGTTACAGGAGCAGTCATGGACACTTGCCTCCCACTGCAGAAATATGCCGGAAAATTTAGTGTTTTTTTTTTTTTTTTTTTTCATAAGGCCAATCTGGGAGATGTGGCCACTCCTGAGCAATACCCTTAACCTCACGGAGCATTCTTCCCCCACCCAGGCCAGTCATCCAGTGAGCCAATTAAGAGGCAGCCAGCTGGAAGGCTTTCCACAGTGCCAATCTAGATGGGCCCTAAAACATTACTGGAATAAACTAGCAATATCGTGCCAGTTTATTCAGGTTTCCATACACGACTTCACGGAACTAGTGACGTGTAAATTGGTTCTGCTCTTTCCAAAACTGACAACATCCTCAAGTGAAAATTAAAAAGAAAAACCAAACAAACAACACTACCACAAACTCACTTTACAGTCCAAATCAGTTGAAATTTTGACACCTAATTTTGACACCGAATAATGCATGGCATAGTGCTGATAATAGCAGCAAAAGATTTATTAATTAAACTTTAAAATCCTTTAGTGTGACTCTCAGGAAATTGGCTCAAAATATGCAAAAGAAAATGGGGAACATGAATGAAGACTAGCAGGAAACATGCTGTTAAAATAGCTTCACAGTGAAAGTAAATTATTAAATGACTCTGTTTTATTAATAAAAAATCAGTTTTCCCACCCCGTTAATGTTAAACAGATATTTGAAAGGCATGTCCAAAGCAACCCCAAGTCTCAGGCCTTCCCTGCTTAGGTCTGCGGAAAGCAGCTAAAAATGTACTGTATTCATTGGCTCAGGAAATTAAATCTTTCAGGCTCCTCCTACATTACATTCTAACTACCTGCACCGTGCCTTGCTATGTGTGCATCTGTGTTTTCAGACACCCTTGGGCTTCTGTCTTGGCTCTCCTTTCTCACCTTGCTTTCTTTAGACTTGGTAGCCTGGTTCCCATAGAAGCCGCCAGTAGGAATTGCCCCATGCTTCCAACTTTAGAAATTCTGTTCATATGCACCTGCAGCAGCAATGAATCTCAGTCCCAAACTCAGGTGTGCACAAAATGTAGCTTTCTTAATTTTCTCAAAGTTGTTGTGGTAAAAAAGAGTGGGGACTCAGAATTTTTAATTCTTTACTGTTTAAGAAGTGTTAATTCTTTACTGTTTATAAGAAGTGTATTATGCCAAAGATGTAGAGAACTATTCACTAGCTAGAGGCTGGGGCACACTACACTCTAGATCCTTGTGTCAAAATTGCAGGCTCTTTTATACATGAGTATAAGCTAAGATCCTGTTGCAAGAATTGTCTTGTGATAGTGGGGGATGGGTATTTTTGTAATCTTCAGCCAGAAAAGGTGAAACCCAGTGATATTCAGTAAAGTGCAAGAAATAGACATTAGTTAACAAACCTCCAAAAGGTTATTTAAAAGTGGTACTGGTAACATTCATTTGAAAAGGAAAGGAGGTCACTGTGTTTGTCTGGTGAAACATTAGGGATCTCTCATTTTGCTGACACTTTTTCTCTTCTAATCATTGACATGCAATGTCTTTTATTATAGGAGCTAATTTCCTCTTATAGTCCATCCTCTGTGGATTTGTGAGTCCACACATTTTTACCTGTACATGAACTTGACTATGAATATGCCTTGCCAAGGGTTACACTTGTTCATTATCACCTTAAGAAACATTCCAGGGAGATGAACATGGTGGGATGCAGGAAAGAAACTTTTCTGGTAGATGATGGCAAACTACAATAGTAAGCAAGGTGAGCACTGTTAAGAAGACTTGGCTGGTGTTAGCTCAGTTGGTTCCCAGTTCATATAATTAGTCCTGGAGTTATCTGTCCATGCACTTCATTGAGACTTCATTGTGGTCTTTACCTCAGTGAATCATGGGTGCCAAAAATGACTCCCTTATTCCTTCTAGACTAAAGATGACACAGGGCTTTTGAACCTAAGGGTTCTCATCTAGCCTTTAATATCTTAATTTGTATCTGGATTTTGCTGAGGAGTTAGATTTGCCCTGTTTTTGGTGGGGGTTGTGGTTTGAATCCTTGGCTCTATGGTTCATAGGTGGGGAAAAGCTTGCAGTTAGGTTTATGTTTCTGTTGGGTGGTCTGGAGTCCACACAGCTGTGTATGTAGGTGGGTCCAGGGAACTTTGAAGGATCCAGCACTTCTGAGTTTGAGGTGGTTCGTTCTCTGGAATTTCCTGCATAGACCTAGTCCCCTGGCTGACATGGATATCTTGGTGTGGATTCCCATGTTGGTCTGTAGCCTGAACACATACTGAAAGGAACTATAGACATTAGCTCTTGACTTTAAGACTGCAATGTATCCTTCAACATTTGAGGGCAATCGCTGGACTACTAGCTAGAGGACAATCTCATGAAGGTTTAGTGCACAGTCCAGTAACTTGCAGCCCACAGGAAGTTTACTTCTTTTAAACATTCAAAATTTGAAGGGCTTTAGGCCTCTTATTAAGGCCTGTTTCATGGCAGAATGTACTTAGTCCTTGCTTAATATTAGACATTTTGCCTCTGCTTCCACTTTGTAAGAGTTTTGAGGGGGTAAAGAGTGTGTGTCTGAAATTTGTTTTTCACAGCTTTAGATAGGTGGTGAAAATTTTGTTCCATAAACTAGAAGACTTGGTCTGATTTCATATTAAGAGGAATTTTCCAGTGAAAAAAATGTATTCCTGAAGCATAAAAAAAAAAAAAAATCAGTAATAGCATTATCCTTCTATTGCAGAGGAAAGCCTTGGGCCATCCAGAAAAAAAAAAAAAGGCACATTACTACTCAGACATGGGAGTATCCCACTACCTGCAAACAGTCAATAAAATCAATTTGCAGGTAAAGAGCCTTCAACTCCAGTTGTGTCCCATGTCACATTTGTTGCAATTTTCCTGCATTACAAGTAGCACAAAGAGTAGCTGACATATACTGAGAGAGGCTATATTGGAAAATCCCAGTATAAATTTGGTATTTTCTATTTATTCCATCATCTACCGCCCTTTACTTATGGGTACCCTATCAGGGGAGGCTTGGACTAAGATGGGAGGAAGGACTCAGAGGTCACAAGATTCCTGGCAGGATATGGTAAACAGGCTAGGGAAGGCAGGCTGCTGAGGAACTGTCAGCAGTGAACACTGTCCAAGCAGTGTTCCTTTTGCTGAAGCCCCATTGTGGGGATGGGGCAGATAGGACCTGAGGACAGGATAGAGGGCTGACAGTCCATGTATCTGTGCAAAAAGCAGCATTAGCAGCTGCCCCACCTTGAGCGTGGTCCTTTTTAATATTTTAGTGGTCTGATAAGCAAATCTGCCTGGGAACTAAATACTTGTAAAAAATTAAATCTATAAAAATAACATGCCTAAAGGTCTTAGATGTTTCAGTACTGAAAATTTAATAAGATTGCACTTTGAAATCATAACTGTTAATTAATTACACATTTCAAATATTTACATGGCTGTCACAAGGTGAAGTCTCTCATGTATCATGAATATATAATTAGATATACAGAGCTTCCTTCTTAACACAAACATATAAATACATTAGTTTACTTCTTTTAAACATCTCTATACCTAATTCTATGTTATCCCACCTAGGGAAAAATTATCATACCAAATCAATGAGGATATTTGCTGCCAAAGATTTAGGCGTGGAGGCCAACTGGATTCTCATTCATGACCCTAATAGGACCTCCTGAACCCCATTTATGTTGTTTTAAGAGTGATTCCATAACCTCAAGAGGTAAGTGATCAGTGACTTCGCCCATTTCCCTGGGATAATGTTATTACATTGCATAATAAGTCTGTAGTTTCCATCCGAGTTGATAAAATCTTATGATATTGTAATGTAATTCTCCTCACTCTAAAGAACGTAGAAGTTGATGGGTTCTTGAGATATGTTAATACCTTTCCTGTTGATTCATATTCTTAGGGCCATACATATCTTAAGGATACTTACATTTATATACAATTGAATTCCAGATATTTCATTTCTCTTTGTCTGACTTGAGATTGCAGTTTATTGGCCATTCTGATATTCCCCTGGCATCAGTAAATGCCCTTCAACTGATGTTGATGTTACTAGTTTCTATATTCTGTATTGATACAATAATCAATAATGCCTCATGAATGAGAAATAAAACTCCATAGAAATGCATTCTGTTCTTTTTTTTTTTTTTTTTTTTTTTTTTTTTTT
>NW_016817155.1:100826-102885 GCF_001698545.2 Rhinopithecus bieti | reverse complement strand
TTTTTTAATTGAGACAGAGTCTCACTCTGTCGCCGAGGCTGGAGTGCAGTAGCACTGTGTCGGCTAACTGCAACCTCTGTCTCCTGGGTTCAAGAAATTCTCCTGCCTCAGCTTCCCGGGTAGCTGGGATTACAGGCGTCCACCACCACGCCTGGTTAGTTTTTATATTTTTAGTAGAGACGGGGTTTCACCATGTCGGCCAGGCTGGTCTTGAACTCCTGACCTCAGGTGAGCCACCTGCCTCGGTCTCCCAAAGTGGTGGGATTACAGGCGTGAGCCACCGTGCCTGGCCATTCTGTTCTATTCACCTACTCTTGAAATCATTTGTTATGGTTTCTTTTGTGTATCATTATGGAAGCATGGTTTTTCATAGACTTACTGTATTTCAGTCACCTATAGTAATTATTTTCTTTTTAATGCTGAAGACTTTAATAACTTTTGCTCCATTCCTTATAACATGAGCCACTACTCATTGAAAGTTTTGTTGCTTTCTGGTACAATCCTATTTTCCCAGCTCCCCTTGTGCCTTTCTGCCCCAGACATGGAATCACTCATGTTTGAAGGAGTCATGGTTCCTTTTAGTGAAAGAATAGTATCAGAGAACAGAATCTGAATGCTAAGGGGGCACTGTGTGGGTATCATTGCTTTTGGCTCATTTCAATGAACAGAGCTAGAAAAGGTTTGTGATTTTTCTCTTTTCATATTGTTATTTTACATTTATCTCTTATGGTAGAGAATTCCTTCCTAAAGTTTTGATTTTGAACACAGTAAATATAGTTACTTATTTGCTTAATCTGGTTAAAAAAAGAATAGTTTCAAAATAACAATATAATATTAAACGATAAACCTACAAAGTAAAGTTCAAGATTTTCTATACAGTTATTTTTGTTCTTAGCTGCATCCCACTAAGAATGTACAGTCACCTTTCTTTATCCAAATCATCCATAACTCCTCATTCTGTATGGTTAAATAAGTATTTGATATTTTCATTCAGTTATTTGTTTGCTTTCAATTTGAAGGCCTTGTCTTTTAGTAGTTGATATTTCTTTTTTTTTCTTTTTTGAGAGGGAGTCTCACTCTGTCACCCAGGCTGGAGTGCGGTGGCACAATCTCGGCTTACTGCAACCTCTACCTCCTGGGTTCAAGAAATTCTCCTGCCTCAGCCTCCCGAGTAGCTGGGATTACAGGTGTGTGCCACCACGCCTGGCTAATTTTTGTATTTTTAGTAGAGACAGGGTTTCATCATGTTGACCAGACTGGTCTCGAACTCCTGACCTCAGGTGACCCACCCGCCTTGGCCTCCCGAAGTGCTGGGATTACAGGCATGAGCCACCATGCCCAGCCAGTAGTTGATATTTATTAGTTTTCGGAAAGTGAAGGCTTTTCCTGGTGGAGGTAGGAATTAAAGAAAATGGGAGAGTCCCCTTACCTCTCTACATGGAGATGATAAAAAGATTCAGATGCTCAGTTTTCAAGGTTCTGTTTAATATAACCCAGGGGAATGAGCTAAATCACTGACTTCTTCACCTCTTGAGGTTATGGAATCACTCTTAAAACAACGTAAATAGGGTTCAGGATGTTCCATCAGGGTCATGAATGAAAATCCAGTCAGCCTCCACACCTATATCTCTGGCAGTAAAGATTCAGATGCTGTTTTCAAGGTTCTGTTTCATATATAATGGTACAAGGTTCGTGTATATGAGTTTTGACTGAATAATTCTGACTCTCATTATTTAATTTCTAGTAACATTAGAACCTCACATTTTCACATATTCAGTTGAACTCTACTGAATTCTGTATTTATCTTAAAACTTCCTAACTTCTTGATTTATTTTCTGAGCTACATGTTCTTCTCTTTTTCATAACATTGCAGTGCTTCCTTAAAAACTATATATATCATACTATGTACTGATAACCAAAGTTTGCAATTTATGACATGATTTTTCTAATTAGTATTATTTTAATGCAGTGATATTCATAGTCTTTAATTTTCCTGCTGGAAATCAAGATGATACCTTGAATTCCATATAATTAAAAAAAACAGTACTTATAAATATAA
>NW_016817155.1:94656-99952 GCF_001698545.2 Rhinopithecus bieti | reverse complement strand
ATTCAAAATGAATATTTTATACCAAATAGGAAATTTAAAAGAACTGACACATTAAGATTAGAAAAAGTCTTGCAATGTACAGATTTTGTCTATGTCTCGTGGTTTGTCTCTGCTTTTTTGGTACTTCCTGTCTGAAATGTGGAATATTTGTCTCTTCTTGTCCTTTGGACTGAAAAAAACACCCATAGGCAGTCCATCTAGTTAAGAGACAGAAGACTATACCCACATTTTTGAGGTCCTAGTAGAGAGTATTCACTACAAACTTATACTGACAGGGTGGATTCCTACCTGAAATGACAAAGCCTTTCTGAACTGAAAAGGGTCCAGGTACAGAGGATTTCCAGGCAGCGGAGGGGAGGTGAGGAGTGAGGATGAGGTCTTAGTAGGTATGCACTCAGCCAACATTCTCTCATCCATCATTTGGGGTCTGTGTTGCGTTTTCTTTTGTAAGGACTTGCTGTTTCCTCACCTGTAACCAGAAAGTTGGGAGTTCTGGATTCCTCTTTTCTGCAGACCCATGGATCTCACTCGCTGGCATCTTGTTGCTGCCCTGCAGGCAGGGTCAAGAAGTAGGGTGGAGAGCACTCCTCTCTCCTATCTTACTTCCCCCAAATTGGGGAAAATGGTCTCCATTCATAGTTCAGGCTAAGACATTTTGTTTTTTACCAGAGAATCCCCTTCTCCTAAGTGTTTCAGCTTTGGGAACTTAAAAGCCAGAATGATTTGCCAGCTAGTTACGTTTTTTACTCTGCCACACACCTCTCCTGAGAGTAAGCAAAGAGCTACTTGTTTGAATAAATGGAAGGGATGGGGGAAATGCCAGGATGAATCTACTCCCACCCTGTAGATTAGCAATAATACATATATATATACATATATATATATTTTTTTTGGAGATGGAGTCTCGCTCTGTCACCCAGGCTAGAGTGCAGTGGCATGATCTCAGCTCACTGCAGCCTCTATTTCCTGAGTTCAAGTAATTCTCCTGCCTCAGCCTCCCCAGCAGCTGGGACTACAGGTGCCCACCACCACGCCTGGCTAATTTTGTTTTTTTTAATATATTTTTAGTAGGGACAGGTTTTGCCATGTTGGCCAGGCTGGTCTTAAATTCCTAGGCTCAGGTGATCTGCCTGCCTTGGCCTCCCAAAGTGCTGGGATTACAGGCGTGAGCCACCATGCCTGGCCAATAATAATATTTAAAAAACTGTCACAGCCACATACCAAAGCCCAGGACCTTAGGAAATGAAGGCTATAGGAAGAGACCACATCTGATAACAGCCCAAAACTAATCAAGGTGCTTATTGGTCCCAAAGATCTTGTAGGAACAGTGTTAGAAGGAACCTTTTAGATATAAGAAAGGAAGGAGCACATTGGCTAGTCAGTTTAGGGAGAATTTAGGGAAGTCTATTGCTTCTAAATTTAGAGGTTGTGTTTAGCATCTTACTACTCCCAAAGCCCATTTCCCCCCTTCATTGTAATTTTTTCTTTTGGAAGAAGTGGTTGAGAGGATTCCCTAGTTATTGGTGATGTTTCGGAAGAAAATAAGCCAAGTTTTAAAATCTCACTTTACCCATCCAGTAACCTTTGGGCAGAGGGCAGGATGAGGTATTGAGTTATTTCCAATTTGTAAGGACCTCCATGTTACCTTACTGTCTCCCACAAAGCCCATTGCCAGACCATGAGCCTAGAGAGAGGACAGAATAATACCAATGTAGGAGATGACAAAAGGTAGACAGGAAGAAAGAAGAGATGGTTTTCTTCCCACTCAGTTTTGTGATCAGGGATGAGGAGGGTGGTGAATTAGGACCCTGGTGAATGGGAGTAAGCACCTGTAACCAAATCCTATGGCTTCAGAGAAGAGTGTGCAGTACAGAGTAATGTAAGAGAAGGGCAAGGCGTGGCTAACTGATGAGGATGTGGACACTTACTTCACAATGGAGCTGTGCAGTGCACATTTACATTGCATGTCTGTCAAGAATTCTTGGATGTGTCCAGAAATGGCTACATCCTAGAACAATAATGATATACTGAAATTTAATGGCATGAAAACAAAATCCATCCACTCTCAATGCAATAAACCTGTGACTGTAGCATCCCCCAACATTATTTGGGTGATGAAAGATTGAAGGAACTTTAGGCAAGTGAAGTGACCAACTGACTAAATTATCTTTTATGATAATTTTCTCAGAAAGATCCCAGAATACTGACCCTATCAATAAGTCCATATTTTATATTTTATTCCAAAAGACAAGCTAGAATATCTCAGACTGGATCCAGGTGGAAAACAAACAAAACAAAAACAGGTTAAGAGAGCTTGCTGGAGATCTAGTAGTGACCTGTGTGAACCAATATCACTGCCCTGGTCTACAGAACAAAACTGGGGAAAGCTCCTTTAGAAGCTCCTGAGCCATCATGTGGGGAGCAGCATTCAGACAGGCTTAATAGTCCAAAAGTCTATTAAAGTCACAAGCACACACCCTGTGCTTAGTAATTACGGAGTACACTTATACTAATTAGTCCAGATTTACAGATTAGCAATGCATTTTAATGATTTAATTATAATCCCAATGTGATATATAAGGGATGAAATTGAACATTGCAATGCTGTTACTGATTGGAGCTTCTTTGTTTTCTTATTATTTTTAAAGGTGTGCACACATGGGTTGGGAGAGAGGGAAGAGATTTATAGGCATTCTAGGAATGCTCATGTAATAGATCCCTGGCTTATGATAAAATAACTAGAGCAGAAAATTGTAGCATTGTACATTCAACAGAAGGAGTTTCCAAAAAGGGTTCAGTCTCTGAAAGGATAAACTGATTAAGGGGCTATCTACCTCCAAATGCCCTAGTAAGGGCCACTTAATAAAGAATTTTGTTAATATTGGTAAAATTTAGCCAGTGCTAAGGCATAGTAAGCTAATTGGAGACAAAGATGACGTATAAGTAATAGCTTTTAAGAAATTCACTTATTTGAATTGCTCATTTAGCACCCCCTGTCATTTAATCGAGAGTAGGATCTCCAGGAGAGACCAAAAGCTTGATACGAGTTTAGCAGAAAGAAAAGGAAAAAGAGTTGGCAGAACAAGGCCCTGGTTACGCTTTCCCTGGCTTTGGGAGTTACAGCATGAGGGCATCAGGGCCGGGAGAGAGAATATCAAAGACAAATTTTATTCACTTCCAAATTTGGCTCTAGTTAGTTTTATTATTCACTTCACCAGGAAACCTGAAACTAGAGAGATAAGCCCTTACATTTTTATAACACGTTCTAACTTTGTAATGAGCTCTGTTCGTTATCACTTTTGATCTTCACAGAATCCTGTGAAGTTAGCAGAGTCAGGTTTTATTACATCCATTTGGCAAATAGCCACCTGCATTGTCATCTTCTTCACTTTTGTGGTGGATCATTCTTAAGCAGGGAAAAGGCTCAAGAAATTGCATAGATATTTAAAGAAATAAACTGCTAAATTAAAACAAAGATAACACTTTTCTATCTGGATTGTGTTTTCAAAGCAACTTTATTTAGGTAGAATTGACATATATAATATAACTGCACACATTGAAAGTATACTCTTTGATAAGTTTTGACATATGTACATACCTGTCAAACTATCACCACAATCAAGATGATGAGTATATCCAACACCTGCCAAAAGTGTCTTCCTGCCTCTTTGTATTTCTTCCCTCCCTGTCTTCCCTGCTCTGGTTTTTTACTTTCTTCTCCTTAATTTGAATTTCATATGCCCTTTTTCTAGTTTCTTAAGGTAGAAGGTGAGGTCATTGATTTGAGATCTTTCATCTTTTCTGACACAGGCAGTGAGTACTATAAATTTCCCTCTAAGTACTACTTTGGCAGTAACCCCAAACTTTGATCAATTGTGTTTTCAATTTTATTTGGGTCAAAATACCTTCTAGTTTCTCTCTGGAATTCTTCCTTGACTCCTGGGTTATTTAGAAGTATGTTATTTAGTTTACAGATATTAGGGGATTTTCCAGATATTTTTCTACTACTTATTTAGAATGTAATTCCATTGTGGACACAAAATATCCTTTTTATGACATGAATCCTCTGAAATGTATTGAGACTTGTTTTATGGCCCAGAATATGGTTTGTCTTGATAAATGTTCTATGTGTACCTGAAAATAATTTGCATTCTGCTGTCGGATAGAGTACTTGCTCTATAAATTAGGTTAAGTTGGTTGGCAGTATTTATTATTATTATTATTATACTTTAAGTTCTGGGGTACCTGTGCAGAATGTGCAGGTTTGTTACATCGGTATACATGTGCCATGGTGGTTTGCTGCACCCATCAACTCATCACCTACATTAGGTTTTCCTCTGAATGCTATCCCTCGCCTAGTCCCCCAGCCCCCGACAGGTCCCAGTGTGTGATGTTCCCCTCCCTGTGTCCATGTGTTCTCATTGTTCAAACTCCCTCTTATTCTCATGAGTGAGAACATGCAGTGTTTGGTTTTCCATTCTTGTGTTAGTTTGCTGAGAATTATGGTTTCCAGTGTCATCTATGTCCTTGCAAAGGATATGAACTCATCCTTTTTTATGGCTGCATAGTATTCCATGGTATATATGTGCCACATTTTCTTTATCCAGTCTATCATTAATGGGCATTTGAGTTGGTTACAAGTCTTTGCTATTGTGAACAGTACTACAATAAACATACGTGTACATGTGTCTTTATAGTAGAGTGATTTATAATCCTTTGGATATATACCCAGTAATGGGATTGCTGGGTCAAATGGTATTTCTGGTTCTAGATCCTTGAGGAATTGCCATACTGTCTTCCACAATGGTTGACCTAATTTACACTCCCACCAACAGTGTAAAAGCATTCCTGTTTCTCTACATCCTCTCCAGCATCTGTTGTTTCCTGACTTTTTAATGATTGTCATAATAACTGATGTGAGATGGTATCTCATTGTGGTTTTGATTTGCATTTCTCTAATGACCAGTGATGATGAGCTTTTTTTCATCTGCTTATTGGCCACATAAATGTCTTCTTTTGAGAAGTGTCTGTTCATATCCTTCACCCACTTTTTGATGGGGTTGTTTATTTTTTTCTTGTAAATTTGTTTAAGTTCTTTGTAGATTCTGGATATTAGCTCTTTGTCAGTTGGATAGATTGCAAAAATTTTCTCCCATTCTGTAGGTTGCCTGTTCACTCTGATGATAGTTTCTTGTGCTGTACAGAAGCTCTTTAGTTTAATCAGATCCCATGTGTCTATTTTGGCTTTTGTTGCCATTGCTTTTGGTGTTGTAGTCATGAAGTCTTTGCCCATGCC
>NW_016817155.1:86608-93520 GCF_001698545.2 Rhinopithecus bieti | reverse complement strand
AGGAATGTTTGTGATTTTTGCAGATTTATTTTGTATCCTGAGACTTTGCTGAAGTTGCTTATCATCTTAAGGAGATTTTGGGCTAAGACGATGGGGTTTTCTAAATATATAATCGTGTCATCTGCAAACAGAGACAATTTGACTTCCTCTTTTCCTAATTGAATACCTTCTATTTCTTTATCTTGCCTGATTGCCCTGGCCAGAACTTCCAATACTGTGTTGAATAGGAGTGATGAGAGAGGGAAATGAGGTCTCTGCTAACTTCTCTCAGGCTGTTGCAATAATCTAGATTAGAGCTGATGAGGTTTTATTATGGCACTAACAATGAAAAATAAGGAAACTAACCTAAAGAACATAAAAACCAAAATAATTTAGAGATGAATGTGATATGAGGGGAGGAAAGAGAAGATCTTAGGATGTTTTCAAAACAGTCAAGAAATATATATGTACGATCTAAGAATGATACAATAGACTTTGGATACTTGGGGTAAAGGTGGGAGGGGGGTGAGGAATAAAAGACTATACGTTCGGTACAGTGTATACTGCTTGGGTGATGGGTGCACCAAAATCTCAGAAATCACCACTAAAGAACTTATTCATGTAACCAAACACCAGCTGTTCCCAAAAACCTATTGAAATAAAAAATAAATTAAATGGTATATATATGTATGCCCTGATTTCCAGGGCCCTATTTAAATTTAACACAATGATTTAACATGAAAGTGCAAAAACACACTTTCGATTTATAATATTATCAACTTGGAATGCTTTATCAGGACTTAACACCATCATAACTTGAGCACCTACATTCATTTTCTATTGCTGTATGTAGTAGACAGAATGACCCCCTCAAAGATATCTGCAAACCATTCCCCAGAACCTGTTAATGTTACCTTGTATGGCAGAATGAACTTTGCAGATGTGACTAACTTAAGAATGGAGAGAGAATTCTGATTTATCTGGGTGGGTGCAGTATTATCATGAGAGTCTTGATAAGAGGGAGGTGAGAAAGTCAGAGTCAAAATAAAGGTATGATAAAGGAAGCAGAGGTCATAGAGATAGACAAAAACCCGAAGTTGATGTACTACTGGCTTTGAAGTTGGAGAAAGGGGCCATGAGTTAAGGAGTGCAAGTGATCTCTACCCTAGAGGCTCCAGAAGGAGCCCAACCCAGCTAGCACATTGGTTTTTAGAATTTCTGACCTCTGGAATAAGACAATAGTGGATTGTTTTAAGTCATATATTTGTGATGATATGTTACAGCAGCAATAGGAAACAAATACACTGTGTAACAAATTACCCCAAAGTTAGTGACTTAACACAGTATACATTTATTATCTCACAGTTTCCATAGTTCAGAAGTTTGGGTGTGCCTTAAATAGGTTTACTGCATGGTGTCTCACAAGGCTGCAATCAAGCTGTCAGCCAATGTTCTTATCTAGAATCTCCACTGGGGAATAATCCATTTACAGGCTCATCCAGTTTGTTGATAGGCTTCATCCCCTTCACAGCTGTAGAACTCAAGTTCCCATTTTCTTGCCAACTGTGGACCAAAGTCTGCTTTTAGGAATTAGAGTCTGTCTGCAGTTTCTCGCCATGTGGCCCTCTCTGAAGGTCCTTTTACAGCATGTGTGTTTGTGCGTGTGAGCACATATGTAATCACAGGAGTGACATCCCATCATCTTTCTCATCTTCTACTAGTTAGAAGCAAATTACAGATCATTGCCACACTCCAGGAAAGGATATTATACAGGATGTGAAGGTGGGGGCTATCCTAAGTTATGTTGGCCATACTTGATGTTTAAGAATCACAATTAATCCTGTCGTCTTCTGTTAGTAAAATTTTGAATCAGGAGCTTTGAGCTTGGCAGAGATGGGGAAGCTAAAGTTCATGAGAGCATATATATATTCTTCAAAATACATATGCTAGAATGTTTATAGCAACCATATTTTGGACAGCTAAAAAATAGAGAAACTACCGAATTTACCCTCAGTAGTAGATTGGATACAATTAGTATTACTTTGAAGGAATGTACAATAAACAGAAATGAACGTGAACATTCTAAAACTATGTTCAACCATATGAATGAACCTCTAAAACATAATATTGAGACAAACTAGATATAAGAATGCATACTGAAGGGTTCAATATGTTTAAAGCACAAAAACACATAAAATGAATCTATACTGTTGCAAATGATAACATTTCCTTTTTAAAATTTTGTATATATACCACCTTTTATTTGTTCATCTGTTGATGGACACTTAGGTTGCTTCCATGTCTTGGCTATTGTGAAAATACTGAAATTAACATGGGAGTGCAGATATCTGACATACCAATTTCAATTCCTTTGGATATATACTCAGAAGTGGGATTGCTGGATCACATAGTAATTCTATTTTTAGTTTTTTGAAGAACCTGTATACTATATTCTAAAATAGCTGTACTAATTTACATTCCCACCAATAGTGTACGATGGTTCATTTTTTCCCCCATATCCTCACTAACACTTGTTATCCTTTGTCTTTTTGATACAACCTTTCTAGCAGGTGTGAGGTGATATCTCATTGTGATTTTAATTTGCAATTACCTGATGATTAGAGATGTTGAATATTTTTCATGTATCGGTTGGTCACTTGTATCTTTTTTGCGAAATATCAGTTCAGATCCTTTGCCTATGTTTTAGTTGGGTTATTTGTTTTTTTGCTATTGAGTTGAGTTCCTTATATATTTTGGATATTAGCCCCTTATGATAGAACTGAAGAACATTATGCTAAGTGAAATAAGCCAAGAAAAGACACATACTGTGTGGTTTCACTTATTTGTGGAATCAAAAAATGTCATAATCTGTTAAAATGACTATTATAAAATGCAGAAAATAACAAATGCTCTCAAGAATGCAGAGAAAGGGGGACTGTTTACACTGTTAAAGGACTAACATTACACTGTTAGTGGGAATGTAAATTAGTGCAGCCACTATGGAAAACATGAAGCTTCCTCAAAAACCTAAAAATAGAACTACATGATCCAGCAATCCTACCACTAGGTATATATGCAAAGAAAGGAAATCAGTATATCAAAGGGATACCTGCACTTTTATTTATTTCAGCACTATTCACAGTAGCTATGATATGGAATCAATTTAGTTGTCCATCAACAGATAAATGGATAAAGTAAATGTGGCATATATACACAACAGAATATTATTCCACCATAAAAAGAATGAAACCCTGTCATTTGAAACAATATAGATGGAATTGGAGGTCATTATGTTAAATAAAATAAGCCAGGCACAGAAAGACAAATGTCGCATATTTTCATTCATGTAGGAGCTAAAAATTGATCTCATGGAGTTACTGAATAGAATGATGTTTATCAGAGGTTAGGAATGGTAGTGAGGAGGGAGACATAAAAAGGAGTTGGTTAATGGATACAAAAATAGAAGGAATAAGATCTAGTATGCGGTGGCACAATATGGCAAATATAGTTAACAATAATGTATTATATTTTAAAATAGCTAGAGGAGGGGATTTCAAATATTCTCAACGTAAATATTTGAAATGGTGGATATCGCAACTATCCAGATTTGATCATTATATATTGTATACTTTTTCAAAATATCACATGTATCCCATAAATATATATAGCTATTATATATCCATAACAAGGCAAATTAAAAAAATAAAAAGTTGATATAATGGAAACCAAATAAAAAGCTGGTTACCAGAGGCAGGGGAGAGAGGATGGTAAGGGAATGGGGAATGGGGAAACGTTGATTAAAGCGTACAAAGTTTCAATTAGATTGTAAGAATAATCTTTAGTGATCTATTACATTGCATGATGACCACAGTTAAAAAGAAGGTACTGCTAGCAAACCAAACCCAACAGCACATCAAAAAAAAAAAAATAATAATAATTCACCATGATCAAATGGGTTTCATTCTAGGGATACGAGGATGGTTCAACTTACACAAGTCAATAAATGTGATTCATTATATAAACAGAATTAAATGCAAAAGCCATATGATCATCTTAATAGACACAGAAAAAGCATTGATAAAATCCAGCATCTCTTTATGATAAGAATGCTCAACAAACTAGGCAAAGAAGAAACATACTTCAAAATAATAAAAGCCGTATCTGACAGACTCATAGCCAACATCATACTAAATAGGGAAAAGTTGAAAGCATTCCCGCTGAGAAGTAGAGCAAGACAAGGATGCCCATTTTCAACACTTCTAGTCAATGTAGAACTGGAAGTCCTAGCCAGAGCAATCAGGCAAAAGAAAGAAATAAAGCACATACAAATTGGAAAAGAGGAAGTCAAACTGTTTGCTGATGATATGATCTTATATCTAGAAAACCCTCAAACTCCTCCAGAAAACTTCTACATCTGATAAACTCAGTAAAGTCTCAGGTTACAAAATCAATGTATACAAAATGGTAGCAATGCTAAACACCAACAATGACCAAGCTGAGAATCAAATCAAGAACTCAGTCCCTTTTACAATAGCTACAAAAATTTAAAATACCTCAGAATATATTTAACCAAGGGAGTGAAAGATCTCTACAAGGAAAGCTACGAAACACTGCTGAAAGAAATCATAGATGACACAAACAAATGGAAATACATCCCATGCTCATGGATTGGAAGAATCTATACAGTGAAAATGACCATACTGCCCAAAGCAATCTATAGATTCAATGCAATTCCCATAAATATACCATCATCATTTTTCATAAAATTAGAAAAAATACTAAAATTTATATGGAGCCAAAAAAGAGCCCAGATAGCCAAAGCAATCCTAAGCAAAAAGAGCAAATCTGTAGGCAGCATATTATCCAATTTATATTTATACTACAAGGCTACAAGGCTATATCAGCGTTGTACTGGTATAAAAGTAGACATATAGACTAATGGATCAGAGTAGAGAACTCAGAAATTAAGCCAAATACTTACAACCAACTGATCTTTCATAAAGCATACAAAAACATAAATTGGGGAAAGGACACCCTATTCAATAAATGGTACTGAGAAAACTGTCAAGCCACATGTAGGAGAATGAAACTAGATCCCCATCTCGCACCTTATACAATAATCAACTCAAGATGGATCAAAGACTTAAATATAATATGTGAAACCATAAAAAATCTAGAATAATACCTGGAAAAAACTCTTCTGAATATTGACCTTGGCAAAGCATTTATGACTAAGACAAAAATAAACAAACAAATGCAGCAAAAATAAAGATAAATAGATGGGGCCTAATTAAACTAAAAGGCTTCTGCACAGCAAAAGAAATCATTATCAGCGTTAACAGAGAACACACAGAATGGGAGAAAATACTTTTAAATTATGCACTTGAAAAAAGACTAATATGCAGAATCTACAAGGAACTCAAATCAGCAAGAAAAAAATCAACTAATCCCATTAAAAAGTGGGCAAAGGACATACATAGACATTTTTCAAAAGAAGATATATAAATGGCCAACAGATATATGAAAAAAATGTTCGACATCGCTAATCATCAGAGAAATGCACATTAAAAAACAATGAAATACCAGTTTAACCCAGTCAGAATGGTCTTATTAAAAAGTCAAACAACAATAGATGTTGGTGTGGATGTGGTGAAAAGAGAATGGTGGCAGTGTAAATTAGTACCACCTCTATGGAAAACAGTGTGGAGATTCCTTAAAGAACTAAAAGTTGATCTACCATTCAATGCAGGAATCCCATTACTGAGTATCTACCCAAAGGATAATATGTCATTATATCAAAAGACACCTGCACACCTATGCTTATTGAAGCAAAATTCACAATTGCAAGGATATGGAATCACCCTAAGTGCTCATCAACTGATGAGTGGATAAAGAAAATATTATATATATTGCATATACACCATGGAATACTACTCAGCCATAAAAAGAATGAAATAATGCCTTTTGCAGCAACTTGGATGGAACTGGAGGCCACTATTCTAAGTGAAGTAACTCAGAAATCAAGAACCAAATATTATATATTCTCACTTAAAAGTGAGAACTAAGCTGTGGGTACATGAAGGCACACA
The DNA here is from genome assembly GCF_001698545.2 of Rhinopithecus bieti. Classification (NCBI taxonomy): domain Eukaryota; kingdom Metazoa; phylum Chordata; class Mammalia; order Primates; family Cercopithecidae; genus Rhinopithecus; species Rhinopithecus bieti. The sequence continues at coordinate 87,452 of NW_016817155.1, read as the reverse complement.
GAGTGGTATAATGGAAATTGGAGAGTCAGAAGGGGGTAGGGGTGGAGGGGGATGAGGGGTGAAAAACTACCTATTGGGTACAATGTATACTGCTCTGGTGACAGGTGCACCAAAAGCCTAGACTTCACCACTATACAATTTACCCATGTAACCAGAAACTACTTGTACCCTTAAAGCTATTAAAAAGTTAAAATATGACACTAATAATGTATGTTTCAAAATATCTAAAATAGATTTATGATATTCTTACAACAAAATGATGAATTTGTTTTTTTGTTTGTTTGTTTGTTTTTGAGGTGGAGTCTCAGTCTGTCACCCAAGTTGGAGTGCAGTGGCATGATCTTGGCTCACTACAACCTCCGCCTCCTGGGCTCAAGTGATTCTTATTCCCCAACCTCCCAAGTGGCTGAGATTACAGGTGTGCCACCATGCCCAGCTAATTTTTTTTTTTTTCGTAGTTTTGGTAGAGACAGGGTTTCGTCATGTTGCCCAGGCTGGACCTGAACTCCTGGACTCAGGAGATCCACCCACTTTGGCCTCCCAAAGTGCTGGGATTACAGGCGTGAGCCACCGTTCTTAGCCACAAAATGATACATTGACAAGGTGATAGATCTGTTCATTAGGTTGATTGAATCTTTTTGTAATGTATACGTAGATCAAAACATCACATTGTATCCCGTAAATATACATAATTGTTATGGCAATTACAAATTTTAAAACCTAAAAATTTAAAAGTTAAAAAAGAATATAAAAATGAGCTTATGCTAGAAGTCAGTGTAGTTGTTACCCTTGGGTGATAGTGACTGGAAAAAAGCTGGAGAGGTTTTTTTTTTTTTTTTTTTTT
>NW_016817155.1:72086-85728 GCF_001698545.2 Rhinopithecus bieti | reverse complement strand
TCGTGTAAGGAAAGGATCCAGTTTCAGCTTTCTACTTATGGCTAGCCAATTTTCCCAGCACCATTTATTAAATAGGGAATCCTTTCCCCATTTCTTGTTTCTCTCAGGTTTGTCAAAGATCAGATGGCTGTAGATGTGTGGTATTATTTCTGAGGACTCTGTTCTGTTCCATTGGTCTATATCTCTGTTTTGGTACCAGTACCATGCTGTTTTGGTTACTGTAGCCTTATAGTATAGTTTGAAGTCAGGTAGCGTGACGCCTCAAGCTGGAGAGGTTTTATGGTGCTAGCAGTGTTTTATTTTTTGGCCTGGGAATTGGTTACATGGACATATTCGTGAAAATTTACCGTGCTGGATGCTTATGATATGTGCATTTTCTTGTATGTATATTTTACTGCAATTAAAAGCTTTTAAGTCCAAAAGCAAAAAAAGGAAAAGTAAAAAGCCAAGGTTTTGACTGGTGGAATCCAGTGAGATGTATGACAGTGGCCTAAGGGCAGCAAGGACTGTAGTAGAGTGGTTCAGCTGGATAATCTGTTCAAAGTAGGGATACAAAATTGCAGCCAGACAGCTGCCTAGGGTTGGCACTTGGCACCTTTTCAGGAGTTATACAGTGTTCCCCAAGCCCTGCATTCAGTACCTAGTGGAGGTGACCTTGAGAGTGCTGGTGTTTATGGCTTCTCTCCTGTTACGTAAGACAGTTTTTAAAGCAAACGGTCTGTGGATGTGCAAAATGGACCTCCCTCTCCTAGGCACCTGGTAAACTGGTAGTGTGGCCTCAAGGAGCCTTCTATACCTGTAAGAAACCCATGTTGGCTGGGTTCCTTAGGGGCCTTCTTGTGAACTCACCATAATCTGTCATCTGATGCTAGTGGGAAGTAGCAGGGCCTAAGATGGGAACAACCACTCAAACACTTGCTGAGGTCATTAGGTTCCCCAGTGGTGCATTCTGGTTTGTAGCTTTAAGTCACAGGATTCATTTTGGCCTTCATGGACCTTTTATTTACTTTTTAGGGCTCTACTTCCCACTGGAGTCCAGAGGAAGCAGCAAGAAGATGGCACAAAGACAGAGTCCTCCACTAGTGAGCCTCTTTATCTTCCTTCTACAGAAGCTCTGTGCAGAAACAGCAACTCAGGCTGTCCCTTAAGCAGCTTCATTGTCAAAGGCTCAATAGAATTCTCCTTCTGAACAAAGGGAGATACATTTCTTTATCTGTCTAATTAATGCTTAGACTTAAAAAGAATGTATTCAGTCTACAGCCTAGAGAGGATGAGCTACCTGAAATAAAAAAGTATTTTCCTTTGGAAGAAAAAGAAAATGTTGATGCTGTCTCTGCTGTATGGATTTTTACATCGGTTAGGGAGCTTGATAAATAGATATTAGAAAAAAATTCCAGGAGGTCTATTCTACCCCAGCCTAGACATTCAGGCTCCAATTCCCATTATCTAGCAGTCCAGTGGGTTGAAATTGAGCAAATGCAGATCACTGTGAGATACACTAAATGTGTGTTGCACCAACCACTGTTTAATATGTGCAATGCTTTCTTCCCTCACAGTTATGCATTTTCTAGTTTTGTGCCAAAAGACCAGTCATCAAAATATAGTATGCTGGTGGGGAGCAAAAACAAGTATAGAATGCATTCAAACATTGTCTTGCAGATCAATTCTAAACTGACCCTGCTGGCTTAGGGAACTCGGTACATGGATCTGCTAAAGCTTATCACCCTAAATAAATCTCTTCTGTTTCCCTTTCAAACCTCCAACCACAATGTGTCCCTGCTATTTCTGCTTCTTTTTGTCTTGCTGTCTGTCTCTTTTCTACTACTTTCTGGGTAATTGGACCATGGTATCTTCCTTGTCACATCACATGTGATCATTTAAATATCCCACAAGAGCCAGAAAGCAAGTAAAAATCATGCTACAGCACAATAAATGTTTAGTATTTTAACTTGATGAAACAATATTTCAAAATAGTTTAGCAAAAAGACATGGAATCATTGTAACATGCACTGACAGAGAATAATCTAACAATTGAAATAGCTGTGGGCTTGTATTCTATATGTACTAAAAAGCTCAGCCTTCAACTATGAGAGACGCTATGAACATAAAGTCATAAGCACAAAAAAAAAGAGACGCCAGCTAGCAGAGCACATTTTTCTATTCTGCTTCCTTGGAAAACAGATAGGTGTTTCTATAACTGAAGTGAAGCCTGTATTCCCTAGATTCTCTCCTTCTGAGACCAAAGATCCTCTCCAGAGCTAGCAAATTCAGGTTTCATCCACAGGCATTATACCTTGTCAGAAATTTCAGTCCTGCTTCCCTCTTTTAGATTGGAATCCATTTTCCCCAAAGCACCTGGTCCAGCGCCACCCTTTTGCTGCATTCTTGGCTAGATGTTAGCAGAGCTACCCCTAGGCACAGCTTTGACTTGGGCTTTCCTGTCAGTGTCTATCACAAAAGGTCATCTGGTTGGGAGGTGTGAGGCATGAAACTTTATGATCTAACACAGCAGTGCTGTCTAACCAAGACATATAACTCCAAGGAGGAAAAAGAAGGAAGTTGACAGAGGAGTGAGAGACTTGGTAGCAGAGAAGCTACAGCTCATCAGCCATGGAATTGCCCTCAGAGCCCGCACACTCAGTCGCTACCCCAGAGGCACTGCATTGCTCTCATCTTCCTAACTGTTCCAGTTCTTCTCATTTTCTGTACTCACTCATGTGGAGCTTTGTTTGCTTTAAAAGATTATTGTTTCAGTCCATTCTGGCTGCTATAACAAAATATAAAATTTTTGCTTATAAACAACAGAAACGTATGTCTCATAGCTCTGGAGGCTAGGAAGTCTAAGATCAAAGTGATGGCAGATTCAGTGCCTGCTGAGGGCCTACTTCCTGGTTCATAGATAGCCATCTTCTCACTGTGTCTTTGCATGGCAGAAGGGGTGAGGGATCTCTTTGGGGCCTAATCACCTCTCAAAGGTCCTGCATCCTAATAACATTTCCTTGGGGGTTGGAAATTCAACATGTTAATTTTGGGTGAATATAAACATTCAGACCATAGCAACTCTCTTGCCTGAAGCTAGTTACATCTTTTTGTTTTGAATTTTATGGTAACCACACCTAGAGTCTGCCACCCGAGTCATCTCATTTGGAAAGTCAAAGGTATGAAGTTTTGTGTAACTTCTATAGAAAGAAATTAATACTATGACCCTGACTAACCAAGAAGTAGTATTATAAAAGAGAAGGGGTAAGGAGAAATATAGAGTCCTACCCCTCACCCTCCCCAGCCTTCCCAACTTTTCCATTCTGCTTTTCCATCTGTCTGCAAGTTGTGAAATGATCATTAGAGCCTATAACAGCAGGCATCACCCCCTGCAACCTCAGAGTCCCTTCCTCCCATACATGTGTACAAAATAATCTCCTTTTGATTTGTGTTCATTCTACAACTCCCATTCCTGAAAGTTTCATCCTCAGTCCTCATCTCTGACAAATACTCAGGGGAAAAGGGTACCTCACTGGTCTCTCTATCACCCATCTTTGACCACTCCTAGGAGGCCTCCTCCTGTCAGACATTCCAACTACTTCTTTTCCGGTTTCTCTGCCCCATGGGCCCAGCCTTCTGCTAGAATTATCCTTTGGAAATGTTTTTAAAAAAATCTATTTCTGTATTCTGATAGACAAACTTGTATTTTCCCCCTTTACACTCCTCCCCACTATTGTGGAATCCTATTACACAGTGGATAAGTATCATTTACTCATTAGTATATGTCTTCACTGTCTGGGTTAGCTGTAAACCAAATTGTGAACTGCTTATTGAGCATTCATGATCTCCCAGCGTTATACCAACATCTCATTTAAACACCGGGACATCCCTATGAAGTAGGCATCATTATCTTTGTTGCATAGGTAAGGAAATGAATATCCAAAAAGGTAAAGTAAATTATGTAAGATTAAGTGACAGAGTCAAGAGTCAAAGCTAAGGCTGCCTGACTCCAGAAGCTTTCTTTTAACCAGCTCGCTGCAGAAGCTATTTGGCAGAGTTTGGCCCAAGTGGTATTATCCATCCTTTATTATTCCCCCGTGTCTCCGTCTCCGCTCCACCTGGGTACCTGGCACCCTCAGGTTTCTTCAGGGCCTTTCTGGCATTGTACTTGATGTGACTTTCATCTGTCTATCTACTCTGGAGGAAAAATGGGAGCTAGAAAAAAGCACCAGAAAGAGACATGTCTAGGTAGGCTATCTCAGTTTATAAAATTTCCTGGTCAGGGATGGACTTTGAGGTGAGGTGGTGTTCTTTGCTCCTCAAATGATGGGACAGAGATGAGTGCTGACTCCATATGTTAAGCTAGGCTGGAAACCACATTTGACATGTTTTAAAGTCTTACAGTTTGGAGAAGGAGCTCAAGAAATGGTACTGGTGCTTTATCTCATGCTTCTTAGCATCCTGCCACTGGCAATACTCTGAAATCCTAGAGGAGACTCCCTGGGTTCTCCCAAGAAATGTCTATGCTCTCATATCTTTTGTTTCCTTGTGCTTCTACTAGAGTACCCGTTGCATTTCCTAGTCTTTCCCAGTTAGTTTTGTCCTTCTCACTTCCCCTGTATACTAAATCTTCTTAAAGCCTGGGGACCACATCTCCTACGTAGTCTAGCATGGTGCCTCACTTTAAGTAGACGTCCTATATATCTCTGTTGGATTGAAATAATGTCAAAAGTATAAGTGCTGTTTGAAATTTCAGATTTTGTTGCAGGCTAGAGAGAGCTCCCTATTTGACATAAGGCAGGCTTTCATTACAAAAACCATAGATTCTTCTTTTTTTCTTTCCCTATTATTCCCTTCTCTGGCTCCTTGCTTCCTCCCTCCCCCATAACACACCATCTGATATAAGGCACAGAGAAAGCTAGAAAAGATAAAGAAATCCCAAAGTGAAATCTTGGCATGGAAGCACAGTGTTTTGAATCAGCTCTATACATTAATAACAGGAACCAGTGAAGAGGCATTCTTCAGGTTGAAAGGAATGCCCTGAGATTAATAGCTCTTAGGTTCCTGATGGATCCCTCTGTCTCTTTTTGGGCCTTGGCAAGAAAACAGTTCCTGGATTCATCTGTGATCATAGGGCCACAGAGATCACATCACAGGGAAAGGCACTAAGGGGACCTGCCTTATTGTGCTTTCCATTCCTGGGGAGCTGGGCCTCTGAGTAATTGAGGGTCATGGTAATCGAGGGCACACACAGGGTTGCCATAGCTAGAGATTAAACCTCTTCCAACTGTGTGTTAGTTTCCAATTGTCAAGGGACAATAGGTGATACAGCTGCAGTTGGATCTTGCTTTTTGTTAATATCTCCATGTTGAAAGCCTGGCAGGGAAAACCTTAATGGGAGAATTGTGGCAAATGGAACAACCCTCAGCGAGGTCACAGCATGATGTGAACATCCACAGAGCTTATAGGAACCTAGAGAGTGTAAAATGTAGTGACAGAGGTGCAATGTGGACCTGTCTGCTGACATTGTGTGCTCTTAAATTGGACAGAAAAACATTGGCTCAGTCACTCTGAGAAAACATGACAGGATTTTCAGTTGGCATTTGCTTTTGAGGCTGGGTGGCATGGTAAGGCCCACAAGATGCCTGATGAGTTGCATGGAATTGAGAGTGCCACTTTGTTTTGGTTAGGTACCACACTGGGGCCTATTTGATGGACAACAGAAGACTCACAGCAGTGTACTGTATTCCTTTTCCTAGAATATCCACCATTCCTGTTACTGATAAATTATAAAGCCAAAACCTAGATGAGATCTCTCCAAAGTCCACCACTACATTATTATCCCAGTAATTAATATTAATAATGCTATTGTTATGATTACTAATCACAGTATTAATCATAGAAAAGTCAAACATTAATATAGAATTAACAGTGAACTAGGAAGGGGGTACAGAAACATTTTAAACTTTGCTTCCAGCCCCATTCTCAGTCAGGATCCTAATTGTCAGAAAGTCTTAAAGATTTTGAGTGACCACCCACCTATGGCTTTCCTTTGTTTCTTTCTTCCTTCCCCATCTAACTGAGCTGAAATATCTGTCACACACTCAGAGCTTGGACCCCATTATAGACCCCCTGTAAACAAGAATAAAGGTGGGAAAAGAGGAAAACATATGTTTCTCCAGCCTGGTACATAAAAATCAAGAATTCAAAATTTTTGAAGTTTGGCATGATTATCAAGGAGTGTTGTCATGGCCTGGTTTGAAAATCAACAAATAAGATAAGACAGTAAAAAATACGGTATCGACTGGGTGTGGTGGCTCACGCCTGTAATCCTGGCACTTTGGGAGGCTGAGGTGGGTGGATCACCTGAAGTCAGGAGTTGGAGACCAGCCTGGCCAACGTGGCGAAACCTTGTCTCTACTAAAAATACAAAAATTAGCTGGGCACGGTGGTGCGTGTCTGTAATCCTACCTACTCGGGAGGCTGAGGCAGGAGAATCCCTTGAACCAGGGAGTCGGAGCTTGCAGTGAGCCAAGATCACGTCACTGCACTCCAGCCTGGCGACAGAGCAAGACTGTCTCAAAAAAAAAAAAAGAAAAAAAAAAAATATATATATATAATCAAAGACTACCATGGGCATAAACAGAAGGATATAGCCTCAAGCTAATTTATATTGTTTCTTATTATCTTTCCACTACCACCCCCTGCTTGGTTATATACCTGTTGTATCTAGGAGGGGGACAGATTTAGGAGAAGGGGACTAGAGAAGTGGGGCCTATAAAAGCTTTGTGAAAGCCTCTCTCCCTGAAACAGTCTTGAAGTGTGGATGTTGATATTTATGATGAGGAATTTGTTATGTGTCCATATTACTTATATAGATTCTGGTTGGTCAGTCTCCATTCTCTGATTCCATTTGCATTTGTTACCCCAGGATCCTGGATGCCATGGCTATAGGGGCAATGAGTCCTGGCTATAGTAAAAATAAATGTGTCTGGATCATTCTCTTCTCTCATTAATGTTATTTAATGATCAGATTAATTTAACTTAAACCAAGATTAGAATGGGGGTGGCTGGATAAATGGAAGCTTCAGGGAATACTCACCAAGAGTTGTAAATACACTGCTTAGATCTTTTTTCTCTGCTCTACCTTGTAACATCTTGGGTTTTAAACATTTTTATTGTATATATTTAAGGTGTATAACATGATATTTTGATATACATATACAGTCATCCACCACATAATGATGTTTTAGTCAACCAAACATCAGACCACATATACAGTGATGGTCCCAAAGATTATAATACTGTATTTTCACTGTTCCTTTTCTATGTATAGATATGTTTAGACACATAAATACTTACAATTGTAACACAATGGTTTAGACACATAAATACTTACCATTGTGTTACAATTGTCTATAGTTTTCAGTACAGCAACATGCTGTACAGGTTTGTAGCCTTGGAGCAATAGGCTATACCATATAGCCTAAGTGTGTCTTAGGCTATACCTAAGTTTGTGTAAGTACACTCCATGATGTTTTCACAATGATGAAATCCCCGTCGTTAAGTGATGCACGACTGTACATAGTAAAACAATTACTACAGTCAAGAAAATTAACATATCTCTTGTCTCATATAGTTAGCTTGTGTGTGGGGGAAGGGGTAGGGGTGTGTGTGTGTTGTGGGGAGTGGTAAAAGTACCTAAAATCCACCCTCAGGAAATTTTCACTATACAATACAATATTATTAACTATAGTCCTCATGCTGTACATTAGATTCCTAGACTTTGTACCTTTTGACCTGTATCTCCCCAACCTCCTGCCCTTGGTAACTAACATTCTACTCTCTCTTTCAATGTATTAAATTATTTTTTTCCTTTTGCTTGAAAAGGCCATTGATCTTAAGGGTATAATTTCTTCACTCTAGAAGATAGAGTCCTTTGGAGTCCCTACTGAATTTTTGTCCCTGTGTGGTTATAGTTTGCTTTTTTATTCATATTGCACATGTGATACCTTCTATTGCACTAGTCTTTTCCAGTTTATTTCATTGATAAATGAGGTTTAGGACATTTCCTGACTGCCCCAAGTAGAAGTTTAATTAGATACCTAATCAGCTGCTGTACATGTAGTCTGAAATGTGTATGTATGTGTGTGTGTGTGTGTGTATATATATATATATATACTCTCTATCATTAGTATTGTCTATATATAGTTATTGCTTTTGGACCTGTCAACTTTCTGATTTATTTATAAAAGAATTTTTTGTAAGGCACCAGTTATCCCGGACAGATGGTTTATTAACTAAAAATCAGCTTTAAAACAAACATGTCACAATTATTTTATTCTCTGCAGCAGAATTCCTACTGTTGATGAACTCCTAATTGGAATTTGGTTCTGGCAAGGAATGAAAACAGAGACATACTGTGAGGACAGAGTGCCAAAAATAGCACACTGAGTAATACAAAGGACCACAGCAGTCCCACCTCGTTTTTTCTTTAGGCCCCCTTTCTTTCCTTTCATGTGGAGGAGACAATTTGGCCTCAGTACAGTCTCATTTTGTGGACCAGAAATGGAAACACTAAGAGGCATGGTCCAAGCCATCAGTGAGGAATGATTCAGGAAATCTGATGAGTTCTGCCCTAGTTGTGCTGGAATTAATAAGGCCCCAAGCTCAAGTCCCCTTCCTACTCCTTCATAAATACTCAGGATGACTGTTGCTAACGTGTCTCTAGAACTTCCCTATTGAAATCTGAACAGTTCTGGAGAGGAGTAGTATCAGTAGCAACATCAAAATGGCTAAAAACATTTAGACATTCATTATAAGATAGGCTCTGTGCTGAATGCTAGACATACATGATCTCATCGAATACTGGCAAATCCCCTGACAAAACATCTGGTTTGCAGATGAAATCAAATGGAGGCACACAGTGATTTAATGACTATCTCAAGGTCAGGCAGCTAACAGCTGATAGAGCCAGCATTAGAAACCAGCTGTATTTGACTCCTAACCCCTATGCTACCAACCTGACACATTTTTATATGATCGTTAGGATATTAGTTTTCATTAATACAGTAGGCTGGATATGGTTATTGGATTAGCAGTCACTCATTCATGTGCCTGAATTAATGGCACATAGGACAGGGGAGTTTTACAATGGGAGCTCAGTGTGTGTGGGGGAAGCATGTGTGCCCACGTGAAAATGGAAGAATAAGTCCAGAGCAGGTTCTACATACACCTCATCTATTGAAGTACAGTAGTAAAAAATCCAAGATAGCGATGTGGGATATCAGCAGGGCCATCATGAAAATTCCTGAAATTAGGTGTTATTAATGATAATTTCTAATAAAGTAGTTTTACTGGCCCAACGACTGAAATCAGTACAAACTCTTCCTTTTAAGCACACTGACTGCCTCATTGTTGGCTGCACTGAAACATGTAGTTTGAAAAATCCTCCTATGCTTGACACATCTACCAGTTTTTGCTGGGGGAAACAATGCAGTCTCATGTCCCCGGGGATGTCACAGTGAAAGAACCCCAGGTGGTCTGCAAAATTATCAGCTTCCGAAAGGTAGACTTTTCTCTGAGCTGAGGGCGCCAGGCACGCTTGGCTTCTAACTCACCATATGGCATGCGTTATTGGTCCGGGCTGCTCTGCTCAGTCTCTAGTGTGATGTGGCTCTTAGTGCTGTGGAATTATTTCCTTACTCAATTAAAAAAAAAATCCTGCTCTAAATTCTCATCTGTTTCTCCCCACAACCTTCTCCCTACCCCACCCCTGTGCCAATCCCCTAGGCACTGAATGTATTTTTCTGCTTTGCTTCTTACTTGTCCTTTACTTTTGCTTTTCTATTCTAACACTTTTTCTCCTCTGACTTAAAAGTGCAGCAGGAAAATGAAGCAAGGTTGCATTCACTGAGCCTAGATTTGCACAAAGCAGTTAATTCCTGAGATCCTTTCATTCCTTTTCTGAGGAAGGCTTTTGTTTTTTTGTCTTTTGTTTTTTCTCTTTTGCCATATTTTCCAGGATTCCATTTTCACTAAAGTTTTCAAGGCCAAAACCAAACAACCAAAAAAGAAATACACAACAAACAAAATGAAGGTACTTTATTAGGAGACTCATTGAGTTTATTTGTGTAGCTCCTCAACTTTTGGCTTAGTTCTTCTCAGTCTCTAATCCGATCTCCTCTACGGTTGTGCTTGCATGTATGTGCTTGTAGTTGTTCAAATAATCACTTTGCATTTTTATCATATTCCTCCTCTGGTCAGGAACCTCGAAGCCTGTGGGATTTCCCAAACTCAGGAAGATTCTCAGGCCCCAAATATTTCTCCCATGCATCCACTGCAGAGCTTGACAGTCCTAAGAGTTGAACGGTATCTCTTAAAGGCCCCAGTGAGCAGGGCAAATGGTTCCTGGGATAGATCCTACATGAATTTACGAGCATTGGTCTATCCAGAGTTTGCATCAGAATTACTTGGGGAGCTTGTTACAATGCATATTCCTGGGCCATACCCTTAATCTACAGAATTAAAATATTAAAATGTGTGTGTGGGGGAGGGGACAGATGTCAGGCCCAAGAATCTGCACTTTAAAAATAAGCTCTTTAAATAGTATGTACAGAAGTTAGAGAACAATTATCATAAAATTCTTAAGCAAGGAAGAAGTATGATGAGACTTTTTTTTTTCTTTAATTTAAGAAACATCTGGTGATGATGTGGAGGTTTTCTGACCTGAAGCAAAACAAGGACTCAGATACGAAAAGCAACTTAAAAACCGTTGTAGAGGGGGCAAAATAACAGGTCACTGGCAGGAAACTAATAGCATATTCTGCTTTTAGATGTTAGGGAAGAAGTTGGAAATCTGAAATGCGTGGTTACAGTCCCGGAAACTCCAATGTCAGTCCTTTCCTCTAGCAAATTTCATCCTTTATTTGAAAATATTTTAGAGGACTGTTTATTTCCCCTTGTCCTTGTCCATTGCAAGAAAAGAGCTCACTTCTCCCATTTAGACTAGAACTCAGATATATAATGCCATATCTGTGTGAAGGATTGTGCTACTGAACCAGTGGATCCAAATAGTGGTTGTCAAAGTGTGATATTTTGATTGCGTCCACCTGAGTCAGCTAAAATGGTGGTTAAAATGCAGATTCCTGGGGCTCAGACCTACTGAATTAGAATGGCTTCCCCAAATCTTCATTATAATTGGCTTTCCAGGTGACACTGAGGTGTAATAAAGTTTGAAAGACAATATTTTACAGTATGTCTTTGCTCTTACTGGGAATTACCTTCCCTCTATCTCTGACTACGGAAATCTTGCTTATCCCTCGAGTCCCAGCCTTCTCTGATCCATTTGCTCCAACCCCAACAGATGTGACCTCTCCTTTTGCTATAGGGATAGAAAATATGGGGAGACATCATGACTGGAGTGCAAGAGAGAGCTGAGGAGTACTAGGATGGAGCAGCTTGACTGGAGGTTGTGGTAGGGACCCAGAGTTTGTACTTGGAATGTTTGCACTTGAATTGAGATTGAAAAAAGGTAGGAAACCCATGAAAAAACTACAACAAAATTACCTATGCTGGTCTCAGCTGTGACTTCAGCCACCATGGTAATCATGTTTAGAGGTGAAGATTGGAGGTTATGTTAGGACTGAAGTCTAGAGTAGAAAATGAGACAAAATGCCAGCCACCTGACAACTGCACTTGGGGGAAGGAAGATGAACCAGCCTAGACTCTCCTTCTCCATCTTTGTCTGTGGAATCCCTGTTTGTGATGTCTTCAACATCACAATTGCCTGCCCAGGCTGCTTGGGCCACCCCATTTTGACGATAACAACTGATCCCTCATGCTTTTCTGCCCCTTTTATTTGAGAATATGATGATACACTTTTCCTGGGCTTTGCCACTGAAATCTTTGAAATCTTCAGAGGTCCTAGGGTAGAAAATAGTAGTACTAGAAGTAATCCATATTTGTTAGGAGGCCCAGGATATAGGGAGGTCTGTCCAGGAAAAAGTGAGGTTAGGGGACCACCTGCCTCACTATGTTAGTCAGCTTGGGCTGCTAGAAAAAATACCATGGGCTGGGTAGCTTAAACAACAGAAATGTACTTGCTTACAGTTCTAGAGGCTGGGAAGTACAAGATCAGGGTGCTAGCATAGTCTGTTTATGCTGAGGGACCTCTTCCTGGCTTGCAGATAGTCACTTTGTCCTGATATGGCCTTTCCTCTGAGTGCACGTAGAGCATGGATAATGGAGAGGGAGGGGGAAATGAAAAGAGGGAGTGAGAGAAGAGGAGTGGGAAGTAGAAGGGAGGGAGACGATAAGAGGAGAAAGGGGGAGGAGAGGGAAGGAAGAGAGGAAGAGTGGAAGAGAGAGAGGGTGGGACTGGGAAAAAGATGGGGAGAGGGAAAGGAGAAGAGGAAGGGCAGGGAAAAGTGAAGGCAAGGGGATGGGAAGATGAATGGAAAGAGACAGGGAGAGATGGAGGGAGGGAGGAGTAGAGAAAGAGAGCATATTCTCTTTTCCTCTTGCAAGGCCACCAATTCTATGGCATTAGGGCCCCACTTTTCTGACTTTGTTTAATATTAATTACCTCCTAAAGCCTTCACTCCAAATACAGTCACATTGGTGGTTAGGGTATCAACATATGAATTTTATGAGGACACAGTTCGATCTATAGCAATTAGCATCACCTGTAAGTGCCTATTTGAAAGGCTCTGTCCCACATCTCTTCAATCAGAGTCTCAGTCAGGGTCCAGCCAGAGAGTCTGCAAGTACTTCAAGTAATACTGATGGACACTGATGTTTAAAAACCACTGCTTTAAAGGATATGCTTTGTTTGTATTTAGTTTACCTTTTGCCTGATCTCAATTTTTTGAAGTTTATTTTTACCCTATCACTTGGTGAGTAGCACAGTCCGTATTTGTAATTACTCTTGGCTGAAGTAGGGCTTTCTTTCATGTGTCCTAAACTAAACCAGTGGTTCTCAAACTTTAGCGTGCATAGAAGTCAACTGGAATCTTGTTAAAATTAACATTCTAATTCAGTAGGTCTGTGGTGATGCCTGAGAGGCTACATTTCTTTTTTTTAAATTATTATTATTATTATACTTTAAGTTCTAGGGTGCATGTGCACAATGTGCAGATTTGTTACATATGTATACATGTGCCATGTTGGTGTGCTGCACCCATTAACTCGGTCATTTACATTAGGTATTCCTCCTAATGCTCTCCCTCCCCCCGCCCCAAGCCCCATGACAGGAACCAGTGTGTGGTGTTCCCCACCCTGTGTCCAAGTGTTCTCATTGTTCAATTCCCACCTATGAGTGAGAACATGCGGTGTTTGGTTTTCTGTCCTTGCGATAGTTTGCTCAGAATGATGGTTTCCAACATCATCCATGTCCCTACAAAGGACATGAACTCATCCTTTTTTATGGCTGCATAGTATTCCATGGTGTATATGTACCACATTTTCTGAATCCAGTTTATCATTGATGGCAACATTTGGGTTGGTTCCAAGTCTTTGCTAGTGTGAATAGTGCCGCAATAAACATACGTGTGCCTGTGTCTTTATAGTAGCATGATTTACAATCCTTTGGGTATATACCCAGTAATAGGATTGCTGGGTCAAATGGTATTTCTAGTTCTAGATCCTTGAGGAATTGCCACAC
>NW_016817155.1:33539-71899 GCF_001698545.2 Rhinopithecus bieti | reverse complement strand
TCTGATGGTAGTTTCTTTTGCTGTGCAGAAGCTCTTTAGTTGAGATTCCATTTGTCAATTTTGGCTTTTGTTGCCATTGCTTTTGGTGTTTTAGTCATGAAGTCCTTGCCCATGCCTATGTCCTGAATGGTATTGCCTAGGTTTTCTTCTAGGGTTTTTATGGTTTTAGGTCTAACATTTAAGTCTTTAATCCATCTTGAATTAATTTTTGTATAAGGTGTAAGTAAAGGATCCAGTTTCTGCTTTCTACATATGACTAGCCAGTTTTCCCAGCACCATTTATGAAATAGGGAATCCTTTCCCCATTTCTTGTTTTTGTCAGGTTTGTCAAAGATCAGATGGTTGTAGATGTGTGGTATTATTTCTGAGGACTCTGTTCTGTTCTATTGCTCCATATCTCTGTTTTGGTACCAATACCATGCTGTTTTGGTTACTATAACCTTGTAGTATAGTTTGAAGTCAGGTAGCATGATGCCTCCAGCTTTGTTCTTTTGGCTTAGGATTGTCTTTGCAATGCGGGGTCTTTTTTGGTTCCATATGAACTTTAAAGAGAGGCTACATTTCTAACAAGCTCCCAGATGATGCTGATGCTGATGCTGATGCTGCTGATCCATAGATCACGCTTTAGTAGCAAGGTCCTAAATGATTTTTTCTCCCTGTAACTCGGGGAGAGCAAATTTAAATGGTTTCACTGGGCAGGCAAGCAACTGACTGTAAATGTGTAAAACTATCAGGGTTGGTAGGAATAGGGCGTGATAGAACTTACAGTCATTCACATATGCATTTTTAAAACATACTGGGCTGGCCAGATAGTCTATAAAGTGCTTCCACCTGACACAACTGGTATGTAACTCTTTTGCTAATACAATTATTTTAAGATTTGCCAGTAAGTATTTATTTTCCCCATTGCCCACTTTATGGGTTTTTAGACTTCAACCACAATCTCTTTCAATCTTCCTCTCCCCACTCTTAATTGGCACTGCTTGATGTTTCTTTGTAAGCATTTTTAAGGGCTATTATTATTTTTAAATGTGTGTTCTATATAAGCAACCAGGTCATAACTCTTCAAGGACAGAAATTGGGCCTTGTTTCTTTTGTTGCCCCTCAATAATGTTTATTTCTGTGTTCAGCTCACAGTGGGTACTTGGTCACTGATGACTCATTGGCTCACTGTCAGAACCAGGACAGTACTTCAGAAGAGAACTGACTTCACTAGCGTAGCTGAGATTTGCAGATAAGGACCACATCCTATGTGATCAGCATACAGTTCTTCCTAGTTTGAAGAAGGCAAGCCAGTGAGTTTGTTTTGCTTTGTTTTGCTTTAAAGGAACATTGTATTTTTCCAATATTTAAACACAGGTCAGGCTTGCTCAGCTGCTATTGTTTTGAATTTTGCAGGATGTGTTGTGTTTGCAGCTTCTGGATTTACTTGATCTGCTATTTTTGGTGTTCCTCATTAAATAGATTGTTGATATGTAAATATACAAGTTGCTATGCAAAATTGCCCTGATTTTTCTTGCGAACTTTCTTCCTGCATCTTGTGGAAAGGCAGCATTTTACTTCTTCATATTCAAGAATATGTTAAGTACGTGTAGCTAAATTGTGCTAAACCAATTGTCAAAACCTGGGAGTGTTCCATAAAATACAATTGATATAGATAAAGTCAACCATTTGTATGGTCTTCCTTTTATTCATATGTCTGCAAATATATCTCTATGTGGCATAGATATATGCATACATTGTGTTATGGCTAAAGATTCAACTAGAGTTAATAACTACACATAGGGAAAAACGATTAGCAAATTAATTAAGAACCTGTCTGTCATGCTATTGTAAAACGAAGTCATTTGTTAGCTTAAAGAGGATTCTTTCCCTCACTGAAAACTGTGATTCTATAAAATATTTGCTGACCTTTGTTACAGCAGAGGCTTCTGTTCAAATAAACAAAAGGCTGTAGATGACTAGTTGACCAGAAAAGTGTAAATGTGAACTGAATTGCGTACCTTTTGATTATAATTGCCTACTTACTCATTTGTTCAACAAATATTGACTGATTAGAAAGCTTTCTATGTGCCAGACACAGTATTGGGCACAGGGTGAACAAGGGGCTATAGTACTGAACCAGATACTCATGGTCCTTGCCTTCTTAAACTTAAGTCATCAGGTGTGCATGTATATTTTTATATTATAGTATATTATATTTTATATTATAGTATTATATTATATATTTATATTATAGCATGTATATTTTTATATTATAGTAATTAGAACACTTTTACATGTTTTCTTTATGTAATCAAAGAATTATAAAGTTGGAAGATGCCTTGAAATGCTATTGAACATATTCCTTCATCCTTCAGGTAGCTGGAGGAAGTTGTTTGTTGCAGCAGATGCTGTTGTGGCCACACCCACATCTCCCGGGCCCTCAACATTTCTGTGTACACCCATCTGACAGCTTTTAACTGCAAGCACCTGCAACTCACTACCTGTGTGCTTTCCCTGGTCTCTGGAGCCTGTAGGACCTATGCTGGAGTTAATATACCTCCTCCCCTCAATGAAGCGGCCTTCACCTAAGTACCAGGGGGAATTGAGAGAGAAATACTCCCAGCTCCTGGTCCTCCTATTGGGATAGCTCTGAGGTGTTTATACTCTCTCGCAGAGTTCTCTAGTGGGATAGAATACCAGTTACTCAGTGGTAGCCTGTTCAGTATTGTACCCTGTATGGGCTTCCTTCTTTAACCTGCCACATTTTCCTATTTTTCTACCAGTGCTTTCTGGGATCATCTGCCAAATACACCACTTGCACTTACATTCTTGTGTCAGTGTCAGCTTCTGGGAGGAATCCAACCTAAGTCATAGATCAATCTTGGCTGCCAAGAATACATGATGGAATTGTATATTCAAGGGCAAGACAAGGGCAAATTTATTTTGAAAATTATATATAATGTAAAATACATGGTTTTCATTCCTGGACAAAATATTAGGTCATTTATTTTCCTCAAGCATTTTGATGCAAATGATTAGGCAATTAAGTGCATTTGATGAAGTCCTTATATTTGAGAAAAAGTAAAATATTATTATATTCCAATTTTGATAATAGAACCCCACTTTTGGCCAGGTAATTTCACAGTTTTGTCTATTGGAGTTTTAATATTGTGAAAGTTTGTTTTAGGATCTGGCCACATCTTTTAATTGCTTCCCACCTCTTCTCCTCCCATAGCACAGTTCTTCCAAGGATAGTGATAGAGTATTGGGCTGGGTGGTTACAACATACCCTGAAGCTAACTTTCCCTTCTGTTTGTTTGATTTTCTGTTTTCATTTTGTTGCTGTTTTCTTTCGTCCACAGCATGTGTCTGCTTTCCTTTGTCTTGAATTGAATCTTACCCCTAGTTTTATAGAGACGATCTCCAACATTTCCCTTTGCAGCCTCATAAACCCAGTGCATCTATTTCTCTCTTCCCTTTATTGGTGGTGAGGAAGTCATTTGATTTTTATCTGACTTGGAGTATTTCAATCTATGAATAATGTAATATGAGAAACGAAAACAGACAAGCAACAAAACTGTTCAGCTTATGGAGGACTTACAACATGCACTTTTTATGTTTGTACATTTTATGTATGTGTGTCAGAATTTATTTATCTTTCTCATTTTAACTGTATTCTTCCATTCAGTCACCTGCAGCTTTTAAGATTCTTTCATTTGCGAGCTTGAGGGTGGCCATGTCCAGGGAGTGAAGCTTGCCTTGGATAGAAGTACAGACGCGACTCCCTGATTAGAAAGGGGGGACTTGCCTTCAGTTACTAAGACGTTTTGTTGCTAGAACTCCATATCTCCTGCCTCAGTTGCTAGTCTGGATACTTGAACTCATGCCTTTTCCTACAAAGGACTCGGTTCAGGATGTTTGCCTAGATGTTGGACTTTACATCTCTGTCTTGTTTTCATTTTCTATATCCAATGTATGTACCTAACTCACTGCCTGTTATGAATTCTTGCACATAGTAGGTATTGAATAGATATATCTTAAATATTGGATACATTGCCTGATTCTCACTTCCATGATCCTTTAATGGCTTCTAAGACCCAAGTCCTTGATTTCTGACTTCTAACTTTGTACTGAACTCACACTCCTGGTTAATTTCACAGGGCTAGTAAGCTCTCCTGCCTGGATCTTTCCCTTCACTTGTAGCTTTGCCTCAGTTTCTTGAAGTTCTAGTTTCTTATTTTGTATAACAACTTGCTGACTTTCTGCAATGCTAACAATCCAGTGCAGATAGTGTAACTAGAATGTTCACAAT
This sequence comes from Rhinopithecus bieti, assembly GCF_001698545.2. Classification (NCBI taxonomy): domain Eukaryota; kingdom Metazoa; phylum Chordata; class Mammalia; order Primates; family Cercopithecidae; genus Rhinopithecus; species Rhinopithecus bieti. The sequence continues at coordinate 67,602 of NW_016817155.1, read as the reverse complement.
AAGGGAGGAAGTTAACAAATCTGAGATCCACAATCCTGTTTACACTTTTATTTTGAAGAACAATTATGTCTTTGCTTAAGTAAGACCCTATGTATTGAGTGCAGATGTCAGAGCAAGAAAGTGTTGACTAAGACTGGGTCCCTGCTGTGAAGTGCAAGATGCGTAAAATTCTAGCATATGTGCAGAAATTTAAACCCATCATTTACTGACAGGCTATAATTACTTGAATGAAGTCAGGAGACTATTTTAAACATGCAATTATGGTTAACAATAAAATTGTAAACAGGACCCTAATTAATGAATTTTCAAACTGTATTTCCCACCTCTGTGGATGCTATGAGCTATAAAAAGAGTGAGAAGAATAATTAATATTTATTAAGTACTTATATCGTGCTGGGCACTGTGTCAGGCACTTTACATATACTGTCTCATTTAATCCTTATAACAGCACTTTGAGGTAAATACTATTATTCCCATTTTTGCAGAGGAAGAAACTGGGACTCACAGATGAAAAACGTTGCCCAAAGCCACATAGGTTAGCAAATGGCAGATCTGTGATTCAAAGATAGGTTAGGCTGACCCTGGAACCCAAGCTCTTTACCATTTTACTACATTGACCTAGACTATATAGTATATATGTAAAACTCACTTTTCAAGTTTGTCAGTCAGAATGTGCTAATAGGAAAGATGTAATACATTTAGATTAGAATAATTTGAAGAGGATCTATTCATAAAGAAACTATTTACAGAGGTGTGGGCTTAAGGGATACTAGGTATAGCATAGTAATAGCAAAAGTAGCTATTACTATTTCTAAGCTGAAGGGACAAGAAGAGGGAGCAGTTACTGGTACCAAGAAGGAGAGAGTCATGTAGGGGAGGCTGACTTGAGAGGAGCAGTGTCTTTTGGATTAGGGGCACAGCCAGGCCAGAACAACTTTAGGATTAAATACCCTGACCTTATTTTCTCCCTTCCTCTGATCCCTTCCTGGGCTCACAATTGGCCAAGTCTATTCAGAAGCTGTAGAGAAAGAAGCCAACTTATAAGGTCCATATAGGTGAGCTTCTCAAGGCAAGAGCAAAGCAAAGGGTGGAGAGTGAAAATGGGCAAATGGAGGATATCCATCATATCATGCATTAATAAATATTCTCGGCTGGGCGCAGTGGCTCACGCCTGTAATCCCAGCACTTTGGGAGGCCGAGGTGGATGGATCACGAGGTCAGGAGATTGAGACCATCCTGGCTAACATGGTGAAACCCCGTCTCTACTAAAAATACAAAAATTAGCTGGGTGTGGTGGCAGGCGCCTGTAGTCCCAGCTACTTGGGAGGCTGAGGCAGGAGAATGGTGTGAACCCAGGAGGTGGAGCTTGCAGTGAGCCGAGATCACGCCACTGCACTCCAGCCTGGGCAACAGAGCAAGACTCCATCTCAAAAAAATAAATAAGTTAATTAAAAATAAAAATAAATATTCTCATTTACCAATGTGCTCTGCATAAGTTCAAGTAGCTTTTCACAAATTTTAGCTGAGTGGAAAATATGAACCCTTCACAAAGTGTGACTTCTTTTCCTTTCTAAATGGTTATAGCAAAGTTAGCATTTAATGTCTTATGAGCCCCTGATAATGCAGTCAGTATTTTCTTTATTCTGTTGAATTTAAGTCAGAGTTAACTTGACATTTACAAGTCTTCTCAGGATGGTGGTTAAGTTATTTATAAATGTTTCTAAAGTTGTTCTATAACTTTTATTTTTATCTCCCACTCCTCAAGACTTACCCGTTTCTGTCAAAAATACCCCAAACTGGAAAACTGGGGTCATCTTTGTCACATGCATCTTGTTATCTGTATTAGTCCATTTGCATACTGCTGTAAAGAACTGCCTTAGACTGGGTAATTTATAAAGGTAAGAGGTTTGAATCAAATTAGTTGACTCATAGTTCAGCATGGCTGGGGATGCCTCAGGAAACTTACAATCATGGTAGAAGAGGAAGCAAGACATCTTCTTCACAAGGCGGCAGGAAGGAGAAGTGCTGAGTGAAGGGGAAAGAGCCTCTTATAAAACAATCAGATCTTGTGAGGACTCACTCTCATGTGAACAGCATGGAGGAAACTGCCCCCAAGATTCAATTATCTCCACCTGGTCTCTCCGCTGACATGTGGGGATTATGGGGATTACAATTCAAGATGAGATTTGGGTGGGGACACAAAGCCTAACTGTGTGATCATCTAAAATCAAATCAGTCACTGATTATAGTTAATTCTTTCTGTAATTTCTGTTACAGCCCCAATTTCTCTCTCTACTACTGTAACAACCCAAATACAAACCTTTATCACTTCACACCTAGCTTTTAGTGGTTTCTTAATAGCCACATTAATCTTCATAGATGGTAATTTTGATCATGAAACTCCACTCTTAAAAATGTCAATGGATCCCCAATATATGAAAGAACAGGGCCACACTCCTTAGCATGACATTTAAACTCCTCCACAAATCAGTTGTCACCATTCTTTTGAAACTTGTCTTTCAACAGTTTTACCAGGCAGCTCTAGTCCAGTGAAATCACGCAACTTCTTATGCCCTGAATTTGCAGTATACATTTCCCCTTCAATGTGTTGGCTCAAGTTGTTCCTTTTTGAAATGGTCTCTTTCTTTCTTCTTTGATTATCTAAATTCCATCCTTCATTTGGGGCTTAGTTCAGCTCCTGTTTCCTTCAAGACTGCCTGTACTCAGTCCTCTATGAGATCTTCTGCATGCCAGTAGCACTTACTATCTATTATTAGATATAGTAGGACTAGTACCTGTTTCCTAGGGTTGTAATAATAATACATTTCTCATGGGTTTGTTGTGAGACTTACATAAGTTAATATATGTAAATTTTTTGGACTAATTCCTGGTATATAGTAAAATCTCAATAAATTTTAGCTATCAAAATTGTTTACCATTATGATTTCAACTCGTTTGGCACTGAGCATTGTACTTTGTATTGTTATTTTGATTTGCATGTATATAGAATATTTCACTAATTAGATTACCATCTCCTTGACGGAAGGTGTGTGTTTTTTAATTAATTGCTGTATTCTCAACAACTAGCATACAGCATGGCAGATGGTGGGTCTGAATAAATACTTATTGTGTGATAAAGAATAGTGATGATGATGATGCCTGCTCCTTTATTTTCTGGTTTTGGAAAACAGCTGCAATATATGTCAATTTATAAAATCATTGATTGCATTATGAAGCTAATAAGTACCTTAGAGATAATTTAGTTCTACACCATCATTTTCTAGATGGTACAACAGAGGCTCAAGGGGGAGGACAGAACTTGCCCAGAGCCAGAGTTGCCAGTTAATGAAAGAGTCATTGTAAGAACTCAGAATTGTTTAGTGAATTGAACAAATATTTACTGAGCACCCACTGTGTTTCAAGTACTATGCTAGGTGTTGGGTATACATCTATGACCAGGACAAAATCCTTGCCTTCCTGACACTATTTTTATTGATACATAATATATATATATTGATGGGGTACATGTAACACTTTGTTACATGCATAGAATGTGTAATGATTAAGTCAGGGTATTTGGAGTATCCATCACCTCGAGTATTGACCATTTCTGTGTGTTGGGAATATTTCAAGTCCTCTCTTCCAGCTGTTTTCAAATACACATATGTTGTTGTTAACTATAGTCACCCTACTCTGCTATTGAACATTAGAACTTATTTCTTCTGTCTAGATATATGTTTGTACCCATTATTAACCAAACTCTCCTCATCCCCCTTCCACACCCTTCCAAACCTCTGGTATCTATCATTTTACTCTACCTCCATGAGATCAACTTTTTTAGTTCCCCCAAACAAGTGAGAACATACAAAGTTTGTCTTTTGCTCCTAGCTTATTTCACTTAACGTAATGATTTCCAGTTCCATCCCTGTTGCTGCAAATGATGTGATTTCATTCTTTTTGTGGCTGCATAGTGTTCCATGGTATATATACCATATTTTCTTTGTCCATTCATCCATTGATGGACACTTAGATTGATATGGGTCTTTACTATTGTTAATACTGCAATAAACATGAGAGTGCAGATATCCCTTTGATGTATTGATTTCTTTTCTGTTGGATAAATTTCCAGTAGTGAGATCACTGGATTATATAGTAGTTATATTTTTAGTGTTTTAAGAAATCTCCATACTGTTTTCCATAATGGCTATCCTCATTTACATTCCCACCAAGACCATATAAGAGCTCCCTTATCAATGGGATTCAAGATGGTTCCTTAGGCCAGACATGGTGGCTCATTCCTGTAATTCCAGCACTTTGGGAGGCTGAGGTGGGAGGATTGCTTGAGTCCAGGAGTTTGAGGGCAGCCTGGGCAATATAGTGAGATCCCCATCTCACAAATTAAAAAAAAAAAAAATAGTTGGTCATGGTAGTATGTGCCTGTGGTCCCAGCTACTCAGTAGGTTGAGGTGGGGAGATTGCTTGAGTCTGGGAAGTGGAGGCTGCAGTGAGCCTTGATCATACCACTACACTCCATTCTGGATAACAGAGCAAGACCCTATCTCAAGAAAAAACAAGATGGTTGACTAGAGGAATCTGGTATTCATCTCCTCCACAAAGAAGAACCAAAATAGTGAGTAGATAATCACACTCGAATAGGTCACTAAGAGAGAATGCTAAAATTCAACACAGAAGTGACCTAAAGCAAGGAAGGAAAGGAAAGTAAGGCAACCTGCTTGGCTGGGATGGGCTAGAAACCTGGAGAGGCCACCCAATGTGGGAAAAGTATAAGTTAGTGACCTCTAGCAGTCTACATTCCCACTGTGGACTTCTGCAAACTTAGCCACAGGAGAGCCCCTCAACCCATATGGGTCCTGAGACTTATATAGGGATCTGTCTGGAGACTGTGTGATGGCATTGCTCCAGAGCAGGAGCTCACACCAAGTCCCACTCACCCACTGAGTCCTAAGCAACTACAGCAGGGTGCCATTTTGAGAGCCCAGTCCTCACCAGACTGCACCCTGCCCTGTGACTCAACAGCCCGGTATCTTCACATCCCTGGAGCCCCAGTGAAATTTCCAACCTACAGCCAGGTGCTGCTGCTGGCTGCTGCTTCCAGAGTTCAAGCATAAGCCCTGCGCAGCAACCCAGCTACCCCAGTCTCAGGGCTGCCATGCATTTAAAAGCACACTAAGGAAAGGCCACCTGGTTTATAGCCACCCCTTGGGGCTGAATTGCATATTCCCCAGGCACTTGTTTATCGCTGCTGCTACTGAAAGCAACACAGACTTCCCCAGAAGTAGGACCACAGTTCAAACACTGATATCTCCACCAAAGCATTCCACCAGGAACCTGGGAATCATTCTACTCTTGCCTTCCACACCTGGTTCCCACATACACCACTAAGGGGCACTACTGGCCTGGCTCCACCACTCCCCACCCAGTGCCCAAGCCTGCCATCCAGGTCCTAGGAATTTCCCTGCCCTATCCACCATTGGCACCAGCAGCATACTCTTACCAAAGGCCTAAGGACAGGTGCACCAAAACTGAAGCTACCACCACAGCTGGAACCCACCCACATGTGCCACTTGCAGGCATAGGTACTGGACCACCACACATTCCACTGCAGCTACTGTCAACACCAGTGCACACTGCTTGGAAGCCAGAGGGTTATCCTGCCACTGCCATTGCCGTTGGCTATGCCATTCCCACTGCTCAGTGACCCAAGGACTTGCCTGCTAACCTAGCCCACTGCTGGTACTCAAGCAACCTGCGTGGAGGCTCAAGAATTCACTAGCCTGGACCTTCTAACACTGATTCCAGTGTATGCCACCCTGGGTCACAAGACAGGTACACTTGGTCTGATGCTTTCACTACTGGAGCCCAAGGAGTGATTCACCTGACATCCCCATCCCCCACAGAATTTAACCACAGCCTCCACTAACAACTGCACCCTAAACCACTGAAGAAATTACATATACTACTGATGCTGCTTACAGTTGAAGAAATACTATGTAGACTACACCATTGCACACACCCAGAATCAAAAGTAAATTGCCTTACTCAATCAACACCATAGATACATATTTATGAAAAAGTTCTCTCCTATGAAAGCAAATCCAAAAAGTTGGAACAAATAACTTATATCACATGTGTAGATACCAATGGAAGAATACAAGAAACATGAAAATGAGAAGAAATAAGACACCTTCAAAGGAACACAAGAATTATCTAGCAACATATCCCAATCAAATATAAATTTATGAAATTCTAAATAAGAATTTAAAATAATCATATTAGGAAAGCTCAGTGAGGTACAAGAGAAACAAGAAAACACAAAGAAATGAGAAATACAATTCAGGATATGAATGAGAAATTTACTAAAGAGATAGATATCATAAAAGAACCAAATAAAACTCTAGAATTAAATGATTGAATGAAATACAAAACACATTCAAAAGCTTCAACAATAGACTAGATCAAGCAGAATAAATAATTTCTAAACTTGAAGACAAATCTTTTGTAATAACCCAGTCAGACAAAAATAAAGAATATAAAAGAATATCCTATTTGGCATATAGCAAACCACAAAGCAACCAAATATTCAAATTTTCAGTGTCCCAGAAGGCAACAAGGAAATGAAAGTGATAGAAAACTGATTTAACAAAACAATAGCTGAAAACTTCCCAAGTCTAGCAGAAGATTTAGACATCCAGATACAACAAACTCAGCAATACCCCAAAATATACAATTCAAAAAAGTTTTCTTCATGGCGCATTATAGTCAAACTGTCAAAAGTCAAAGACAAAGAGAATTTTAAAAGCAGGAAGAGAAAATTGTATAGTCATTGATAAGGGAACCCCAATCAGACTAACAGTGGATTTCTCAGTAGAATCCTTACAGACCAGGAGAGAATGGCATAATATATTCAAAATGTTCAAAGAAAACAACCCTGCTAGTCAAAATACTATGCCCACCAAAGTTATCCTTTATAAATGAAGGAGACTTAAAATATTTCCCAGACAAGCAAAAGCTGAGGGAATCGATCACTGCTAGACCAGTCCTACAAGAGATGCTTAAGGAAGTCCTATGTGTGAAAGTGAAAGAATGATATCTACCATCATAAAAAAATGAAATTATCAAACACATTGGTAGGGCAAACACACAAAGAAGGAAAAGAATCAAGTATTAACATTATAGAAAACCACCAAACCACAATGATAAACAAAAGATAGAAAGGAACAAGGAATATGCAAACAACCAAGGATTTAGTAATAAAATGACAGAAATAAGCCCTCACATATCAATAATAACCTTGAAGGTAAATGGATTGACTTTTCCACCTAAAAGAGATAAACTGACTGAATAGATATTAATAAAAAAAAAATGAACCAACCATATCATACGTGTAAGAACCTCATCTCACTTGTAAAGACACATATAGATGGAAAATAAAGGGATGGAAAAAGATAATCCATATAAGTGGATACCAAAATGAGCAGGAATAGTTACACTTATATGAGATAAAGCAGACTTTAAGACAAAATAGTAAAAAGAAACCAGGTCCTTATATAATGATAAAGGTATCAATTCAGCAAAAGGATACGGCAATTCTAAACATATAGGCACCCAACACTGGAGCACCCAGATATAGGAAACAAATATTATTAGATCTAAAAGGAGAGAAAGATTCCAATACAGTGATAGTGGGGGACTTCAACATCTGACTCTCAACATTAGACAGATCATCTAGACAGAAAATTAACAGAAACATTGGATTTAACTGCACTTTGGAGAAATGAACCTAACAGACATGAACAGAACACTTCATCCAGCCACGGAGAATGCACTTTCTTCTCATCAGAACATGGAACATTGTCCAGGATGGAGCATAGTTTAGGATACAAAACAAGCATTAACAAATTAAAACGTATCAAAATCATATCAAGTATCCTCTGAGACCACAATGGAATAAAACTATATTTAATAAGAACAACTTTGGGAATTCTACAAATGCCTGGAAATTAAACAACAACATGCTCCTGAATAACCATTGGGTGAAGGAAGAAATTAAAGAAAAACTCAAAAAATTTAGCAAATAAAAATCAAAACACAGCATACTCAAACCTGTGGGATACAGCAAAATTATGCTAAGAGGGGGGTTTATAGCAATGAACGCCTACATCCAAAAATTAAAAACATTTCGAGTAAACAATTTGACAGTGAACTTCAAGGAAATAGAACAGCAAAAACAAACCAAATGCCACATTGGTAGAAGAAAAAAAATACTAAAGATTAGAGCAGAACAAAACAAAACAAAATAAAACAACAACAACAACAACAAAAAAAAACAGAGAATAAAAACAAATACAAAGGATCTATAAAATGAAGGTTAGTTTTTTGAAAAGATTAACAAAATTCATAAAAAGATAGCTAATCAAGAAAAAAGAGAGAAGACCCAAATAAATCAGAAATGAAAAAAGAAACATTACAATTGGTACCACAGAAATACAAAAGATCATGAGAAAATTATGAACAATAATATTTTAACAAACTGGAAAATGCACAGAAAATGGATAAATTCCTGAACAATTACAACCTACCAAGATTAAATCAGGAATAAATATAAGACCTGAAAAGATCAATAACCAGTGCCACTGTGCCCGGCCTTGATAAAAACTCTTAACAAACAAGGCATAGACGTCAAAATAATAAAGGTCACATATGATAAGCATGCAACTGACATCATACTGAATGGAGAAAAGCTGAAACCTTTCCTCTAAGACAAGGATACCTGGTTTCACCACTCCTGTTCAACAGAATACTGGAAGCCATGGCCCAAGGAATCAGTTAAGAGAAATAAATAAAAGGCACCCAAATTGGAAAAGAGGAGGTCAAGTTTTCCCTTTTGCAGATAACACAATCTTATATCTAGAAAAACCTAAAGACTCCACCAAAAAAGTCTTAAATCTGATAAATTCAGTGAAGTATGAGGATGCAAAATCAACATAAAAAACCAGTAGTGTTTCCATATACCAGTAATGAACTGGCTGAGAAAGAAATCAGGAAGACAATCCCATTTACAATATGTACAAAAAAAGAGAAAAATACCTAGGAATAAATTTACCAAAGAGGTGAATAACTTCTTTAAGGAAAACTATAAACCACTGATGAAAGAAATTAATAAGACATAAACAACTAGAAATACATCCCATGCTCATGGATTGGAAGAATTAACATTAAGATGACCATGTTAACCCAAATCTACAGATTCAATGCAATCTCCATCGAAATGCAAATATCATTTTTTCACAAAACTATAAAAGACAATCCTAAAATTCTTACTGAATCAAAACTGCCTAAATAGACAAAGCAATCTTGAGCAAGAAGACAAAGCTAGAGGCATCACAACACATAAGTTCAAAATATATTATAAGTCTATAGTAACCCAAAATGCATGATATTGTTATAAAAACAGACACATAGATCAATGGAATATAATAGAGAACCTAGAAATAAATTTATGTATGTGCAGCTGAATTGATTTTCAAAAAAACGTGCCAGGAAATTACATTGGGAAAAGAACACCCTCCAAAATAAATGGTGCTGGGAAAATTGGATACCCATACGTGGGGGAAATAAATTGGACCTCTCACCATATACAAAATCAACCGATGATAAATCAAATACTTAAATGTAAGACCCCAAACCATAAAAGTACTAGGAGAAACCATAGGGGAAACATTTTGGGACATTGGTCTAGGAAAGGATTTTATGGCTAGGACAGCAAAACACAGGGAACAAGACAAAAATAGACAAATGAGACTATATTAAACTAAAAAGCTTCTGCACAGCAAAGGAAACAACAAATTGAAAAGACAGCCTGTAGAATGGGAGAAAATATTTGCAAACTATTCATCTGGCAAGGGACTTATATCCAGAATATACAAGGAACTCAAACAACTGAACAGTAAAGAAACATAGCCCCATTATAAAGTAGGCAAATAACATGAATAGGTATTTTTCAAAATATGACATACAAATGGCTAACAAGTATATTAAAAATGCCCAACAATGCTAATCATCAGGGAAATACAAATAAAAAGCCCAATGCAATGAGATATCATCCTGCTGCAATTAGAATGGCTATAATTAAAAAGACAGAAAATAACAGATGCTGGCAAGGATGTGGAGAAAAGGGAACTCTTATAACACTGTTGGTGGGAATTTAAATTAGTATAGCCACTGTGGAAAACAATATGGAGGTTTCTCGAAAAACAAAAAATAGAACACTATATACTCCAGCAATCTTACTATTGGATATTTATCCAAAGTGAAAGAAATCAGTATATCAAAAAGATATCTGCACCTCCATGCTTATTGCAGGACTATTCATAATAGCCAAGATCTGGAATCAACCTAAGTGTTCATCAATGGATGAATGGATAAAAGAAATGTGGCATATATACACAATGGATGTATTAGTCTGTTTCCACACTGCTGAAAAAGACATACCAGAGACTTGGAAATTTACCAAAAAGAAAAAGAGATTTAATATATTTACAGTTTCACATGGCTGGAGAAACCTCACAATCAAGGCAGAAGGTGAAAGGCCTGTCTCACATGGTGGCAGACAAGAGAAGAGAGCTTGTGCATGGAAACTCCCCTTTTAAAATCGTCAGTTTTGTGAGCCCGACTCACCACCACAAGAGCAACATGGGAAAGACCCGTCCCCATGATCCAACCACCTTCCACATGTCCCTTCCATGTCACATGGGAATTGTGGGAGTTACAATTCAAGGTGAAATTTGGGTGGGGACACAGCCAGACCACATCATTCCACACCTGTCCCCTCCCAAATCTCACGTCCTCACATTTCAAAACCAATCATGCCTTCCCAACAGTCCCCCAAAGTCTTAACTCATTTCAGCATTAACTCAAAAGTCCACAGTACAAAGTCTCATCTGAGACAAAGCAAGTCCCTTCTGCCTATGCACCTGTAAAATCAAAAGGAAGTTAGTTACTTCCTAGACACAATGGGGGTACAGGCATTGGGTAAATGTAGCTGTACCAAATGGGAGGAATTGGCCAAAACAAAGGAGCCATAGGTCCAATGCAAGTCCAAAATCCAGCAGGGTGTCAAATCTTAAAGCTCCAAAATGATCCCCTTTGACTTCATGTCTCAAATCTAGGTCATGCTGATGCAAGAGGTGGGCTCCCACAGCCTTGGGCAGCTCTGCCCCTGTGGCTTTGCAGGGTATAGCCCCTGTCCTGGCTGCTTTCATGGGCTGGCATTGAATATCTGTGGCTTTTCCAGGGTATAGCCCCTGTCCTGGCTGCTTTCATGGGCTGGCATTGAATATCTGTGGCTTTTCCAGGTGCATGGTGCAAGCTATTGGTGTATCTACCATTCTGGGGTCTGGAAGACAGCGGCACTTTTCTCATAGCTCCACAAAGTGATGCCACAGTAGGGACTCTGTGTGGGGGCTCCGACCCCACATTTCCTTTCTACACTGCCCTTGCAGAGGTTCTCCATGAGAGCCCCACACTTGCAGCAAACTTCTACCTGGGCATCCAGGCATTTCTATACATCTTCTGAAATCTGGGCAGAGGTTCCCAAACTCCAATTCTTGACTTTTGTTCACTGGCAGTCTCAACACTACATGGAAGCTGTCAAAACTTGAGGCTTGCACCGTCTGAAGCCATGGCTTGAGCTCTACATTAGCCCCTTTCAGCCATGGTTGGAGAGGCTGGGACGCAGGGCACCAAGCCTCTAGGCTGCACACAGCATGGGGACCCTGGGCCTGGCCCAAGAAACCACTTTTTCCTCCTAGGCCTCCAGGCCTGTGATGGGTGGGGCTGTTGTGAAGACCTCTGACATACCCTGGAGACATTTTCCCCANCCCTAAATGATCTCCCTCAAGTTCAAAGTTCCACAAACCTCTAAGGCAGGAGCAAAATGCCACCAGTCTCTTTGCTAAAACATAACAAGAGTCACCTTTGCTCCAGTTCCCAAGAAGTTCCTCATTTCTATCTGAGGCCACCTCAGCCTGGACTTTATTGTCCATATCACTGTCAGCATTTTGGTCAAAGCCATTCAACAAGTCTCTAGGAAGTGCCAAACTTTCCCCCACTTTCCTGTCTTCTTCTGAGTCCTTCAAATTGTTCCAACCCTTCCCTGTTACCCAGTTCCAAAGTTGCTTCCACATTTTTGAGTATCTTTTCAGCAATGCCCCACTCTACTAGTACCAATTTACTGTATTAGTCTGTTTCCACGCTGCTGATAAAGACATACCTGAGACTGGGAAATTTACAAAAGAAAGTGGTTTAATGGGCTTACAGTTCCACATGGCTGGGGAAGCCTCACAATCATGGTGGAAGGTAAAAGGCACATCTCACATAGTGGCAGACAAGGGAATAGAGCGTGTGCAGGGAAACTCCCCCTTTTTAAAACCATCAGATCTCATGAGATCCACTCACCACCACAAGAACAGCACGGGAAAGATGCACACCCATGATCCAACCACTTCCCACCAGGTCCCTTCCATGACATGTGGGAATTGTGGGAGTTACAATTCAAGATGAGATTTGGGTGGGGACACAGCCAAACCACATCAATGGAATACTATTTGGCCATTAAAAAGAATGAAATAATGCCATTTCCAGCAACACAGATAAAACTGGAGGTCATTATGTTACATGAAGTAAGCCAGGCACAGGAAGACAAGTATTGCATGTTCTCACTCATATGTGGTAGCTAAAATTGTTGCTCAAATGGAGGTAGAGAGTAGGATGATAAAAACTAGAAGCTGGGAAGGATGTGCATATATTTGGTGGGAATGAGAAGAGGTTGGTTAATGGGTACAAACATACAGTTAGATAGAAGGAATAAGTTCTAATATTTGATAGCAGAGCAGGGTGACTATAGTTAACAGTATACTGTATATTTCAAAATAGCTAGCAAAGAGGACTTGAAACATTTCCAACACATAGAAATGATCAATACTTGAGGTGATGGATACCCTAAATGCCCTGACTGGATCACTACATATTCTATGCATGTAACAAAATATAAAATGTACCCCATATGTAAAAATATTATGTGTCAATAAAAGTAATTACTCTTTCTCTGCATTCTTACAGACATCTTTTTTTTGGTCTTTTTAATAGCCATTCCTACTGATGTAAGATGATATCTCATTTTAGTTTTGATCTGCATTTCCCTGATGATTAGCCATGTTCAGCAATTTTTTTTTTTTTTTTTTTTGAGACAGGATCTCATTCTGTTGCTCAGGTTGGAGTGCAGTGGCATGATCATGGCTCACTGCAGGTTTTATCTCTCTGGCTCAGGTGATCCTCCCACATCAGCCTCTTGACTAGCTGGGACTACAGGCACATGCCACCACACTGGGCTAATGTTTTTAACTTTTATTGTAAGCTCTTGTGTAAAAGCGCAGGCTTGTTATATATGTAAACTTGTGTTACGGGGTTTTTTGTACAGATTATTTCATCACCCAGGTATTAAGCCTGGTGCCCATTGGTTATGCTTCCTGATCCTCTCCTTCCTCTCACCCTTCACCCTCAGATAGGCCCCAGTGTCTGTTGTTTCCCTCTATGTGTCCATGTGTTTTCATCATTTAGCTCCCGCTTATCAGTGAGAACATACGGTATTTAGTTTTCTGTTCCTGAATTAGTCTGCTAAGGATAATGGCTTCTACCTCTATCCATGTTCCTGAAAAAGATATAATCTCAGTCTTTTTTATGGCTGCATAGTATTCCATGGTGTAGATGTACCACATTTTCTTTATCCAGTCTATCATTGGTGGGCATTTAGGTTGATTCCATGTCTTTGCTATTGAGAATAGTGCTACAACAAACATGCACGCATGTGTCTTTATGATAGAATAATTTACATTCCTTTGGTTTATACCCAGGAATGGGATTGCTGGGTCAAATAGTAGTTCTGTTTTTAGGGCTTTGGGGAATTGCCACACTGTCTTCCACAATGGTGGAACCAATTTACACTCCCACCAACAGTGTACAAGCATTCCTTTTTCTCTGCAACCTTGACAGCATCTGTTATTTTTTGACTTCTTAGAAATATCCATTCTGACTGGTGTGAGATGGTATCTTGTTGTGGTTTTGATGTGCATTTCTCTGATGATCAGTGATATTGAACTTTTTTCATATGCTTGTTGGTTGCATGTATATCTTCTTTTGAAAACTGTCTGTGTCCTTTGCCCATTTTTTAATGGAGTTGGTTGTTTTTTCTTGTAAATTTGTTTAAGATATTAGACCTTTGTTAGAATCGTAGTTTGCAAAAATTGTTTCCCTTTCTGTAGGCTGTCTGTTCACCCTGTTGATAGTTTCTTTTGCTGTGCAGAAGCTCTAAAGTTTAATTAGATCCCATTTAACAACTTTGGCTTTTGTTCCAATTGCTTTTGGCAACTTTGCCATGACATCTTTGCCTATTCCTATGCCCATAATGTCATTGCCTATGTTGTCTTCCAGAGTTTTTATAGTTTTGGGTTTTAAATTTAAGTCTGTAATTCATCTTGAGTTGATTTTTGTATATTGTGTAAGGAAGGGGTCCGGTTTCAATCTTCTGCATATGGCTAGCCAGTTATCTCAGCACCATTTGTGGAATTGGAAGTTCTTTCCCCATTGCTTGTTTTTATCAGCTTTGTCAAAGATCAGATGGTTGTAGGTGTGTGCCCTTATGTCTGAGCTCTTTATTCTGTTCCATGGGTCTATGTGTCTTTGTACTGGCACCATGTTGTTTTGGTTACTGTAGCCCTGTACTGCCATTTGAAGTTTGGTAGTCTGATGCCTCCAGATTTGTTCTTTTTGCTTAGCATTGCCATGGCTAGTCTGGCTCTTTTTTGGTTCCATATGAGTTTTAAAATGTTTTTTATAGTTCTGTGAAGAATGTTACTGGTAGTTTGATAGAGATAGCATTGCATCTATAAATTGCTTTAGGTGGTATGGCCATTATAATGATATTGATTCTTCCTATCCATGAGCATGGAATGTTTTTCCATTTGTTTGTGTCATGTCTGATTTCTTTGAGCAGTGTTTTGTTATTCTTATTGTAGAGATCTTTCACCCCACTGCTTAGCTGTATTCCTATGCATTTTATTCTTTTGCCGTGGCAATTGTGAATGGAAGTTCATTCCTGATTTGGCTCTCAGCTTGACTATTGT
Organism: Rhinopithecus bieti; assembly: GCF_001698545.2. Lineage (NCBI taxonomy): Eukaryota > Metazoa > Chordata > Mammalia > Primates > Cercopithecidae > Rhinopithecus > Rhinopithecus bieti. Next base: position 52,402 of record NW_016817155.1, on the reverse strand, counting down.
TGTTGTATAAGAATGCCAGTTATTTTGTACATTGATTTTGTCTCCTGAGACTTTGCTAAAGTTATCAGCTGAAGTAGCTTTTGGGATGAGACTACAGGGTGTTCTAGATATAGAATCATGTTGTCTACAAACAGGGATGGTATGAATTCCTCTCTTCCTATATAGATGCCCTTTATTTCTTTCTCTTGCTTGATTGCTTTGACCAGGACTTGCAATACACTGTTGAATAGGGATGTTGAGAGAGGGCATCCTTATCTTGTGCCAGTTTTCAAGGGGAATGCTTCTAGCTTTTGCCCATTTAGTATGGTGTTGGCTGTGGGTTTGTCATAGATAGCTCTTATTATTTTGAGGTATGTTCTTTCAATCCCTAGTTTAAGAATTTCCAGCCGGGCGCAGTGGCTCACGCCTGTAATCCCAGCACTTTGGGAGGCCAAGGTGGGTGAATTGCCTGAGGTCAGGAGTTCAAGATCAGCCTGGCCAACATAGTGAAACCCCATCTCNTGAAAATGTGCTAAATTTTACTGAAAGCCTTTTCTGCATCTATTGAGATAATAAAGTGAGTTTTGTCTTTAGTTCTCTTTATGTGATGAGTCATATTTATTGAATTGTGTATGTTGAACCAACCTTTTATCACAGGGATAAAATCTGCTTGATTATGCATACTGGGCCAATATTTTTATTTTTTATTTTTTATTTTTTGAGATGGAGTCTTGCTCTGTCACCCAGGCTGGAGTGCAGTGGCCAGATCTCAGCTCACTGCAAGCTCCTCCTCCCAGGTTCATGCCATTCTCCTGCCTCAGCCTCCCGAGTAGCTGGGACTACAGGCCCCCCCCCCCTCGCCCGGCTATTTTTTTTTTTTTTTTTTTTTTGTATTTTTTAGTAGAGACGGGGTTTCACCGTGTTAGCCAGGATGGTCTCGATCTCCTGACCTTGTGATCCGCCTGCCTCGGCCTCCCAAAGTGCTGGGATTATAGGCTTGAGCCACCGCGCCTAGCCTATTTTTATTTTTTGTAGAGATGAGGTCCCACTATGTTGTCCAGGATGGTCTGGAGCATTTTAAAACATACCTTTTGACCATTTGTATGTCTTTCTTAAATTAATTTTTATTTTAATTTTGTGGGTACATAGTTGGTATATATACTTGTGGGTTAGCTGAGATATTTTGATACAGGCATGCAATGTGTAGTATAATAATCACATCAGTGTAAATGGGGTAACCATCACATCAACCATTTATCCTTTGTGTTAAAATCTAATTATACTCGTTTACTTTTTTTTCTTTGGGATGGAGTCTCCCTCTGTCACCCAGGCTTGAGTACAGTGGTGTGGGGTCTCAGCTCACTGCAACCTCTGCCTCCTGGGTTCAAGTGATTCTCCTGCCTCAGCCTCCAGAGTAGCTGGGACTACAGGCACATACCAGCATGCCTGGTTAATTTTTTGTATTTTTAGTAGAGATGGGGTTCCACCATGTTTACCAGGCTGGTCTCAAACTCCTGACCTCAGGTGATGTGCCCACCTCAGCCTCCCAAAGTGTTGGGATTACAGGAGTGAGTCACTGCACCTGGCCAATTATATTCTTTTACTTATTTTAAAATGTACAATTAAATTATTTTTTACTGTAGTCACCTTGTTGTGCTAGCAAATACTAGGTCTTATTTAGTCTTTCCAACAATTTTTCTTTATACTCATTAACAGTCCCCACTTCCCTTCCCAGCCTCTGTTACCATTCTTCTAGTCTCTATTTCCATAAGTTCAATTGTTTTTATTTTTAGATCCCACAAATAAGTGAGAACACGCAATATTTGTCATTCTATTCCAGGCTTATTTCACTTAGCATAATGACCTCCAATTCTACCTGTGTTGTTGCAAGTGACAGAATCTCATTCCCTTTTTGTGGCTGAATAGTACTCCATTGTGTATATGTACCGCATTTTCTTTATCTATTCATCTGTTGATGGATGCTTAGGTTGTTTCCAAATATTAGCTATTGTAAATTGTGCTGCAGTAAACATGGCAGTGCAAATATCTCTTCAATATACTGATTTCCTTTCTTTCGGGTATATACCTAGGAGTGAGATTGCTGGATTTTATGGTAGCTCTACTTTTAGTTTTTTGAGAAACCTCCAAACTATTCTCCATAATGGTTTTACTAATTTACATTCCCACCAACAGGGTGCAAGGGTTTCCTTTTTTCCACATCGTCACTGGTATTTGTTATTTCCTGTCCTTTGGATATCAGCCATTTTAACTAGGGTGAGATGATATCTCATTGTAGTTTTGATTTGCATTTCGCTGATGATCTTTGATGCTGAGCACCTTTTCATATACCTGTTTTTCATTTGTATGTCTTCTTTTCAGAAACATCTATTCAGATAATTTTAGTTTAGCCCATTTTTAGTTTTTAAAATTATTTCAATAGATTTTGGGGAACAGGTGGTGTTTGGTTACATGAATAAGTTATTTAGTGGTGATTTCTGAGATTTTGGTGTACCCATCACCTCAGCAGTGTACACTGTACCCAATGTGTAGTCTTTTATCTTTCATCCCTCTCCCATCCTCCCCTGCACCGAGTCCCCAAAGTCCACTGTATCATTCTTATGCCTTTGTATCCTCATAGCTTAGTGCCCCGTTATAAGTGAGAACATACAATGTTTGATTTTCCATTCCTGAGTGACTTCACTTAAAATAATGATCTCCAACTCCACCCCGGTTGCTGCATCCATTATTTTGTACATTTTTCTGGCTGAGTAGTATCCCACAGTGTTTTTGTGTGTGTGTGTATATATATATATATGTGTGTATATATATATATATATATGTACATATATATGTGTGTGTGTATACATAATGTAGATATGTAGATATATATGTATGCGTGTATATATATATATATATATATTATATATATAGTATATTCTTATAATTGTTGCCTTTATTCCCTCATTGGTGGATGGACATTTAGGCTGGTTCCATATATATATATTTTGTTTTATTGCCCAGGTTGGAGTGCAATGGTGTGATCTCGGCTCACCGCATCCTCTGCCTCCTGGGTTCAAGCAGTTCTCCTGCCTCAGCCTCCCAAGTGACTGGGATTACAGGCATGAACCACCATACCTGGCTAATTTTGTATTTTTAGTAGAGATGGGGTTTCTCCATGTTGGTCAGGCTGGTCTCGAACTCCTGACCTCAGGTGATACACCCGCCTTGGCCTCCCAAAGTACTGGGATTACAGGCATGAGCCACTGTGCTGGGTTGGTTCCATATTTTTGCAATTGTGAATTTTGCTGCTATAAACATGCATGTGCAAGTGTCTTTTTCATATGATGACTTATTTTCCTCTGGATAGATACCCAGTAGTGGGATTGCTGGATCAAATGGTACTCCAACTTTTAGTTCTTTAAGGAATCTCCATACTGAGGCCGGGTGCGGTGGCTCACGCCTGTAATCCCAGCACTTTGGGAGGCAGAGGCAGGCGGATCACGAGGTCAAGAGATTGAGACCATCCTGGCTAACATGGTGAAACCCGTCTCTACTAAAAAAAATACAAAAATTAGCCAGGTGTGGTGGCACATGCCTGTAGTCCCAACTACTCGGGAGGCTGAGGCAGGAGAATTGCTGGAATCTGGGAGGCAGATGTTACAGTGAGCTGAGATTGTGCCACTCTACTCTAGCCTGGTGAAAGAGAGAGACTGACTCCATCTCAAAACAAAACAAAACAAAAACAAACAATAACAACAACAAAAACACTTTGTAACAAACCTGCACATTGTGCACATGTACCCTAGAACTTAAAGTATAATAATAATAATAAAAAAGGAATCTCCATACTGTTTTCTGTAGTGGTTATACTGGTTTACATTCTCACCAGCAGTGTAAAAGTGTTCCCTTTTCACCACATCCACACCAACATCTGTGATATTTTATTTTAAATTATGGTCATTCTTGCAGGAGTAAGATGCTATCAAATTGTGGGTTTGATTTGCATTTCCCTGATAATTATTGATGTTGAGCATTTTTCCATATGCTTGTTGGCCATTTATATATGTTCTTTTGATAATTATCTTTTATGTATTTCCTTAGCTGACTTTTGATAAGATTATTTTTTTCTTGCTGATTTGTTTGGGTTCCTTGTAAATTCTGGATACTAGTCCTTTGTCAGATGCATAGTTTACAAAAATTTTCTCCCACTCTATGGGTTGTCTGTTTACTCTGCTGATTATTTCTTTTGCTGTGCAGAAGCTTTTTAGTTTATGTCCCATCTAGTTATCTTTGTTTTTGTTCCATTTGCTTTTAGATTCTTGGTCATGAACTCTTTGCCTAAGCCAATGTCTAGAAGAGTTTTCCTGATGTTATCTTCTAGAATTTTTATGGTTTCAGGTCTTAAATTTAAGTATTTGATCCATCTTGAGTTGATTTTGTATAAGGTGAGAGATGAGGATCCAGTTTCATTCTTCTCTTCTACCTGCTTTCACCATGTGACATGTCTGCTACCTTTTCACCTTCTGCCATGATTGAAAGCTCCCTGAGGCCTCCCCAGGGATGTTTCTATCCCAGGGAACCAATAGGATAAATATATACATAAATAAAATAAAGATTTGGTTCCTGTGATTATGGAGGCTGACAAACCCCAAGATCTGCAGCTGGCAAGCTGGATGCCCAGGAGAACCAATGATGTAAATTCTAGTATGAAAGCCAGGAGGCTGGAGACCCAGGAAGAGACAATGTTTCAGTTTCGGTCAGAAGGCTGGAAAAAACTAATGTCCACATTAAAGGCAGTCAGACAGGAGGAAGACGAATCCTCTCTTACTCACAGAAGGATCAGCCTTTTTGTTCTAGTCAGGCTTGGATATGGTCACCCACATTGGGGAGGGCCATCTGCTTTACTTAATCTACCAATTCCCATGTTAATCTCATCCAGAAACACCTTCAGACATACCCAGAGTAATGCTTGACCAAATATCTGGGTACATCATGTTCCAATCAGATGGAAACAAAATTAACCATTGCAGGGACTGTTTGTATTAGTTAAACCTTTGTTTATCCCTTTGTGCTGATGCGAAATCATATCTTTATCTTGAAACTGAAGTGTAATTGTAGCATTGAGGTGCTGTAGACTTCCAATATCTGGAACTTTCTAGGTCTGCGTGTAGCATACCCCAAGCCACATTCTATGCCCTGGGAAACCTCACTGTACCCTATATTCTAAAGTGGTTTTAGATCTTTAGTTTTATGAAAATAATTTTATACCAACCATTTTGCCAATTAAAACAATTCTTTAAAAAAGGAAGCTTGTTGACAAATACATGCACATTGAAACATTTTGAAATGCAATAGAACAACTGGCTTCAAAAAACAAGGATTTTAGAAATCTTCATTTCCTTATTATGTTTGCTTAAAGGGAGGTATAGCTAGAGGTGCTTGCTCATTCACCTTGATCAATGAGGATTTCTGCTTGTTAAGTAAGGGAAATTATTAATTGTCTTTATTTTCTTATGTGATGCTATGTCAAAGCAGAGTGAGGTTGAAAGCCAAACTCTCTAGGGTCATTTGTCCTTTTAATTCCTCCCCCCCCCCCAAATCCTTTTATTAACTCTGGTTCTGAACCTATTCTGTTTCCCAGAAGATGTGCAGGTAGGATAAATGAGAAATATATTAGGCAAAGGTCAATGTGGGTGGAGGGGATGGGAGTCCTGCTCAGAAATGCTCTGCTTAGTCTCCTCTGGAGTATGGCAGATGGGGAGGGGCACCATTGTTGTTGAGGTGCAGTCAGAGATCCAGAGCTGTATGGGGAGCAGGAGGAGGCAGGGTTAATACCAGAAAAGATAATTAGTCACAGCCTGTGATCTTCCAACCTCACAATCCCCTGTAGCTTGCTTCTCACATATTAAGTGTGTATCTGTGGTGTATGGGTGACTGGGGATAGAGTGAAAGAGGCCTCACACAATGCAATGTGTTTGGCCCTAGCAGGCCAAGAGGGTAGCTCTTTGGAGGTTTTGTTAAAAATCAGGGAAGGGGAGAGAAGATGTTTGCAGAATGGCAAGTAGAGATAGTAAGCCCTGTCAGGGAAGCCAAAGTCAGAACAAAGGGGAGACCTTGAACTCTCAGAAATGCTCTGGGTGCATCTCATTTGACACAACGAACTGTCCCCTTAAAAGGCTTGTGCCCATCTCTTGCTCCCTTGCCTTCAATTTAAAGGCAATTTGGTTGGCTTGTTATACACTGGAAGCCCATAGGGCCAGGGAAGACAAGAATAATGCTGGAAGGGTCAGCACAGCAGATCCTACAAAGTGGAGTCGTTTGAATAACAAAAAGCAAAGAAAACAATAGGAGACCAATTCCAAGGAATGGGGCAGAACAGAAGAGCCCCGTAACATCGGAAGAGAGATGCAGGAAACGGCATATAAAGCAACTGTGGTTTCTCTAAAAGGGGCTTTTGCTTTATTTTCATCTCTCAAAAGGTGTCAACTTAAGAAAACCTCACAGCTCCTGTGGGCTGCTTGCTCTCAAAGGGAAATGAATTATTTAGAAGTGTGATGAATAGTTCATCAAACCTTCCTCCAACAGGGTTGCTGCTTAGGCTCAGAGTAATTGGCCAGGAGCAGAAGCAGGGCAGGCCCTTTCCTCAATGGTTCTTTCTTCCCCTCTGGAGGGGGCCCTGAGTTGGGAGGGTGAGGATGACTGCCTGGGGTGGATCTTTCATCCCAGATGAGAAGAACAGAGGCAGACACGAAAACCGCGGTAATTCCCAGGACAGGCCTGCAGGAGGAGCCAGCGTCCTTCCTTCAGTGGAACAAGCTATCTTTGGAAGGGAGGGCTCTTACCTGGGAAGGCTCCAAGGAGCCTCAGATTCCGCCCTAAATCCCAATCTCCCATCCCGTGGAGCAGGCAGCAGGTGCTCCCAGGCCATTTCATCGTCTGCTTTCACCATTGCAGACCCTGGGGGTTGGGGGTCTGTACAAGAGTGTGTAGCAAAAGGAAAAGTGTGATGCAGCATGCAGCGACAAAGCTATGCTTCCAAGCCAGTCTCTGAACAGCCTTGCTTTCCCCTACAATGTTCCCCTTCTCTTTCACCCCTTCCTCTCACACATACCACCCACCCATTCAGGTCCACACCCCTACACATTTAGTGGAAATGGTCAAAGGTTTAGGCCCAGCCTTATGAAAACAGATTCCAGACTGAAGAGGCTGTCTTTTTAAAGGCAAAGAACACATATGATTAGAATTTGTAAAATCACTGACAATTGGAGGAAGACAGACAAAAACTATTCCTGGCCTCAGCCTGATCAGTAGATGAAGTGAGAGGCAATATATATAGCGCCTCTCTTTAGTCTGTCAAATATGGCCAAAATCAGGGCTTTGCTCCTAAGCTATTTGACTTTAGACCAGGGGCTCCCAACCTCCGGGTTGCAACTGTACTGGTCCAGACTGTGGCCTGTTAGGAACCAGGCTGCACAGCAGGAGGTGAGCTGTGGGCCAGTGAGTATTACCACCTGAGCTCTGTCTCCTGTCAGATCAGCTGTGGCATTAGATTCTCGTAGGACCAGGAGCTCAAACCCTATTGTGAACTGCGCAAGCGAGAGATCTAGGTTGTGTGCTCCTTACGAGAATCTAACTAATGCCTGATGATCTGAGGAGGAACAGTTTCATCCTGAAACCACCTCCCCACCCCACTGCTGTCCATGGAAAACTGCCTTCTGGTACCAAAAAAGTTGGGGACTGCTGCTTTAGACCCTTCACATAACCTCTCTGAGCCTCAGTTTCCCTGTCTGTAAATTGGAAATGATAATATACATTTCACAAGGATATTGAGAGGATTAAATGAGCTAACTTTTGTAAAGTTCTTGGTCTATAGTAAACATTTGATAAATGCCAGCTATTACTCTTGCTTTTTATCTTATCATCATAATTCCACATTTGTCATAGATTATATGGGGAACTGGGCAGAAGAATTTGAATGGGTCTGGGAAAATCAACTCCTTACTGTTAGAGAAAACATTCATATTCCCATCCTATTTCTTCTAGCAATGGACAGCTCTTCTCATCAAATTGCTGTTGCTGTGCTAATGATAGTGAATTCTCTCTCCCTCTGTCCTTCTTCCCTTCCTCTGCTTCTCTCTCTCCCTCAGCTTCTTCTTCCCTTCCTCTGCTTCTCTCTCTCCCTCTCCTTCTTCCACCTCCTTCTTTCCCTTCTGCCTCTTGTATTCTGGGGAAATTTTTCTGAGATGTTGTGAAATGTCTGCTTTTTAGTAACAAGTTCTATTATTAAAGGATTCGTGTTATATTACCAAGTCCATTTGGCTACAACTTCATTGCCTACCATTCCAAACCTAACTCTACTTCACACAAAGAAGAGTAATTTAACCACACACATGCACAAATAAATGTCCCATTGGACTTCTGTTCTTCTAAAAGATTTAGAAAATTATTTAGTACAGTTACTTCTAATATGCACCCATCAGCTCTGACATGGTTCTGTGAAAAACAGTTGTGGTCATTTCACTCAAAGTAATGGATTAAGATAATAAATCTGATGAGGCCTGCCTAGCAAAGTTAACATTGAACCAGCATAGTCCTTTTATCATTGTTTGTAATTACCTCTTTTGACAGAGAAAATGTTCTGAGTAGGAGCAAGTTAAGTCTCCCAATGAAAGTGAAAAGTTGCAAATGTGGGGCCTCCATGTGTAGGAAGCTCATAAGCTCAGTTGCAAAAAGCTCCTGGCAATTGCTGCTGGGTGTTTTCCAGTCAGTGCCACAATGTTCTCTGTGGCTGAGGAGCAGTAGGCTTGTGTCAGCTAAAGAACCTGGGATAAATGCAAATCATCCTCAAACTTTTGCATATGAGAAGCAAGTGACCAGGAGACTTCCAAATGCCCACTAATAGGTTGTGGCTGTATGTTGATTCATACGTTCACCCAATGTTTACACCTAGCATCTATAGAATTCTAGGCAATTGAACTACAGAAAGGACTAACACACGGTTTCTGCCCTCAGGGAGCTTACAGTGTAGTCATGGAAACAGGCACACTTGATGAGTCTAAATTTAGAGACAAATACTGGATATGTCTGGCAAACTGCTGTGGTGAGTTCTCTATGCCATCTGTTTTTAATTATCTGACCAAATTCACGTGGTAGAAGGATTTGATTTGCTCTCCATAACCATTCAAGTCAGAGCAAAGAATTAAGAATAAAAATAATGTGACTTTTTAAATTCTGCCTTTGTACCAGGCACTTAACACATATTGTCTCATTTAATCCTTACAGCAACTATAATAGTCTGCTCAGGCTGACATAACAAAATACTATTGACTGGGTGGCTTAAACAACTGAAATTTATTTTCTCACAGTTCTGGAGGCTAGGAAGCTCAAGATCAAGGTACCAGCCTACTTGGTTCCTGGTGATGGCACTCTTCCTAGCTTGCAGATGGCTGCCTTCTAGCTGTGTGGTCACATGGCCTTTTCTTGATGCCTGTGTATGGAAAGGGGAAGTGGGAGAGAGAGTTTTCGTCTTTTTATAAGGCTATAGTTATATCAGATTGGGCCCTGCCTTTATGCTCTCACTTTACCTTAATTACCTCCTAAAGTTTCTATCTCCATAAACAAAAACTGGGGATTAAGACTTCAACATATTAATTTGGGGGGCACACAGTTCAGTCCATAGCAGCAACCCTATTCCTTAGATTATTATCCCTGTTTTTCAGATGAGAGAAAACCCACTCCTCTAGAGAGGTTAAGTAACTTCTCCAAGGTTACATAACTAAGAAGTTGCAGAGATAGGAGTCTATGTCTGTCTGACTAAAGGACAACTTGTTTTGTGCTGTACTGTTTTGTTTTGCTTCTTGAATCAGTGGCATCTCCCACTCCACTGTGTAGTACATTTTGAGTCAATATAAGAGAAGACTTTGATGTTTGGAATAATTAGAGCTGGTAACAGGGTCTCCATCACAGACAGTGTTAAGCAGTGTATAGATGTTGTAGAGGAGATTCTTGGAGTGGGTGGAATATTGTACCATAGCAATGATTTCCAAAGTGTGCTGTGATGGGGTGGGCCTTGTGGTGCCTACCCCACATCTCCTTCAGTCAGAGCCACTCAGAGTTCATCTACTGAAACAAGAATCCAACATTTATTGAGCATTTACCAGGTACTGTTGCATAAACTTCTCATGTATTCATTTATTTAATCATTGCAACAGTACCAAGAGGTAGGTACTGTTTTACCCCATTTTACAGATGGCAAAAAAAAAAAAAAAAGAAAAAAATACTGAGGCACGGAGAAACAAAGAAACGTGTCCAAGGTCACACAGGTAGGGTAAGTGGAAGTGGGATTTGAACCCAGGGCTGCCTAGCATGAGAGCCTGTACTCAGTAAGCAGTATGCCAACCATCTTCTCAATTTTATTAGAAATACTGAGTTTCTTTGAAAGAATTCATATGAATAAGAGTGATAAGGATTGAATATTTTTAAATCGCCGTCTTTTATGGAATTTTCGAGTTTCATTGGTTAAATAATCATTCTCCGGGTTGTGATGGTCAAGAACCTCTGGTGACACTTTCTACCAAGATAAGTCCTTGGCTTCAGCCTCTGACTGAAGACTTGAATCTTTCTTTTCGCTTTGGTAAGCCAGAGTTTGCTAGGTTTGGCCATGGTTGTACCTATAGACTGGCAAGTTGCCACAGCCTGACTTGGTCTCCTAGTTCTGAACTTGCTCTCTGGCTTACAGTGCTGTGGTTGGGTCCATGACATTTCTACACATAGAAACCATCCATCAGTCCCACCCAACTTGAGCATAAACTGGGATTAAGGTTCACTGGACACAATGAACTGGTGGAACATGTAAGCCTCAGGAACCTCCTGAGGAAAGACTTCCCTGAAAAGGAAGGAGCCAACAAGGAGTGATGAGCCTGACCCTGAGAGAAAGCTCTCATCGTCAGAGTAGAGGGGAATAATCACTGTACAACATGGTTGTGTCTCTCAGATTTGTCTCCTAGCCAAGACCACCACGGACTCATGACTCAGTGCTGTGAATAGGAGGCATGCACATAAAAACCAAGAGCACTGGTTCATGCAAAACTCCATAAAACACCTAGGCACAAGTATTGCTGCTTAAGTTTGACTCTAACAGAATCAAACCAGAATAACAAAGTCAGTCATTTAGTTACCAATATGGGTTGTATACCCATGATGTTCACAGTCCAGTGCTTGGTTTTCTGCTGAGTAAGAAACATGAGTTTTTATTAGCAAGGGAAGACAGTGTAGCGGAAGAACACAGTCTTTATCTAATGGTGTCAGAGGAGGAAGAGAACAAAAGTACAGCATTAGACAGAAGCATGCATGGCCAGAAAGCATCTAAATGTGTATAGACTGCATGTAGTCCTGTTATCAGAGATTCATCTTCCATATCTTCCCAATGGGACTATTAATACCTACCTTGCAGGGTTGTTGGGTAGACTAAATAAAAACGTATATAAATGGATATAAAATGTCTTGTTCAGTTCCTATAACACAAGAGCACTGATAAATGGAATATATTATTATTATTGGTTGGAGTAATAGTATTGTTACTATCTTATTTTTAGCAACCATGAAATATATTGTACTAAGTAGCAAAGAATATGAATCTCAGGACAGTCTAAATAGTGGTTATGTTTTATTTGTCAATACCAATGTCAGGAGCTTAATTCTTGTGACCTTCCTATTGAATATGCTTTGGATGTTACTTCTGTCTTACTGTCTGGGTAGGGATTTCCCTGAAAGCAAGAATTTCATTCCCACCAAATTAGAAACTTGCTATGAAAGAGAATTGCATCTTCCCAGCTCTACTGGAGAGTCTACTATCAGATATGAGGCAGCCTGAAAATTGGGTGCAAGCCTCCAACACTGGATTTTATTTTTCTCCAAGGACATAGATACTGTCTTTTATCTAAAGCCCACAGGTGGTCATTTGGTACATGATATTCCTAAGTGGAATGAGATAATAGCATTTCCTAAGTGGAATGAGATAATAGCATTCTCCATTTTATTACTGGCTAATATCTTGGTATTATAGTTGGATTGAGCTAGAGTGACAAGGCAGAAAAGGGATGGGAGCAGGTAGCCTCCAGATGCCTCATCATAGTTGAGTTTTATAGATTATCAAAAACCATTTACCCTCCAAAATTTTGCAGCTGCCGAATGTCCCCAGTCAGTGCACTGAGATGTTTTCCTTTATTTTTAAGCCTAGGCACATTTCAGGCCCTATTGAATGCATGTGCTTCCACTTGATTTACATTTAACACATCAAAATGTTGTTTTGTAAGAGATTTGATGTCCAAGAAGCCTGCTGAGTTGCTTTTATGAACATTTTTAAAGCCTTTTTCTTTGAAGAGATTGAAACCTGGATGGTACTCTTTGTTGTTTCCAGCCTCAGATGGCCAGAGAGTGTTGGAATAGTAGAGGGTATCCTGGGATGGCCTGCATCTTGTAGAGTGACTGGGGGTCTGGGAGAGGCAAGAGGATGAAGAGGATTGTGGATCACATGTGGATGGGGCACATTCTTTGTGCATCATGACCAGAGAGACATCTGAAGTCCCAAATATTGCCTGTTAAAACCAAATTTGATTCCTAGCTCTTTCAATGAATCTTTATTCCTTCTTGTTCAGACTTTATCTTCTTCAATTTCTTAACCTTTATTGTTCAAACCACAGTGCAGGACACAGAGAATTTGCTTTACTGAAATGTTACTATAGCCAGGAGATGTGGAGTGGGAGGTATCTGTTAGAAGAGCAAAAAACTGGAAAAGATATAAAGTGCCATTGGAGTTGAATGAATGTTACTTACAAAGTACTTAATCTTGTGGCCCTAAATACAAATGTCCATAAGTGTAGCTTGTGAGCGGAAGGCATTAGGGAGCAGGACTTTGGAGAAGTAGAGCGTGTATTCTCCATCTAAAATCATTAAAAATATTTAAACACTGTCCAGACCAAACAAAGCATATCAGAGTGCCCAGTTCACCATACAGTCTCCAGTTTGCAGTACCTTTATCTAATTCAGCCCTCAAATTTATTAATGAGGAAACTAAAACTTGAGAGCTGCGAAATGACTTGTCAAAATGCACCCAGCTAGTAAGTGGCAGAAAGAGATTCAAACTTAAGATTTTGGAGTGTAAACACTTCAAGTCCAGTACATTTTGTCATTGTCATTATACTATGCTGCCTCCTTAGATTAAACTTCGTAGGTTAGGAAATAATTATATATATACATGAAACCAATGAAGGAAACTTATGAACCACACAATGCCTAGTGCTGGTAGTTTAGTGAGGGGAAGATTAACAAATTGACAGTGGAAAAAGAATAACAAAGTGGCTGGGAATCAGAAATAAGGAAATGTAAAGTATAAATTAGAAACTGGAGATGGCTCAGAGGAGGTGGACCTTGAATCACTTCTGAGCTGGAAGTGACAGAAAACTCAAGAAAGCTTAGAGGCAGGTATGAGGCGCAAGAGTGATGGCAGCAGGCAGTCCCTTTGAAGAGTTAGGTGAGGAAGTCTTAGACAAACATGTAATCTAAAGTCGTATGTGGTTAATATTCCAATTAACAGTTTAAAAGCATATCTGGGACTACCTAAGCTAAGAAGTGGAGGAGAGAATATTTGTATTCACCTGGAGGCTTTCATTTTAAGCATTATGATGTGTGTGTGTGTGTGTGTGTGTGTGTGTGTGTGTGTGTGTATGTACTTCTGTGTGTCTAGAAATGTAAGTTAAATACTACCATATGTTTTAAGATCAAATGTTTGACAAGAAAATTAGTTACACTGTACAAGTATATGATGTCACCTCCATATATATATAGCTAAAGTTTGACAGATAGCTTCTCCTGGGGAAAGTTGTGCCATCCACAGGCATCATGATCCTCATTTAATTGCTGTCTAATTTTTTTTGAGACTAATTTTTACCTGCAGTTAGAAGTTGATATTATGTGCACCTGTGAGGTGCCATTTCAGGCCCTCTGTTTTCCTAACCAACTGTGTTATACCATTTTTTGGAGTTGATACCATTTAATAACACCCCCTCCAAAAGCAGCTTTCAGCTAAATTTAAGGAACCCATGAAAGGTTCCTTACTTCAGGACATAGTCTTCTTTTACATAGTGGAGTGGCTGGTTTAAGTCTCAGTCCACAAATTTAGGTTTCTATAGTTCAACTTCTGCTTGGGTTCCTAAACTCATAGGATGTTCAAACTCAGTATCATTCTATTCAAGGATCTCTCCTTTCCTTAGGGTTGTATGCACTGGTGAACCATCTGATCCTTAATGTCATCTACTAGGTAAGTTGCACCTTTGATATCCCTCCACCTGTCCCCTTCAGCTCTAATGGTTCTCTTTGATACTTCCATGCTTCATTTGAGGACTTGGAAATCATTCTGCTCCTTCCTGGTCATAAATAGGCACAGAAATTTATTTCCTTCTTCTTTCCCCAAGGCTTTTGCCAGAAGACAATTTGCAAAGACCCTCTTGCTGGGTTCCAGTTATGCCTATAGTCTCAAAGTTTCTCTTTTTCTCCTATCCTCCTCAATAAACATGTTCACTTTATTCTCTGTCCTCTCTAGTGCCCTTGGAACTTAATTTTTTGAACACCCAAACTGATCAACTCTTTTATTTCTGCTTTTGTTCAGTCATATCCCTCCCCGAGGCAATGAACACAAAATTGTGGAACTGATGGAATTGGGAAGGGAGTGGTGGTCATTGGGGTACAGACTGGACTACTAGGAGAAAAAATGACTTCAAATAATATTATCCTGATCTAAAATCTAAATGATTTAAAATCATCATCATCACCACCACCATCACCATTATCATCATCATTATTATCATCATCATCAGTATTCTTTGTTACCCAAATACTTCTCTTGACCTATTATGTCCACTTTGAGTTACTTCTCCAGTACTAAAATTAAGCTTTTCTGCAGCTAATTTTTATTCCCTGGAGCTGCTGGGATTCTGGGATTTGGCACCAGGGGCCGTCTGTTGCCTGGAAGCTAGGCAGAGCACCCCATAAAACTATTGGATAGAGCCAAATTGTCCGTATCCTCTCCCCCTTTAGTGTCAAGTACAGTCATTACTCTGCATAAAGATGTTGTTTACTAAATTCATTTTAAGGGGTACTATGATTTAAATGTTTGTCCCCTCCAAAACTCATGTTGAAATTTAATTGTCATTGTGACAGTATTGGGATATGTGACATTTAAGAGGTGTTTAAGTCATGATGGCTCCTTCTTCATGAATGAGCTAATGCCATTATCACAGGAGTGGGTTTGCTATTGTTATCACAGGAATGAGTTTGCTCTTCCTTGATCTCTTTCTTTTTTTTTAGCCCTTGCACCATGTGATGCCTCCTGCCATGTTATTATGCAGCAAGAAGGCCCTCACCAGAAACTGGCACCTTTATATTGGACTTTCCAGAACCATGAGCCAATACATTTGTGTTCATTATAAAATACCCAGTTTGTGGTATTCTGTTATAGCAGCAAAACAAACAAACAAACAAAACTAAGACATCCTGAAAGAGCAGTGTGTGTACTTCTTGGCTTTTATGAAATTGCTAGTTAGAAGTCCAGATATTGCAAATATTTTCAAATCTTAATACTTCTGATTGCAAATTGTGTATATACACATAGAAGTGTTCACATAGGGAGGTGTGTCAAGAAGGGATGCAAACAACAGATAGAGAGAAATGAATCAATTAGGATAGTCTAGTATAGGGGCCAATGGAAATATTCAGTTTCAAAAAACCAGTAAGTACTCAAATTATGAGTAAGAGCCACAGAAAGAAACTGTTGCCTGGAGGGATAAAATTGGAAGCTTGGCTTTGTTTTCAGTAAGAGACAGAGGTTAGTAGGACAAGAAAGAAAACAACAGCAAATGTTAATTCAAAGCTCATTTCCCCTTCCTTGCCTTCCTCTCACCCTAGCTTCTTGTCCCATGGTGAGAAATAATGATCATGTTCCACACTTGGAAGAATGGGTAATGGGAAGCATGGTGAGAGGAAATGACTTTCTCAGCTAATTGTCAGCAGTGGTTGAAGGACCCACAAGTGGTATCTCTCTGGGTGCTCTCCCATACATGCTCCCAAAGCAGACTCTGGTTGGTTAACTCAGCTGGCCAAAACCCTGTGGTAATAGAACCAAGGTAATGGGGCCCTTCTAATTTGGGTCTGGTGGCTTAACTCTGCTCCCCAGCTACAGATGGAACCCAGGTCATAAGCTTTAACCCTATGTATAGTCTCAGCCTGAGCCTAGCCTTAATCCCAGAAAAAAACTCAAACCCTGGTCACAGATAGAGCCCTATTGTTGGCCAGAGGCTGAGGTCCTAATCCTGATCATAGGATGACTTCTAATCCTTGTCATAGTTTGAGCTCTTAAACCCAGCCATAGGTTGAGCCCCTGACCTTGGCTAGCTACCTCAGTTATATGTATTACGAGGCATCAAAGGGATCAGGAAAGCAGATAAAGATGTTATAGTGTATCTCCATTATTTCTACTAAGAAAAGGAACTTACTCTATTAATAGGACGTGAGCAACCTATTTTCCTGTGATAACAAATGATATATACATGTTTTTATTTACTAGAAGCCACAGGGAGAAGTTTGCTGGAGTGAGAGTATGAGAACTGTTGCCTCTAACTTTGAGGATAGAATTTAGGCTAGATGTGATAAAGTCTCTTTGAAAATATATCTGCCATTTTATTTCATTTGTTAAAAAGACAGCAGTGGTGTTTGTTTTGCTCCACTCTCTCATGTTTAAGATACCAAGGGCAATGCCATGACAGCAATTTATGAAAATGCACCTAGTACTTAGATCCCCTTTCTCTCCTGAATCCTTTACCTCATTGATAATGCCAAAGCATCTAAAGCCTCCAACATTTGAATCAGTTTTTTGGGCTTTGACATGGGTAGCTTCTATTTTATTGCAGATCTTACTTGGGATATTTCCCATATATAGATAATGATAATTAAAATACAGTTAGAAAAGGAGTCTATTCTGAGTAACCAACATAAACTTTCCAGCATTCAAATCAATCCAAAAGTTGGTTGATAAAGTGTACAAAAGTTTTAAATACAAACTGGAAAAATGACACTTAAAATGGAGTAAATCTTACTTGAGAGTTAAAAAATATTTAATGTAAGTCTGAAATTTTGTCTCAAACATCTATACAAGTATAGGGAGAAGTTGGTAGCTAACATTAGTTACCCAAAAGGCAGTTGTATCAAAAGCAGGGAAAGGTTGGGTGACTCTCCACTTCCAGGCAGTAATTGATCCTAGGTAATTGATCAAAGTTTGTTAGAAGGTACAGTATTTCGCATATGCTGCCCAGAGACAAACTTCTGACCTGCTTGAAATTTCTAGATGAAAAAATATATATCCTTGCAATTATTTTCAAACCTTAACACTTCTGATTATAAGGTACTCCCATCTATTAGGGAAGCATGATATGTGGATTGCTGTAAAAGATGGCGATACTATAGAAGGCTACTACATATGTAACAAACCTGCATATTTTGCACATGTACCCTAGAACTTAAAGTAGAATAAAAAAATTAAAATTAAAGTTAAAAAAAATCTTCAATCTCTCCCTCCTTTCTCATCAGTTTTTAATTAATCTCAAGTTGCCTTCTTAATATAAAACACAACAAAAATAATCCTTCAATCCCATATTCTGTTTCTTAGCCAAAATTTATCAAATAGGGTGAGCTTAGCATCTATACTTCCTCAGCTGCACTTAGTTTTTACTTTAAACTTTATTGAGGTATAATTTACATACAATAAAATGCACACATTTTAAGTGTACATTTAATGAGTTCTGAAGAATTCGTAAACCTATGTACCCATCATCAGAATCATGCTATAGAACTCTTTCATCACCCCAAAAGTCAGTTGCCTCTTCCTAGTTAATTTTCTACCTCTCAGCCCCAGAAAAACTCTAATATTCTTTTTGTTGCTATAAATTAATTTTTTTTGGAGGGGGGCGGGTTCATATCAATCGAGTATAATGTGTACTTTAAAATTTTTAATTTACTTTCTTTTCAGATAATTTGTTTTTCTTCCTCTTGATTGAGGTATAATTGACACATAAAAATTACATAAATTTAAGTGCAACATGATGATTTGCTATGCATATACATTGTGCTCAGAATTACCTTTTTTCGTGGTGAGAGTACTTAAGATCTACTGTCTTAGCAAATTTAAATGTAGTCACCATGCATTACATTAGATCTTCAGAACTTATTTGTCTTATAACTGAAAGTTTGTACTCATTGACTAACATCTCCCTGTCCCTCCCCTCACTCCTGCCCCCAGCATTTGGCAACAACCATTCTACTCTCTGCTTCTGTGAGTTCAAATTTTTAAACATATTCGTGAGACCATACAATGTTTGTCTTTCTGTGTTTGGCTCACATCACTTAGCATAATGTCCTCCAGAGTCATCCAAATTGTCACAAATGACAGATTTTTCTTCTTTGTTGGGGTTGACTAATATTCTGTTACTCACACACACACACATAATACACACGAAATTTTCTCTATCCATTCCTCTACCAATAGACACTTGGGTTGCTTCCGTACCTTGACTATTGTGAATAATGCTGCAATAAACATAGGAGTATAGATAATTGCTACAAAATACTGATTTAATTTCCTTTGAAAATATATGCAGAAATGGGGTTGATGGATCATATGGTAGTTATATTTTTAAGGATATTTCATACTGTTTTCCATAATATTTGTACCAATTTACACTCCCACCAACAATTTACAAGAGTTCCCTTTTCTTCACAACAACATTCTTTATATCTTGTCTTTTTGATACTGGTCTTTTTTTTTTTTTTTTTTTTTT
>NW_016817155.1:7495-33356 GCF_001698545.2 Rhinopithecus bieti | reverse complement strand
GTGAGATAATATATCATTGTGGTTTTGATTTCCATTTCTCTAATGATTAGTAATATTAAGCATCTTTTCATATACTTATTGGCCATTTGTATGTCTTCTTTGGAAAAATGTTTCTTCAGGTTCTTTGCTTATCTCCTAATTGGTTTATTTGTGGACTTTTTTTGGCTATTGAATTTTATGAGTTAGCATGTTTTTTTATTTTTATATATCTGACTTTCACAAAGCATAACATTTTTGATATTCATCCATGTCAGGGTGTATACCAGTAGATTGTTTGGAGATGCCCTTTATTGGGTTAAAAAAATTCCCTTCTGTAAAACTTGCTAAAATTTTTTGGGGGAATGGATGTTAGATTTTGTCCAGTGTGTTTTCTGCACCTTTTAAGATGATCATATGGTTTTTTTAGCCTGTTAATATAATGAGTTATTTTGATTGATTTTCAAATACTAAACTAGCCTTGTAATAATAGGATAACTATTGACCCGCTTGGTCATGATGTAGTATCCCTTTGTACATTGTTGAGTTTGTGCCATCAAATTTTGTTAAGAACATATCTGTTCATGAGGGATATTGGTCTGTAGTTTTCTTTTCTTGTAATGTCTTTGTTATATTTTGGTAACAGTAATGCTGGCCTTGTAGAATGTGTTGGAAATACTTCTTCCTTTTTAATTTTCTACAAGAGTTTGTATTGAATTTAAATGTTTGATAGAATTCTTTAGTGAAACCATCTGGGTCTGGAGTTTTCTTTCTGGGTAAGTTTTAAACTATAAATTCAATTTAAAAAATAGATATAGGGCTTTTTAGGTTATCTATCCTTGAGTAATAATAGTATCTGTTTGAGCTGCTTTGAGTAGTTTCTTTCTTGCAAGAAATTAGTCAGTTTCATCTGCTGTAATATTTATTAGCCAAAGTTGTTTATAATATTAATAGCTTTTAATAATTGTAGAATTGGTAATGATGTTACCACTCTTGTTCCTGGTATTGATAATTTGTTTCTTCTCATTTTCCTATACAGCCTGGCTATATATTTATCAATTGTATTGATTTTCTCAAAAAACCCATTTTGACTTCATTGATTTTCTCTATTGTTTTCTTTATTTCATAGATTTCAACTCTGATTTTTATTATTTCATTTCTTCTGTTTATTTTGGGTAACATTCGCTTTGTTTCTAGTTTCATAGATGGAAGACCTTTCTTGTACTCAAATATGTTTATTTAGTGCTCTAAATCCCCTGGTAAGTACTGGTAACCAGTATTAGCTACATCCTACAAGTGTTTATAAACTGTGTTTTTATTTTTATTAAATTCAAAATACTTTCTAATTTCTCTTTTGATTTGTTTTAATTATTCATCATTTATAAGTGTGTTGTTTAGTTTCCAAAAAAATTGCAATTTCCAGAGGTTTTTCTGCTATTGATTTGTAACTTAACTCCCTTGTGATCAAAGAAGATTTTTTTATGTGACTTAAATAATTTTAACTTTATTGAGACTTGTTTTATGGCCCAGATTATTGTCTATCATGGTAAAATGTTCCATATACACTTGAACAGAATGTGTATTCTTCTGTTGTTGGGTGGAATGTCCTATGCTGATTATATGTTATTATTTCTTATCTATCCTTGCTGATATTCTGCCTGGTAGTTCTATATCAGTTGCTGAGAGGTAGATATTATAGATCCCAACTATAATTAAAGATCACATCATTTGTTTCCTATCTCTCAATAAATATTGTTTGTTGCTTGATGTTCAGTGTCTGAAAACTATTGTTTCATATATTTTGTCCCTTTTTGTTAGTTCCATGTATACTTGAACAGAAAATGTATTTTTCTGTTGTTGGGTGGAATGCCCTATGCTGATTATATGTTATTATTTCTTCTCTATCTTTGCTGATATTCTGTTTAGTAGTTCTATCAGTTGCTGAGAAGGAGATACTGTAGATCCCAACTATAATTACATATCATTTATTCCCTTTGTCTCAGTAAATATTGTTTTTTGTTGCTTGATGCTTAGTGTCTGAAAACTATTGTTTCATGTATTTTGTTCCTTTTTGTTAGTTGTTTCAGGCAGGGGAGTAAGCTTAGTCCCTGCTATTCCATCTCGGCCAGAAGTGGAAGTTCCACCAACATTTATTTTTAAACATGTTCAAATTTGCCTTTCATACTCATGCTACTTGAAACTGCGCTTACAGGGGTCACCAAGAACTTTTTGTTAACAAATTGAATGGATGATTTCCAATTCTCTTATTTATGTCTTGGAAGCATTTGACTCTGTTTATAGGACTTTCATCTCAGAATAGTTTCTACCTTTGACCTCTGCAAAAATTACATATCATCTTGGTTTTTCTCCAAGCTTTCTGGCAACCTTTCTCAATATACTTAATTATTTCATTTTCTTCTACTTGTCTCTTTAATTTCAGTATTTTAGCAGATATTAATTGAACTTCTCCTGGATGCTAGATGCAGTGCCAAGTGTTACAGTGTCTTCAAACTCAGTACACATCAAACCAAAATTGTCTTCCCTCACTTCTCACCCTGACCTTATTTTCCTATGTTTCTTATCTCAATAAGTGCTATCCAGCGGTCCCACCTGGAAACTTGGGAATAATCCTTCATTTTTCCCCCTCCTTCACTATGCCCACCTTACATTCATACATGATAAAAGGGAATGATGTCTATAAAACATTACCAGGGCAAGAAAATCTGAATAGAGGGAGGGGCAACCCTGACTAAACTACATATCAGTAAAAGCTCCATGTAAAGGTTTTATAATTTTCCCCTTGATGGGGAGACTAAATAGTGTTTCTCACTGGAATCTGAACTCACTCTCAGCAGTCCCATTCCCATTTATTCAGTCCTCAAGTCTTTTAGGTTGTACTTATTTAATATCCTTGAAAGTGTCCACTTTCTACTGTCTCCCTGGATACCTCCTTAGTTTTGCACTAATGGCCAAGGCTACCACTCCAAACTAAACTACCATTCTCTCTTGCCTTAACTAATGTAAGAGCCTCTTAAGTGATCTTCCTATTTCTACTCTTACCCTACTTTGCTTCCAATCCATTCTCAATTCGATAGCCAAAATTGTCCTTAAAAAATGAAAATCAAATCATAGCATTACCTCCTTTAAAACTTTATAGTGACTCTTCTTTGCTCTTGCTTTGTAAATAAAATCAGCACTCCATATCAGGGTCAACAAAGCCCTGCAGGATCTTGACAGTGCCTAACTCTCCAGTTTCATCTCTTGTCATTCCCAGATGGTCACCACTTTGTCTAGATAATTTCTACTCATCCTTAAGATTCCATCTCAAGTGCCACCTCTTCCATGAAGACTACTCACTCCCTGATATGGTTTGGATTTGTATCCCTGCCCATATCTCATGTCAAATTGTAATCCCCAGTGTTGGAAGTAGGACCTGATGGGAGGTGATTGGATCCTGGAGGCGGTTTCTAATGGTTTAGCACCATCCCACTAATGCTATCATGAGATTTGGTTGTTTAAAAGTGTATAATATCTCCCCGCTTGCCTATTCCTCCGGCTACAGCCATGTAAAATGTGCCTGCATCTCTTTTACTTTCTGCCATGATTGTTACGTTTCCTGAGACTTTCCTAGGCATGCTTCCTGTATAGCCTGTAGAAATATATGCCAATTAAATCTCTCTCTCTTTTTTTAATAAATTACCCAGTTTCAGGTATTTCTTTATAGCAGTGTGAGAACAGACTAATTGCGTAACTAAAAGGAAGGCAAGTACTAATAGCCAAGACAATGGGGAAAAGGCCCAGAAGGTATTTCAGAGTCCTCCGCAGCAGCCCCTCCTATCACAGGCTCTGAGGCCTAGGAGGGAAAAACAGTGCCGTAGGACACTGCTCCTGGCATCCTGGCAGCTCCAACTCTGGCTGTGCTCAAACGGGCCCAGGTACTCAGGCTGTTGCTTCAGAGGGTGCAAATCGTAAGCTTTGGTGACTTCCGTGTGGTGTTAAGCCTGCACGTGCACAGAGTGCAAGAGTTGAGACTTGGGAACCTTTACCTAGATTTCAGAAGATGTTATGGAAAAGCCAGAATGCCCCAGCAAAAGTCTACTGTAAAGGTGGAACCTTCATGGAAAACCTCTACTTGGGCAGTACAGAGAGGAAATGTGGGGTTAGAGTCCCCTAACAAAGTCCCCACTGGGGTACTGCCTAGTGGAGCTGTGAGAAGAGGGCCAGCATCCTCCAGACCCCAGAATGATAGATCCACCAACAACTTGTACTGTGTGCCTGGAAAAGTCACAGGCACCCAACACCAGCCCTTGAGAGCAGCTGTGGTGGCTGATCCCTGTAGAGCTACAGGGGTGGAGTTTCCAAGGCCTTGGGAGTTCACTCCTTGCATCAATGTGACCTGGATGTGAGACATGGAATCAAAGGAGATTATTTTGGAGCTTTAAGATTTAATGACTGCCCTGATGATTTTGGACTTGCATGGGGCCTGTAATACCTTTCTTGAGGCCAGTTTCTCCCTTTTGGAAAGGGAGTATTTACCCATTTCCTATATCCCCATTGTGGAAGGGACTTGCCCTGTCTCAGGTGAGACTTTGGAATTTTGAGTTAATGCTGGTATAACTTAAGACTTTGGGGGACTGTTGTGAAGGCCTGATAGTATTTTGAAATGTGAGAAGGAAATTATATTTTTGGAGGGGCTAGGGGCAGAATGATATGGCATGGAATTTTGTCCCACCCAAATCCACATGTTTAATTGTAATTTCCAATGTTAGAGGTGGGGCCTGGTTGGAGAGGACTGGATCCATGGAGGCAGTTGCTAATGGTTTAGCACCATCCTCTAGTGCTATCATGAGATATGGTTGTTTAAAAGATGTGCACCTCCCGCTTGCTCTCTTCCTGCTTAGCCATGGTAAGATGTGCCTGTCGGCCTCTGAGCCCAAGCCAGCATTGCATCCCCTGTGACTTGCACGTATAAGGCCAGATGGTCCTGAAGTAACCTGAAGAATCACAAAAGAAGTGCAATATTCCTGCTCGCCTTAACTGATGACATTCCACCACAAAAGAAGTGAAAATGGCAGTCCTTGCTTAAGCGATGACATTATCTTGTGAAATCCTTTTCCTGGCTCATCCTGGCTTCAAAAATTCTCCCACTGAGCACCTTGTAACCCCCACTCCTGGCCGCAGAGGAACATCCCCCCTTTGGACTGTAATTTTCCTTTACTACCCAAATCCTATAAATCGGCCCCACTTATCTCCTTCACTGACTCTCTTTTGGACTCAGCCACCTGCACCCAGGTGATTAAAAAAGCTTTACTGCTCATCACAAGCCTGTTTGGTGGTCTCTTCCATGGACAGCCATGACAGTGCCTGCCTCTCCTTTGCCATTTGCCCATGATGTAAGTTTCTGAGGCCTCCCTAAGACATGTTCCGCTACAACCTGTGGAAGCCGATGAGCCAATTAAACACTTTTATTTTAAATTACCAAATTTTCAGGGATTTCTTTATGCCAGTGCGTGAACAGGACAACCTATACTCCTATAAAGTTGGTTTTTGGTTGACTCTCCTCTGTGGTCTTTGTAGACCCTTGACTTACTCTATTTCAGCGCACTCTCATCATAAATATCTATAATTGCCTGCTTATATTTGCCTCTCTGTTTATTATGAACTCCTTGAAAGCAAGGACTCTTTTTTTTTTTTTTTTTTTGCTCATGATTATATTCTCAATGTGTGAACTGATTTCTAGCACATAACATTTTAAGGAACTATGAATAAATGGAAATTTAGCCTATCATTTTAAGAGAGAGGTAGTTTTAAGTGTGTTCCAAAACTAACCAAGATACCCTCAGATTCTCTTCTTCTATTCCTGAGGGCTGGTACAGATGAAGAAGAGTTCCTGTGGAGTGAGTCCAGGGAAAGGCTCACAGGGAAGTGGAATTTGAGTGTTAATTTTTGGACAAACAGATCGACTTTTGCCAGTGATTATGGGCGAAAGCCACTTTTAACCCCAGGAACATGTAGAGCAAAAGACCTAGAGGGAAGGTTGATTGTACATTGAATGTTTGGGGTAGGAGCTTAATAGTTTAGTGTCAGAGAGAGGGTTGATACAGACGTGTAAAGGGAGATCAAATATTAGAACACTAGGTTGGGGTCTGAGGTAGGGATATTTGAATGGTGTGCTAAAGGGTATGTGAGGAGTGGAAAACAATACTTGAAGTATCAGAGGTCAGAAAAGTCAGGAAACTTCCCCTTAATTGCTAAAAACAACAATGGTTATCTGGAAAGTCCCTAGCAGGGGCAAGCGACCGTTTTTTGGTTTGGTCAAAGGACGGGAACCAATGAACAACTGACTAATGTTTAACTTTATTTTATTTTATTTTTTTTTTATTTTTTTATTTTTTTTGGAGACAGAGTCTCGCTCTGTCAACCGGGCTAGTGTGTGGCCGATCTTCAGTCACATGCAAGCTCCGCCTCCCGGTTCAGCTTCTCTCTTGCTCAGCCTTTCCGTAGCTGGGACTACAGGCGCGCATCTCCCCGCTCTAGTTTTTTGTAGTTTTTAGTAGAGACGGGGTGTTCACCGTTGGTTAGCCGGATTGGTCTTGATCTCACTGACCTCGGTGATCCGCCCCGTCTCAGCCTCCCAAGTGCTGGGATTACAGGCTTTGAGCCCCACCGCGCACCGCCATGTTAACTTTAAATGTCAGCCAATTGAAACCTACACCGTAAAAACCCCCAGTGGACTCTGTAATTGGCTGTAACTGGTTTGTGTCTGACTATAAAAGCGGCTGAACACCGAGCTCGGGGGTCTCTCCCTAGGATCTGGAATACCTAGCTGGAGGACCGGATTTCGAACTCGAAATAAGCATCCCTGCCGCTTGGCTTCTGTCTCTGGACTCTGGGGTTGCTTTCGGGTCATCGCGGGTCGGGGCATTACATATGGATTTGATTTCATGGGCTCTGAGGTTGATTTTTCTTCTTTATCATGCTTAAGTGACTTATTAATATGTAAAAGGATTGGACATCTTGGAAACACAATATGTTTTATTTTTTCCCCGAGAATATATCTTAGAAATTGTATTATAAATAAGGGACTAAAAATGATTTACTTTACAAACATCATTTTTGCAGACAACATTTTGGGTGTGCATCATTTTCTTTAAATAACACGAAATTGAAATATATATTAAATTCAAAACAAATGATTTTAAAAGTATTCATTGTTTGGACTATCCTTGCCATGACTTGCTTTTTTGCAGAGGTAATTGACAATTAACTACACATTAAATAGGCAAACTATCAGCCTGATACATGATGTCTTGCCCCCTGCCAAACACCTTGATTTATGGTTGTAATTCTTGGAATCAAATGCAGTAATCAATGATATCAGTTGTTAGCTGTATATGAGTTAGTGGAGTGGTGATGGTGGGAGAAGATGAATTACTGGGCTATAAAGCAGAACTGAATTCTAGTCTTGCTCTGACACTGACTGTGTGATTTTGGAGGAGTCACTTCACTTCTTTGTGCTTAAATTTCTCCAACTGCAAAATAAACATTTTACTCTAACATTGTATATGATTTTGTATTTGTCAACATTACTCAACCTAAACATCTTTATTTGCTGAGAGGAAAATACTCCTTCTCGCACCAATTTGTCTCTAGTGAGTTACTCCTATGATCACTTGGCCAACTTATTTGGTTCTGAAGTAGAAACAAAACAAAAAAAATGAAATCATTTTGCTTCACACAGCACTTTATCAAAAATGGCTCAAGTCAGTTCCTAAGATAGCTGATCTGCACTTGGAAACCTTGTCCCAATCTCCCCATTCCTTCCTCCCTCACTCACTGTATTGAGTGATCTAACCCACTGCTGCAAAATACTGCTCAAACCTATGTCTCTTTGTTTTGGCCTCTCTTTTGGATTTGAACTTCCAACTGCTTATAGAATATTTTCACTTAGATATATCCTGCAGGCACCTCAAACTCAAACTTCCAAAATGAACTCCTTATCTCCAAAAAATAACAATGACAAAATGAACGAAAACCAAATGCAGTTCTCTTATTGTTCCCTAACTCAGTGACTGGTATGAAACATGTAACTTAAAATCACCTGTGCTTCCTTTGTCTCCCTAATGCAGAATTCCTAAACCTAACATCTCTCACTTCTTTCCTCTCCTTTCATCTCTTATTGCCACTGCTCTCAAGCAGACTTCAGTCTTTTTTACTCTACTCTGTGGCAGGAGCCCCCCAAATGGCTCTACTCTTTCCACTTCTATCTGCATTTCACATTCCCGTTAGAGTAATCTTTCTAAAGCATAGCTGTCATCATGTCACTCTCCCCCTCATAAACTGCCACTGTCTCCATTCTCATTGCCTACAGGATAAAACACAAATGGTTCTGCTTGGCATCTGAAACCCTCTACAATTTGGCCTAGCCTACCCCCTCAGGCTTATGTCCTCAGGCAGGCTATGCTCTGTATTTGAAACCTATACTATTCTTTGTCACTCTTATACCTTTGTTGATGCACATATTTCCTTCTGCCTGCAATGTATTTCTATCACTGCCTGGTAAAACCTTGCTCATCCTTCAGTTGGCTGTGTGTGCTGTTCTTTGAATATTTTGTGATTCTTCATTATTAAATTTCCTTTATTGATGAGATTTCCTGCCAGATTGCTGCTTCTGTTTATGCAGTTCCCTGGGAAGTGCCTGTTGGGGTTTGTGCCTTCTTTACAGTGGATACAAGATGGATAGAGATGCTTTTAATGTGTCAATGGGCAGGATATTTTAACAGTTGGCAATCAGGACATGGTCACTCCCCTTTCCTTCCAGAAGTCGTCAGCCTCTAGGGACACTATTCTGTCTCCCTGACTCAAGCACTGCTTCTACCCGAAGACAGATACCCCCATTGCTGTTGCCTGACTCACAGTGGGGATAGAGCAGGGGAATGCACAGAGGATAGCCAGTTTGTCTACTACAATCACTTCAGTGACCCTTTTAATCTCCTTGTTGGTTTCTTCTATGCCACACCCTTGTCAGATTTCATGACCTCCAAGTGTGAAGCACCCTTTGTGTAGCTTGTATCCTTTGTGAAAACATATCCTGGTACCTAATCTTTGCATTTCATAGGCTGCTGTTTTCCTATTTAGTTTGATTTGTTGGTCTTCAGTTTTGCAGAGATTCCTCAGATTTTAGTGCCCTAGTGATGTGTCTTCTTGATTTTGAGTCTAGTATTTATCTCTCTCTCTCTTTTTTTCTCTCTCTCATTTTAGCTTTGGTGGAGAAAATGGTATGGAATCAGAAGGTAGGAAAACTATCATGTGTATTTAGTCTGCCATTTGAAGCCAGAAATTTTAATTATCCTCCAGATCTCTGTGCAACATGACTTACTCCATGAAGTCATTTGAATTACTCTTTCCCTTGCCATTCTTCTACCATGTTCATAGAAAACAGAGAAAAAATTCATATGAGAACTGCTGAAAAGAAATATGGCATTAAATATGTATTCCCAACTAATAAGTAACTCTCAATAAAATTGAAATTATTGGATAGTTCTTAAAATGACTTAAAGAGGCTTAAAATGACTATATAAAATATACAACTATATGGGTGTGTGCATATATATGTGTATATATGTGTGTCTGTGTGTGTGTGTATGTGTGTGTATAACTGATATGGTTTGGCTGTGTCCCCACCCAAATCTCATCTTGAATTGTAGCTCCCATAATTTCCACTTGTGGAAGGGACCTGGTGGGAGATAATTGAATCATGGGGCATCTTCCCCATACTGTTCTCATGGTAGTAAATAAGTCTCGTGAGATCAGATGGATTTATAAGGGGAAAACCCTTTTGCTTGGCTTTCATTCTCTCTTGCCTGCCATCATGTAAGATGTGCATTTTGCCTTCTGCCATGATGGTGTGGCCTCTCTAGCCATGTGGAACTGTGAGTACGTTAAACCTCTTTTTCTTTATAAATTTCCCAGTCTTGGGTATATCTTTATTAGGAGCATGAAAATGGACTAATAGAGTAAACTGGTATCAGGTAGTGGGCTGCTGCTGTAAAGATACCCAAAAATGTGGAAGTGACATTGGAAATGAGTAGCAGGCAAAGGTTGGAACAGTTTGGAGGGCTCAGAAGAAGATAGGAAAATGTGGGGAAGTTTGGAACTTACTAGAGACTTGTGGAATAGTTTTGACCAAAATGCTGATAATGATATGGAAAATGAAATCCAGGCTGAGGTGGTCTCAGATGGAGATGATGAACTTGTTGGGAAGTGGGGTAAGGTGACTCTTGTTATATTTTAGCAAAGAGGCTGGTGGCATTTTGCCCCTGCCCTAGAGATTTGTGGAGCTTTGAACTTGAGAGAGATGATTTAGGGTATCTGGCAGAAGAAATTTCTAAGCAGCCAAGCATTCAAGATGTGGCTTGACTGCTTCTAAAAACCTACTCTTACATGCATGAGCAAAGAAATGACTGAAACTTGAACTTATATTTAAAAGGGAAGCAGAGCATACAAGTTGGAAATATTAGTAGCCCAGCTATGTGGTAGAAAAGTCTATATTCAGGGAAGCAATTCAAGTTGGCTGAAGAAATTTGCATAACTAAAAGGAAGGCAAGTGCTAATAGCTGAGACAATGGGGAAAAGGCCTTGGAGGCATTTGAGAGAACTCTGAGACAGCTGTGTCCATAGTAGGCCTAGAGGCCTGGGAGGGAAGAATGGTTTCCTGAGCCATGCCCAGGGTCCTCTGCTCTGTGCAACCTCAGGACATAGTGCACTGCATTGGGGCCATTACAGATCCAGCCATGGCTTAAAGGGCCACAGTACGGCTTGGGTTGCTGCTTCAGAGGTTACAAATTGTAAATGTAAGATTTGGAAGCTTCCACATAGTCCTAAGCCTGCAGGTGCACACAGTGTAAGAGTTGAGGCTTGGGAGCTTCTGCTTAGATTTCAGAGAATGTATGGAAAAGCCTTGGTTTCCAAGTGGAATTTTTCTGCGGGAGCGGAGCTCAGTCACTGCAGAGGGGAAATGTGTGATTGGAGCCCCCATATAGAGTCCCCACTAGGGCACTGCCTAGTGGTGCCATGAGAAGAGGGCCACCATTCTCCAGACTCTGCAACAGTAGATCCACTGACAGCATGCACTGTGCACCTGGAAAAGCCACAGGGACTCAACACCAGTGCCTGAAAGCAGCTGCGGGGGCTGTACCCTGCAAAGGCTCAGGGATGGAGCTGCCCAAGACCTTGGGAGCCCACTAATTGCACCAGTGTGCCCTGGATGTGAGAGACATGGAGTCAAAAGAGAATAATTTGGAGCTTTAATGACTGCCTTGCTGTCCTTCAGACTTGCATGGGGCCTGTAGCCCCTTTCTTTTGGCTGATTTCTCCATTTTGAAATAAGAGTATTTACCCAATTCCTTTGCCCCATTGTATCTTGGAAATAACTACCTAGTTTTTGATTTTACAGGCTCACAGGTGGAAGAACTTGCCTTGTCTCAGATGCAACTTTGGACTATGGACTTTTGAATTAATGCTGAAATGAATTAAGATTTCGGGGGACTATTGAGAAGGGATGATTGAGTACTTTGCAATGTGAGAAGGACATGAAAATTGAAAGGGACCAGTGCAAAATGACATGTTTTGGATTTGTGTCTCCACCCAAATGTCATGTTGAATTGTAATTCCCAGTGTTAGCGGTGGGGTCTGGTGGGAGGTGAATGGATCATGGGGGCAGATTTCCCCCTTTGGTGCTGTTCTCCTGATAGAGTTCTCACAAGATCTGGTTATTTAAAAGTGTGTAGCCCTTCCCCTCTTTTTGTCTTCTTCCTGCTCTGGCCGTGTGAAGATGTGCCTATTTCCCGTTTGTCTTCTACCACAATTGTATGTTTCCTGAGACCTCCCTAGCCATGTTCCCTGTACATCATGTGGAACCATGAGCCAATTAAACCTCTTTTCTTTATAAATTAGCCATTCTCTGATATTTCTGTATAGTAGTGCAAGAACAGACTAATATGTGATCTGTTCAGGTTTTGCATTTCTTCCTGGTTCAGTTTTGGTAGGTTGCATATGTCTAGGAATTTGCTAATTTCATCTACATTTTCCAATTTATTGGCATATAGTTGCTTATAATAGCCACTAATGATCCTTTGAACTTCTGTAGTATCACTTGTAATGTTTCCTTTTTCATTTCTGATTTTATTTATTTGGATCTTGTATCCTTTTTTTTTAGTCTGGCTAAAAGCATGTTAATTTTGTTCCACTTTTCAAAAAATCAACTTTTTGTTTCATTGATTTTTTTTGTATTGTTTGTGTTTCATTTAAATTTCATTTCCTTCTTTTGTGTTGTTTTGGTTTCCTTTACATTTCCTCCCTTTCTCCTCTGATGTTATTTCTTTCCTTCCATTAATTTTGGGTTTGGTTTGCTCTTTTTCAGTTCTTGAAGATGCATTGTTAGATTGTTCGTTTGAAGTTTTTACTCCTTTTTGATATAGGCACTTAGAGCTATAAACTGTTTTTGTCATATCTCAGCTTTTAGTATGTTGTGTTTTCATTATTATTTGTTTTAAGAAATTCTTCAATTTCCTTCTTAATTTCTCTGTTGACCCAGTGGTCATTCAGGAGCATATTGTTTAATTTCTATGAATTTGTATAGTTTCTAAGATTCCTTTCATTAATTTCTAGTTTTGTGATCAGAGAAGATGTTGATATTATTTCCATTTATTGAATGTTTTAATACTTGTTTTGTGACCTGACTTATGGTCTGTTCTTGAGAATGATCCATGTGCTATGGAAAATAATGTGTATTCTGCAGCTCTTGAATGAAATATTCTGTAAATATCTAAAAGATTTATTTGATCTGTAGTGCAAATTACATTTAATGTTTCTTTGGTGATTTTCCATCTGGAAGATGTGTTCAATGCTGAAAGTGGGGTGTTGAGGTATCCAGCTATTATCGTACTGGGGCCTATCTCTCTCTTTAGCTCTAATAATATGTCCTTTATATATCTGGGTGCTCCTATATTGGGTGCATATATATTTAAAACTGTTATATCCTCTTGCTGTATTCGCCCCTTTATCATTATATAGTTCCCTTCTTTGTCTCTTCCTACAATGCCCGCCCTTTTGTCTTGAAAACTATTTTGTCTGAAATAAGTGTAGCAACTCCTTTTTTTTCTCGTTGGCATGAAATAATCTTTTCCATCCTTTTATTTTCAGTCTATGTGTCTTTATAGGTAAAGTGTGTTTCTTGTAGGCAACAGTTCAATGGGTCTTGTTTTTTCATCCATTCAGTTAATCTGTCTTTTGATTGAAGACATTAGTCTGTTTACACATAATGTTACTGATAAGTAGGGACTTCTGCCATTTCATTATTTGTTTTCTGGTTATTTTAGAGTTTTCTCTTCCTTCTTTCCTCCATGTCTTCCTTTAGCTAAGGTGATTTTCTCTAGCAATGTGATTTACTTTCTTGCTGTTTATATTTTGTATATACATTGTATGTTTTTGTTTGTTTTAGGTTTCTGTAAGCCTTGTAAATACTATCTTGTAACCAATTTTTTTAACCTGTTAACAACTTAATACTATTTGAATAAACCAACAGACAGGCAAAAGAGAAACTCATAAAAGCTTTACACATTAACTTTACCCCGCACTTTAAACTTTTTGTTGTTTCCATTTATATCTTATTGTACTATGTCTTGAAAAGTTGTTGTAGTTATTTTTTATTGATTCATCATTTAGTCTTTCTACTTAAGAGTAGTTTATACATCACAGTTACAGTACTATAATATTCTGTGTTATTCTGTATATTTACTATTACTAGTGGGTTTTGTACCTTCAGGTGATCATTTATTGCTTATCAATGTCCTTTTCTTTCTTTTTTTTTTTTGAGACGGAGTCTCGCTCTGTTGCCCAGGCTGGAGTGCAGTGGCGCGATCACGGCTCACTGCAAGCTCTGCCTCCCGGGTTTACGCCATTCTCCTGCCTCAGCCTCCCGAGTAGCTGGGACTACAGGCGCCCGCCACCACGCCCGGCTAATTTTTTGTATTTTTTAGTAGAGACGGGGTTTCACCGTGTTAGCCAGGATGGTCTCGATCTCCTGACCTCGTGATCCACCCGCCTCGGCCTCCCAAAGTGCTGGGATTACAGGCTTGAGCCACCGCGCCTGGCCAATGTCCTTTTCTTTCTAATTGAAGTGCTCCCTATAGTATATCCTATAGGACAGGTCTGATATTGATGAAATCCTTCAACTTTTGTTTGTCTGGGAAAGTCTTTATTTTTCCTTCAGGTTTGGAGGATTTTTTCACTAGATATGCTATTTGAGGGTGAAAGATGGTTTCTTCAGCATTTTAAATATGTTATGTCATTCTCTCCTGGCCTGTAAAGTTTCCCCTGAAAATTCTGCTGCCAGACATATTGGGGTTTCATTGTATGTTATTTGTTTCTTTTCTCTTGCTGCTTTTAGGATCCTTTCTTTATCCATGACCTTAGGGAGTTTGATTATTAAATGCCCTGAGGTAGTCTTCTTTCGGTTGAATCTGCTTGGTGTGCTATAACCTTCATATACTTGGACATTGATTGTATCTTTCTGTAGGTAAGGGAAATTCTCTGTTAATATCCCACTGAATAACTTTTCTCCCCATCTCTTTTTCTACCTTTTCTTTAAGACCTATAACTCTTAGTCCTTTTGAGGCTATTTTCCTGATCCTGTAGGCATGCTTTATTGTTTATTATTATTTTTCCTTTTTTTCTTCTCTATGTATCTTCGAATAGCCTGTCTTCAAGCTCAGTAGTTTTTTTCTTCTGCTTGATCAATTCTGCCTTAAAAGACTCTGAGGCATGCTTCAGTATCTCCGTTGCATTTTTCAGCTCTAGATTTTTTGCTTTATTCTTTTTAGGTGCTTCAATTTTTTCATTAAATGTATCCGATAGGATTCTGAATTCCTTCTATGTGTTATCTTGAATTTGAGTTTCTTCAATATAGCTATTTTGAATTCTCCCTTTGAAAGATCACATATCTCTTTTTCCCTAGGACTGGTTCCTGTTGCCTTATTTACTTCATTTCCTGGATGGTGTTGATGCTATCTGATGTTCTTCAGTATGTGGACATTTAAGAGTTAGGTACTTATTTTATTCTTCACTGTCTGGGCTTATTTGTAGCCGTTCTTCTTGGGAAGAGTTTCCAGATAGTTGAAAGAACTTTAGTGTTGTGGTCTAAGCTGTATATGCTTTAGGGGGCACCCCAAGCCCAGTAATTCTATGGTTCTTGCAGACATATAGAGATACTGCCTAGATGGTCTTTGACCAGATTTGGGAGAATTCTCTGGATTACTAGGCACAGACTCTTATTCTCTTCCCTTAGTTTCTCCCAAACATACAGAGTCTCTCTCTATTCTGGTCCGTGTAAATCTGGGGGTGAAGTGACACAAGCACCACTGTGGACACCACTATTATGACTGTACTGGGCAGACTTGAAGTCAGAACATCACTGAGCCTTTCCCAAGGCCTGCCGTAACCACTCCCTGGCTACTGCCTATGTTCTCTGAAGGCCATGTGACTCTATAATCGGCAGGTGGCAAAGACAGCCAGGCCTGGGTCCTTACTTTCAGGATGGCAAGGTCCTGCTGGCCCTGGGTGGATCCACAAGTGCCATCTGAAAGTCAGGGACTAGAGTAAAAAACGCTAGAATTGTACCTGGTATCCTATTGTATTGCAGATAAGCTGGCACTCAAACCACAAGATGCAGTTCTTCCCAGTGTTCCTTCTCCTTTCGAAGGCAGATGAGCCTCACCCCTTACCAACTGCCACCTCAGGCTTCAAGGAATACTGCCAGACTCCTGCCACTGTTCCCTTAAGGTCCAAGGACTCTTAAGTCAGCTTTTAATGAATATTGCCTGTCATGGCACTTACCCTTCACTGCAGTTTCCTCTGTTCCAGGGCAGGTCCAGAAATGCTGTTCAAGAATCAAGTCCTGGAATCAGAAACCCCAAGTATCCACTCGGTGCTCTATCCTCCTGTGGCTGTGCTGGTACCTAAGGTGCAAGATAAAGTCTCCTTTACTTTTACCTCTGCTTTTCCCAAATGGAAGAAATTTTGCTCTGTAGTTATCACAGCTAGTAATGTGCTGAGTCTCACCTGAAGCCAGCAATTCTCAGAGGCTCACCCAAGGCCCTTGATGTAGTACCTGGGTATCACTGCTGGTTATTCAGGGCCCAAGGNTACCTCCGTTGAAAATGCAGAAATCACCGGTCTTCTGTGTCGCTCGCGCTGGGAGTTGGAGACTGGAGCTGTTCCTATTCGGCCATGTTGCTCCGCCCCTCTGTGGGTACTTTCAAAAGCATTCCGTTTTAAGAGGGAAATAGAGCATAAAAGTTTGGAAGATTTGCCGCCTGACTATGTAAAAGAAAAGAAAACCCCATTTTCTGAAGAAAAACTCCAACTGGCTGAAGAAATTTGCATAAGTAATGAGGAGCTGAATGTTAATCCCCAAGACAATAGGAAAAATGTCTCCAGGGCATATCAGAGGTTTTCACAGCAGCCCCTCCCATCACAGGCCAGGAGGCAAAGAAGGAAAAAAATGATTTCATGGGCCAGGCCCAGGGCTCCCCTGCTGTGTACTTGGTGCCCTGCATCCCAGCTGCTCCAACTGTGACTAAAAGGAGCCAAGGTACAGCTCAGGCTGTGGCTTCAGAGGGTGCAAGCCCCAAGCCTTGGCAGCTTCCACATGGTTTTTAGCCTGTGGGTGCACAAGTCAAGAATTGAGGTTTGGAAACCTCTGCCTAGATTTCAGAAGATGTATGGAAATGCCTGGATGTCCAGGCAGAAGTTTGCTGCAGTGGTAGGGCCCTCATAGAGAACCTCTGCTAGGGCACTGCAGAAGGGAAATGTGGGGTTGAAGCCCCCACACAGAGTCCCCACTGGGGCAATACCTAGCAGAGCTGTGAGAAGAGAGCCACCATCCTCCAGACCCCAGAATGGTAGATCACCAGCAGCTTGCACAGTGTGCCTGGAAAAGGTGCAGACACTCAATGCCAGCCCATGAAAGCAGCTAGGAGTGTGGCTGTACCCTGCAAAGCCACAGGGGCCAAGCTGCTTAAGACCAGGAGAACCTACCTTTTGCATCAGTGTGACTTGGATATGAGACATGGAGTCAAAGGAGATCATTTTGGAGCTTTACGATTTGCCTGCCCTGCTGAATTTTGGACCTGCATGGGGTCTGTAGTCCCTTCATTCTGGCCAATTTCTCCCATTTGGAATGACTACATTTATCGAATGCCTGTACCCCCATTGTAGCTAGGAAGTAACAAACTCAATTTGAATTTACAGGCTCATAAACAAAGGGGATTTGCCTTGTCTCAGATGAGACTTTGTACTGTGGACTTTTGAGTTAATGCTGAAATGAATTAAGACTTTGGGGGACTGTTGGGAAGGCATGATTGGTTCTGAAATGTGAGAATATGAGATTTATGAGGGGCCAGGGGCCGAATGATATGGTTTGCCTGTGTCCCCGCCCAAATCTCATCTTGAATTGTAGCTCCCATAATTCCCACTTATTGTGGGAGGGACTTGGTGGGAGATAATTGAATCATGGGTATAGTTTTCCCCATACTGTTCTTGTGGTAGTGAATGAGTCTCATGAGATTTGATGATTTTATAAGGGGTTTCCTTTTTCACTTGGCTCTCATGCTCTCTTGTCTGTCCACCATTTTAAGATAGTGCATTTCCACCTTCTGTCCATAGATCGTGGGCCTCCCCCAGCCACGTGGAAATACCGAGTCAATGAAACCTCTTTTTATTTTTAAATTATCCGCAATCTCAGTATGTCTTTATCAGTAGAGTGAAAACGGACTAATACAATAACCAAAAGCCAATCATGTTAAATGGTGAAACACTATTTAACTTTATGGTAAAGGACTCTATGAAAGCCAGGATAACAGTAAAGACATAATTTGTTCTGGAGGTTTTAGATCAGTACAATTAGATAAGCCAAAGAATAGAAGTAAAAAACTGAAAAGGAGAAGCGATTATCAAATTTTTTACTGGCATGATTAAATACCTAGAACACAAAGAATCAAACTTAAAATATAGTACATAGTAAGAATGTAGAGACATCTCAAACAATTAATAATATACAAATTGACAAACTTTACATAGTCAAATATAGAGCTTATATAATAAAATATCCTTTTAGCAAGTTGTAAGAAAGTAGACACTAGAAATAAGATTATCAGCATGTAAGACTTTTAAAAGAAAACTTGGAACACAAAAGGAGGAATACTATTGAGAACTTGAACAAATGGAAACCTATTATCATGATTCTTCGAGATTTTAGGAACAACTGAAATAAATATCATAAATGTGAATTTGACAATTGTAATATTATCTGAATAAGAATAACTATAGAAAACTAAAGTTCACATAGAAAATCAACATGCAAGTATAGTGTGGAAAATCTGGAAAAATTTATTAGTGGGGAGCTGTCCCTGTCAATACTAAAATATATCATAAAATGATAGTAATTAAAACTTTATGATATTGGCACATAACAGACACACAAATCAATGCAAAAGTATAGATTAATCAAAAAATAGACCCAAATATATAGAGGAAATTCATATATAACAAAGATAGTATTTCAAATCAGAGGAGAAAAGGTGGATTATTCAACAAGTGGTATGGGATCACCTGGGTAGCTATCTGGTGATGATCTGGGGTAGCCAAAAATAAGGTTGGATTCTTCCTTCTATCTATGCCAAGTGAACACAGTCACCAGCATAGGTTATATCCCCAGTAATGTTCACTGCCATAAGAGATGTCTACAATCAGAGCCATGATACATGTATTACATTTACCAATAACTGGCATACCAACTAGCAACCATAACCACTATTCAGCTCTAATCCCAGACTCCATGCCTATCACCAACAACTATATTCATTGACAATCCCTGTCACCAGCAGCCATACCTACTGCAAGCTGCCTTGCAAGTATCCATCAGCAGTAACCACACCACTGGTTCCACCCAGCACCAACCATATTCGGTACCCCTCCTTGCTATCACCTCTTCCCTACCTTGATCTCTTTACCTTCTGGGCTGCTTTTGCTCATACACATTCCTCTGCCTATAGTGTTTCTATCCTCTTGTTTCCACCAGCCTCACTCTTTACATAAACAAGACCAGCTCACCTTTCTCTTCTCAGCTTAATCTTTAGCCCTTCAGAGTAGGCTGGGGCCTCATTTGATTTGCCCGTTGTATTTCCTTGTTAGATATTTTAGTCAATCAGTGAACTAATTGTAGCCATTTATTTAAGTTCTATTAAGCTACATTTATATTTTGTTCGCCACTGTATCTCTCAGAGCCTAGCACAGTTCCTAGCCTATCACTGGTGTTCAAAAAATATTTGTTGACTGACTCACTGACTGAATGGGACTGTTTATTCTTGTGCTAGTCCTTCAGGTTGATCTGATGGTACAATTGTATTGGACCTTGAGGCCTTTCTTTTCCCAGTGTCTCCCAGCCATCTGCTAAGGACTTGAAATTCTTATGATTCCCTACTTCTCTGTGTTGAAGCTTTGAGAATACTTGTGAGAATGCAAATATAGTGACCACTGATTGTTCCCAGCAAAGAGAGCTTAGACTAGATCACAAGGCTTTTGGGTTGAGAGTTAGTCCAGTTAGTTATGATGTTATGGGAGGAGGGACCTTGGAAGTGAGATCCCTCAGCATGGGAGGGAGTGTGAGGGCAGTGCCCAAATACTTGATATGAGGGAATTGAGGAGCCAAGGTGTAGGTGGGATGGAGAGAGGCAGTGATGCCACAAGCCAGGCTCCATTTATAGCTCAGCTTGTGTTACAACCTGTGTACATTGTTTTGGTTTCTATATAAGAGTTTTTTTTTTGGCAAAATTTGGGGCTTTTTTTGTGGGGAAGACAAATCCTAACCTCTTATCAAATGACACTGTGAGATTTATAATTAGATAATAGTGGCTGTCTCTTGAGGGGACTGTCAGTTTGCAAATGATTCTCAACAGATTATGGTGGGATCAATAGGAGCTGAATAATTAAAATTCGATACTACTATGTCTCTCTCAATAACACTGTAGAGAATGATGTATGACAGATTTAATTGAATTTGTCAGACACCATGGCTACATGCATAGATCACAAGGGATATTTTTAGAGTTATGTATTTGATTTTCTGATGAGCCTTGCAATTGGGCTTTTAACATTCGAGGTTCCTCCTGAGCCCTGAGCTGCTGTGCTCTGGGAGTGCTGACAAGGCCAGGGAACACTGACCTGACTTTGTGCTGAACGTCAAAAAGTTTAAACATAAAATGGCATGGTGGAGGTGGCTGCTAACTCAACGCATGGAGAAAAGTTGATTTGGGGAAAAAAAGGTCAAGCAAGAGAACAACACATTTATTACCTAATAATTTTCTTTCTCATGGCATTTGGTTAGCAACTGAAGGGACAATTCTGGAGTAACCCAGGTGACTTGAGTTCTAACCTTGCTGGAGTAATGTCATCTATTTGCCTTCTCTATTTTGTAATATTATCAGGGACAAATACAACACAAGGTTTTAAAGCATTTGTAAAATGTTATGCACTGTGAGGTAATATGAATATGTTAAGTATTACATCTAATTTTTTCTAGTATTGCCTCTACTTCTTCATTCGTTCCTTAATCCATTCATTCACTTATCCATTTAATCACTCATCCATCCATTAATTCAATAGACTTTTACTAAGAGTGAACTCTGCCAAGGTCCTTGTTCTTGAGGGGTATGACATCTAGTAGGGGAACAAACACGTATATAATTAAATGCTATAAAGTGCTATAGGTATTATGGTAGAAGAATGTCCTAGGTGTAGGGGCACAAATCTGGTCATGTTATGGATGTTAGGAAAGGCTTCAGAGAGAAGGTAAACATGATCTGAGTTGTGAATGTTGGGTAGGTGTTCACCAGGCAGATGGTGGTACAGGAAAGAGGATTTAAGGTGGAGGGAGCAGCATAAACAAAGGCACAGTCTAGAGTGCTTTAGGAACTCCAAGTAGTTTGGTGTGGTTGGAGAGGTGAATGTGGATAAGTTGGTGGGGATGGCTCATGAAGTGATTCATATGGCATTTGAGGGTGTTGGATCTTTATGCTAGGTGCAGTGGGGAGCCATTGAGGGGCTATAAACAAGGGAGTTGTACGGAAAAGTTTGCCTTTGAGTTAGAACCCTCTGGCATCAGCGTGGAAGGTGGATTGGAAGGGATCAGGGCTAGAGGCAGAGTGACCAGTTAGAAGGTTATTATAATGGTTTTGAGGAGAGATGATGCAGATCTGAATTATGAGTTTAAACACCAAGTGCATGACGACTTAGCAGTCATTTCAGTGGAGATACCCAAGATGGGGAAAGGTTTCTGGATAAACTCCTCTTTTGTGACAATTTATGAACTTCCCTCCAACTTTGGCTTTGTATCCAGTATTCACAATCTCAGGGACTACCATCCTTCCATTCACACAAGTCAGAAACCTACCCCTTTCTAATCCTTGACATCCAGTTGTGTAGACTGTACCTCCAAAATCTCTCTCCGTCCCTGCTGCCACCATCCAAGCTCAGGCCACTGCAATAATCCTATTATCCACTTCCAATCTGAACTCCACGCTATAGCCTGGAAGGCTCAGAGAACAAGGGATGAGAGTGGTATAAGATGAGTTATAAATCATCTGAGCCCCCATTGTCCTTATAATACAGGGAAAACAAAGTAAACAAAGTTAGTTTGAGAAGTGTTTGGCAATCTCATCTCAGTTTGTGGCAAAAGATTGCACTCATTTTTGGTTCATTAAGCTGCCTCGAGACAGGGCAGTTCCTTTTTTCTATCAAAGGTGGTGTAGGGTAATGATTTATAGAATCTTAGTTTTGATATAGCTATTTCCCTTCCTCTTATAGGGCAGAGATGGACATGTCTCACCTATTTTTAAATTTCGCCAACAAATTCCTTTAACTTTTTTTAGGCCAACCTAAGTCTCCTTTCT
Organism: Rhinopithecus bieti; assembly: GCF_001698545.2. Lineage (NCBI taxonomy): Eukaryota > Metazoa > Chordata > Mammalia > Primates > Cercopithecidae > Rhinopithecus > Rhinopithecus bieti. The sequence goes on along the minus strand of NW_016817155.1, from coordinate 11,373 downwards.
TTGGTTTACTAACAGTTACACTCAAGCATCTGTACCATTTTTTCGGTATCTCTCATTTATGCTACCTAACTTTATTCTTTTCACAGATGTTTATGGAACTAGCACTTTAAATAGGTAGAATAGACAACTGTGCACATGATGGGACTTCACAGACTCATAAGGTGTTAGAGTTGGAAGGGGACTTAGGGATCACATGTGTCAAGCCCCTGGAAACAATGCAGTCAGACACATAGACATGGATGAAAATCCCTCTTTTACCACTCAAGCTTTGTGGTCTGAGCAAGTGAAGTAACCTTTCTGAAACTAACATTCCTTATATGTAAAATAAATGTTGTACTAACTATTTGGGAGGATTGGAGGAATTATTGATGTAAATCGCCGTGAGCACAGTGTCTAGCACATGGTAAAGAGTCTGTACATTTTAGTTTCCTTGAACTCCTTCTTTTCATTGCTTTAAAATGATACATTTAGGAAACTGAGTCTCAGAATACTGAGACTAAGAGAGAAATGTCATCATAAGGATATACTGCTAGGTGGAGTCCAGATTAGAACTCAATTCTTTGCTCTATTTGTGGTTTCCTTGCTCTTTTTGTGGTTATGCTTAGAAACCCCCGTGCTGTGGTGCAGGAGCAGGTTGAGGAGGTGGTCAGGTAGACTTTGTGTTGTTGGTCCAGGAGACAGGGGCAGAGAAAAGTGAGAGGAAGCCAGTAAAGCCAGTGAAGCCAGATTTCGCCTCCCTCTTAATTTTGCTAAGGATTACAATTGCTGCTCTCATCCCAGAACATGATGTGTCTCATTGATCTTGAGTGAGTTTACTTACAATGAGTCAGCATATGGGGGTGCTGGAAACAGGGGTGTACCTAATTCCTAGAGGGGGCATCTCGGCTGCAGGTTGGATGATAAGAGAAGTCAGCTGGGAGGAATAATCAGCACCGAGGGAATAATTGAGAAATGGCTTGATTCAGAAATTCTTAGAAAAAGACACATGAACGAATCTCCAACAATTAATCGCATGCAGGACTTAGTTGTTTTAGAGTGAACCACCTTGAGGTCATTCAGATCTTTTTTTTTAATTTCAAATATGATGTCATTATGAGACTAAATTTTATTTTTTTAAAACTATTCTTCACAACTGAAAGCTACAACAAATGACAGAGGTTGCATGTTTCATATTTGAGTGCTTGTAAGGTTACTGTTCTCAAACATTTATTGTCTGTTCTGCTTATAAATATTTACTTTCATGAATACTCTGGCATCATGGCTCAGTTCCTCTTTTCTTATTATGAGTAGAGGCAGGGTTATGTTAGCAAACATAATAAAAAGCACGTTGATATTGTTGACCATGAGGTTCTGAGGTCCAGGTGGAGTAGGCTCTGTTTATTTCAATTTATTTGTTCACCTACGTAAGAGATTCTGTTCCTGCCCCTCCCTGCCTCTCATCCTCCTGTCTTTTACTGATGGATTATAAATACAGTTGGCAACTTGGTGTCCTTCTGAAAGCAAGGTAATACTGTTGATTTATAATCAGTTAGATAGGATGTGTCCTTTGAATTATGTCTCTATTGGTAGGGCATGATAAGATTTCTCTGTCGTAAGATCTCTTTTGCCTAACTGAAGGCCTGGTTATTGGGCACTTTCTTTTGTGAGGGGCCGGCGGGGGGGGGGGTGGCCCAGGAACTTCCAAGAGCGAGTGGTTGAGGAGGAGGAGTGGCTGGAGAGAGGGGGCGGGCGGGCGTCCTTGGTTATGGCCTGGTTTCAAGAGAGAAGCTTCCAGTTTGTGGCCCATTCGGTGCAGTTATGATGATTGGCTGTGGATTTGTCATAAGACAGGGCGCGGGGGTGGTGTGAGGGGGGTGGGGGAGAGAGCGAGGCATCAATACCGAGCTTATGGCAGAGCCTTGGTAGCATGGGAAGGGCTGCTTCCATGTCCTTTCAGGGCAGGAATGAGAGCGAACCATCACCTCTCAGCAAACCCAACACGGAGAACAGAAAACCAAACACCGGGCACTCTCCCACCCGCTGAGGTGGAGCGAACAACGAGAACACACGACACAGGGAGGGGACATCCACGAGAGCACAGGGCCCGTCTAGGGTGGGGACAGGGGAGGGATACATCGTGCGAGAAATACCCAACTAGTACCGATGCAATGGAGTTGATGGTGCAGCAAACCACCACGGCACGTATATAGCCCGTACACACTGCAGACAAACCTGCACGTTTGCTTCACATGACCGGCCAGGAACCCAAAATACATAAAAAAAAAACCACACCCTAAGAAATCTTCTTACTTAGTGTCCAGCCACAAATAACAATCATATGGTGGCCAAGGTTAGACTGCCCAGTCTGTGGTCAGTGTTAGGGGTTAAGTCTGGAGCCAGGGTTAGCTAGGTGCCAGGGGACACAGTGAATGGTTAGTTCAGGTTAATCCCCTCTTGAACTTTTTCTGTAACCCAGAAGGGTATTTACTTTTATGATCCGCCATCTACCACATTCTACTCAGAGAACACAGCCCTGAGGGAAGGGATCCCCGAGCTGGAAGGTGGAGGGCAAAGGAAGGAGAAGGGGAAGTCAGAAGCAAGTCCAGGCTGGGGTAACACATGCAGCAGCTGCCACTGTGGGAAGCTCAAGGGCATCAGACCTTGCCAGATTGACTGTGCAGGAAGACAACATGGGGCTGAGGGCCCATGAGACAAACCTCATCTGCTTTACAACTTTGTCTTTGACCCTTTCTATAGAATCCAGCACTTTGTCTGAAGGGGTTTTTAAAGGAGATATTTTGGAATATGACATGTGGACTGACAGCTATGATGTTTGTTTCCTTTACCCTGGAAACCATGGGCTACCTTTGAAGTGTTAACCACCTTGAGCAATCTCTTGGCCCTACTGATAGTCAGGACCTCTGTATGTGGGGACTTCCAGTCTGGTCACGTAGGATGTTGTTTAACCTGGAGGTCTGAGCCTGCTGCCAGGCCTTTCACATGGGAGAGTTTTTCACAGGCTGCTGGATGTACTTCTGGATGTGATAATCAGGGAAGGTAAAAGGTCTCAGAGGAAAACCCTTTTAAAGGCATTCAACTTTAGTGTCACCAGAGGTGCCTAGTGCAGCTTTGTAAAAAGGACAGGAAATGCCCTGGTGTCTGCCAGGGAACATAGTTTGGAAAGCAGTTGCAATGGCAGCTAGGTTAACAAGGAACTGGTGAAGAATCAGGAGTCCAAGAGGACTGTAGCTTATGAGTGAACTAAAACTTTTTCCAAAACCGCTTGGAGATTCCATATGGCCTAGACATGGAGATTTTAATTCATTCCATCCTAGGGGCTAGGGAATATGCACATTTAACAAATGTTTCAGGTAGCTCTGATGCCACTGGCACTCAAAACTATTGCAGTAACAATACATTATTTCAGATTCTTTGAATTGGGCCTTGTGGATGCTCTGATATGAGTTGAGCTGAAACTTCTGTTGGGGTTTGTGATGAAAGGGTTGCTTTAACAGTGGAGCATTGCAATCAAATTCAAAATAGGGAGAATGGCTCAGCTGTATAAAAGAATACTCCAATTCTACAAGAATCAGATGTTTGCAAGCACAGATGGATTATTGTTTTGTGTACTACAAATTAGTACTCTATGTACATTTCTGATAAGTCTTTTCTTGTGGTAAGTTTCATAAAGGCCTCTTAATATACAATGCTTGTTTTTGCAAATTTAAGTTACTATTGAGTGAAATAATAAAAATCTGCTTCTGGTACGTGAGCACATACACAATACCTAATTCAGATTGACTTCTAGACAACTTATCTAAATGACTAATTTTTGATGACAGTAGAATTACAGGTCATGAAGTGAGGAGTACAAAGGGGAGAATGGTATTTGAATTGTA
>NW_016817155.1:0-7321 GCF_001698545.2 Rhinopithecus bieti | reverse complement strand
AGGGGAGAATGGTATTTGAATTGTAAAGAAAGACAGACTTCAAATAAAGGACTTTTGTGCTTGATGTAGAGATCACTACCAGCTTTTCCCCCAGGAAAATCTTTTTTCAAGCTCAAAGCATTAAAAGCCAGAAAAGAGGGAGGGAGAGCAAAGGGGTGGGGAATGAGAAACTAAGACAGGGTTAAAGAGAATCCAAAGGATGTACTGAGTTTGAACAAGCCTTTGAGGTCCTTGGATTTCTTTTGTTTTGGTGATGTCTTGGGGACTTTTTCCACTTTCTCCATCAATGACCTCCTCTTAATGTCCAGACAAAGTTCATGGTACATAGGAAGATTTGGAAACAGAGAAACAGATGGAAGGTAGCCCAACCCCAATAAATCCTCTACAGCCCATTCTCCATCAGCATCCTAATTCTGTCCTTGTGCTACCTCTGGGGGTAGCTGCACTCTTTGCATATAGCATGTTAACCCATCTTGTTCACTACCTCCCTGTCTCTTCTCCAAGACCCATAGGTTCAATCAGCTACTTGCTCTGCCTTTGGGGGAGTGACGTTGATGTAGGCAACTGTACCTCTAATTAGCTGACAGCAAAATTAATTGTATAAAATTGTGGCCCCAGAATAGGAAAGCCCAATTAAATCAAAACTAGGAAATATGGGTGCTCAAATGGCACAAAAGTGGTGGAAGGGACAGGTTGTGGGTATAGATGGTTGGGAAAGTACAAACTTCTCCCATTTCTTTGGACCTCCACAAGCTAGAAGGAATAGATAACATAAGATAGGAAGTAGAGGAAGCTGGGAAAAAAGTTCAAGGAAAATTTTGTTGTCTATCGTAATTTGCAGTCATAGATTTTTTTTTTTTTCATGGTACAAATCATAGTGCTATTTATGACAGGATGTCTCAAATTGTAATGTATACAAGAATCGCCTGAGGATCTTGTTAGAATACAGATTCTGATTCTATATGTCTAGGAAGAGGTCTAATATTCTGCATTCCATGGTATAGGTGGGGTGATTGGAGAAGGCTTTAAGGAGGAGGTGGGTCTTGAGCAGTCCATTGAATGATAAGATGAGGTTTGGCTAAATGGAGAAGCAAGCTAGGGGATGTCCTATGGTGCAGGGGTAGGAGAGGCAGTCTGAAATAAAAGCACTGAGGATAGACTAAGCATTTTATATGCCCAGAACAAGAAGAAGTCAAATTTTGCAGGACAAAAAGCTTATTTGAGGAAGATGGTGAAGCTAGGGTTGGGTAGATAGAGTGGAACCATTTCATGGTGGGCTTTGAATGCTGGCCTGAGGAATTTGGGCTTCATCCTGGTATAAACAGAGTCAGTGAAAGATTTTGAGCAGAGGAATAACATACTGAAAGATGTGCCTTCAAGTGAATTAATCTTACAGCACTACATAGGACGGATCAGATAGAAGAGAACCCTGGAGGAAGGTAAAATGTCAATTGCAGTAAGATAGATGTGAGGGGATGAAGCCCTGTATCAGGCTGGCAGTAGAATATTTGGGGAAAAAAAGTCATCAGATTGGGAAGCAGTAAAACTCTGTGACTGACTGAAGGTCCCCCTCCTTCAAATTACTTCATCCAGAAAGACTAAGAGGCTGTGGGTTCAAGGTTTATCTGACTAGTGCATTTCTAAAGCTCTTGTTAAACTCCTGAAAATCAGATTGTGAAGTGAGCTGCTTGCTGTGACCTTGTTGGAGAACCAACTTTCTATGATATTGCCAGAGGGGCTGAAAGGTGATGCTCTAAGTGGCATATAAAATTCTGAAAGGATAGGACAAATGGATGCCAATAATCCTTGTGAGATAGTAACCACTGCTGAAACACAAGGTCATAGACAGACCTTGGAGAAGCTAGAAATGAAGCAAACAATTTTGGTTGGATTTTGTTTACAAGGTATGTGTAATTGGAGACCATACTGACAAGATTTCAGCTATAAACACAGATTTCATCTAGAAGCCATTTGAGGACAATGCCTGATATGCTGTGGGAATAAAGAGTTAAGAGGAAGAAATAATTTTGGGCTTTGTCCTTACAGCATTTGTGAGGCCCAAGCCTGACTGGCCAGATGCTCCTCTGTCCTTTCCAATAACTGCATTGTATCCCCACAGCATGACAGTCATTCAGGGTTTGTTTCATTGTTCAGAAAAGTCAGAGACATATGCCCCTATTCCTGGGCTGTGAATTGAATGCGGCACTGAAAAGTCCCTTCCTCTTGTCTTAAGTTTCTCTAATCATTAGTTTGCAATGGGGGCCTGAAATGCCCACTGTGCAAGTCACTTTAAGGCACAGGACCCTGTGAAAAGGCAAGTATGTTAAGCCAGTGAAGATTACTTTTACTACCTCCTTATCATGGAGAGAGCCTCAAGTGAATAAGGATATAGGACAGGGAAGTTGCGATGAGGGGAAACAAAAAGTTCTGGATGATGGGACCATGTTCGGAGAAGTCTTCTCAATATGGATGTGAGTGGCAGTAGGTAGCCAAGAGCCACTGCTGGGTACACTAAGTGTTTCTGGATCAGGTCGTGGTAGCTCCACTCCTGAGGAGCAGCAGTTTTCAGACAGTCTTAATTGGAAGTCTGGTGAGTGGTAGTTTTCTATTTCGCAGATGTTCGTGGCCTGTGCTGTTTAAGAGGCATCTTGCCATGCCTCAGGCTTTTGGGAAGAGAGCATCGATTCATACTACAATGATATGTTTCTGCTGGGCTGAAAAGCAACCTGCTAGATCTTACCGGGAAAAAAAATTGGACACCAGGATTAATATATGCAGAGGACCATACCTCCCCTGGGTCCTTTTGTAGCTCTAAAAGTTGGTACTGAAGGAAAATTGAGAGCTTCTGTTGCCTGGCGCAGAGTTGGTAGTCTATATTTGTTGAATATACTAATAAATGATTGAATAAATAAATAAAATATAAGTAGTCTGAAGAAAACACTAAATTTAAAGTCATAAGGATTGAGTTCAAATTTCTAGACTGCCAGAAATTTGACTCTTGGGCCTTTGGTAAATTTTATCTCTCTCTGGACCTATTTTCTTAATATATAATAAAATGGAAATAATCATACTTGTCCTGCCTCTTTTGCACAATTGTGGGAGAAGCAATATGTATATATATAAGAAAAATCCTTTTGGAAACGAAAATCCACAGAAGTGTCCTGGGCTGAAAAAGGACAGCCATTTTGATGTTTGCTAAATTAAATATATCCCTGGATCTCATAATGGAGGGTCACTACTGCCAGCCTCCGGTCTAGATGCATCCTCTTACAAAGAAGCCTCTGTGTTACCAACGACCCACTCTCAGACTCCTGTGTAAGCAGTGTAAGAATCAGATTTTTCTTCTTTTCTGCTGGCTTTTCTCTCCTAAGTGACAGAAAACATTGGAAGCATTGTGGACTTCACATGAAGCACTTTTGGAAGCCACCGACCAGATATCTGTATTGTCTCCTCAGCTGCTTGTAGCCATCCCTCCAGAGATGAGAGTTATCTTATGATTTTTTTCTGTGAATCCTCAACTGTCTCTATGATGGCACTGTCCCAAGGGAGGGGGAAGGGGAGGGGAGCAGGAGACTGCAGAAGAGTGGGACTTTCTCTCTCTTCTCCCCCACCTTGTGATTTACAAGGAGCAGTTGATTTGACTTTCAATCAGCCTCTTCTTTGTGTCATTTTCCTTTCATCTGAGGGCTTACTTCTCACCTTGGTCTCTGCTCAGTTGATCTCAAAAGAAGCTTTTTCACATTCCTTTTCTTGGACGTATTGTGCAGAGTTCCTATTTAAATGGATGCTTTGTTCTCAGGGTTAGGGGAGAGAAGGTAGGATGATTTAAAAATCCTGCCAGGAGTCCTTGAGGAAGCAGGCTGGAGTCCTGTTTGCAGAAGTCAATAGGCTTGTTGTAAGCAGGCATTGTGTGTTCTAGCATAGGCGGCTGAAACAAATCAATTTCAATTTACTTGTCCAGCAAAAGGAGCCATTATTTAGAACTGAATGGCCTGAGCTCCCATAATATATTGTGAAAACTTATTGTAGTTTTTACTGAGAACTAGCTTATGATGAAATTATTTGTTCAGAAGCAAAGTGTGGATGTTTATAGAATATAAATCCTGGAGTTATTGATTAGAGGCAGTTGAAGAATGAGTTACATTTCTTTTCTAAATGTGGTGGTCGGATGATATTGATATGATGGACATTGATATCACAGTATGTTGCTGGCTGGAAACCTGGCAGGATCTTTATTTTGACAATAAGTACAATTAACACAAGGGAAGGGCGTTTACTAGTTACGGAGATACCATAGTAAAGGCTGAAGTTCATTCACCTTTAAATAGCAAGTTGGCTCATAAATTCGGTTCCATTATGAGAATGTCTGTTGCAGGCTCTATATTTTACGTTAGCTTTAGAGCTTGGTATATTACCAGTAAATTGTTGAAACGGCCTGTAGGAGTAACATTTAAGGCTCGATTCACTGAAGTTTTATGTTTCTTTTCTTGCACAGTTTACATTTAAAAAACACAACAACCAAGATATTTGGGCTTGAAACATGATTTATGTCTCTCCCCTCCGATTAGCTGATCACATATTTTTCTATTTTTCAGGACTTTCTGTGCATCTTGTGTAACTTCCTATTACTGCTCTTTTGGAAAATGACTACAGTCTATGTACTGAGATTTTCCATTGCCATTTCATTCCTTTGCCATTGCCATTTCCATTCCTTTGCCATCACTGTGGTCTACTAGAACTTTGGATTCTGTTCAGTTGATGTAGTTGGATAGAACACTGGGTTGAAGAATAATAACTGCTGATGATTTATCATCATTACCTCAGCTCCTAGTAACCTTGTACTGTTTAGTTGCCTTTTTATCTCTCCTATTTTCTTTTATTTTGTGGTTATTTAACATTGTTTCTGGTAGTTTTTGTTTCCCTTCAGCTCTAGTAAATGTTCCTTGAGGGCTGAGGCTGTATTATTTTTTTTGTTATCTCCCACAGGTACTAATATCTGTTGAGTTAATGATTGCATTGGCTTACAAAAATATTGTAATATCTTGCATTAGTATTGCAAGTATTAAAGTATTAAAGTTGCCACTAAAATACATTGCATGGCCTGGCGCGGTGGCTCACGCCTATAATCCCTGCACTTTGGGAGGCCGAGGCGGGCGGATCACGAGGTCAGGAGATCGAGACCATCCTGGCCAACACGGTGAAACCCCATCTCTACTAAAAAAATACAAAAAATTAGCTCGGCGTTGTGGCGGGCGCCTGTAGTCCCAGCTACTTGGGAGGCTGAGGCAGGAGAATAGAGTGAACCCGGGAGGCGGAGCTTGCAGTGAGCTGAGATCGTGCCACTGCACTTCAGCCTGGGTGACAGATCGAGACTCCGTCTCAAAAAATAATAATAAAATAAAATAAAATACATTCCACATGCACATAATAATAATAGTGGGCATTAATTAAATCTTTACCGTGTAGCATTCCAGAAACTTTGCATGCATTATTTAATCCTTGCAATGATGCCATGATAAAATGTTATTTCTATTACCATTTTATAAATGAAGAAGCTGAGACTCAGAGATGTTAAGTCATTTGCCCAACATTACCAGCTAATAAGTGGCAGAACTGGGAACTCAGATCTGCATACCAGCTTTTTGTGAATTTCTCATATATATATATGTGTATATATACACACATATATACATATATATACATATACACACATATAGATATATACACATATATACATACATATATATACATATACATTTATATTTATTTATTTATTTATTTATTTTTTGAGATGGAGTCTTGCTCTGTCTCCCAGGCTGGAGTGCAATGGTGCGATCTCGGCTCACTGCAACCTCCACCTCCCCGGTTCAAGTGATTCTCCTGCCTCAGCCTCCCAAATAGCTGGGATTATGGGCACACGCCACCATGCCTGTCTAATTTTTGTATTTTTAGTAGAGACAGGGTTTCACCATATTGGCTAGGCTGGTCTTGAACTCCTGACTTCAGGTAATCCACCTGCCTCGGCCTCCCAAAGTGAAGGGATTACAGGCATGAGTCATTGTGCCCAGCTTCCAAAAAATATTTTAAGACAACCTCCCTACCCACTTATTGTGCCACCTTCTCCCCTCACTCTACATAGGAAAAATCTTTCAACTTCTATTATGGTGAGCACACATTTTACAGGATCTATGATCTATTCTGTGACTAAGTAATGATTACTACAACAATGCAATAAGCCAAAGGATGAAGATAGGCCTCAAATAAATATATACTATGTAGATCTGTTTATTTACTTCTTTGGAACAATCAAGCTCCAAAATATTATATATTATTGAGCTCCGAGAGTGTCAGTTTAGAGGTTATCAGAAATCTTCTACAAATGATGAACAAATTGGCCAACAAGGCTGAATTTTCCAAAATGAAAAATCTGTCTCCAAGAGTCTGCAATTTTGAAAGGATTAGGGATCGGTGACCTGGCAGAAATGTTCCTGCCAAGAAGGCTGTACAATTTGTATCATTTGCTTCTAGAAACAATCACCTCTAGAATTGTATTAAATAGTGTGTGGTTTTTTAAAGCTGTATTGAGTTGTACTTCACATACCATATTATTCATCCATTTAATGAACACAATTTAATGTTTTCAGTATATTCACAGGGTTTTGCAACTATCAGCACAATCTACTTTTAGAACATTTTTATCCTCCCACAAAGAAACCCTGTGCCCTTTTGGATTCTCTTTCTATTCCCCTATAGACCCTACTCCCCAGCTCATGGCAATCATGAATCTACCTTCTGTCTCTATAAATTTGCTTATTCTGAACATTTCATATTAAAACAATCATTCAGTATGTGATCATCTGTCATTAGTTTCTACCATTTGCCATACTTTCAGTTTCCTCTGTTTTACAGTATGTTCCATACTTCATTCCTTTTTATTGCTGAGTAACATTTCCATTCTGTGGATGGATTGTCACTTAACTTTCTGGATGATGTCTTTTGAAGCACAAAAATTTTAATTTCTATAAAGTCAAATTTTTTGTTTACTATGATTTTGCTGTCATAGTTAACATTTCATTGCCAAATTTAAGGTAATGAAGGTTTATCCCTGTGTTTTCTCTGAGAGTTTCAGGGGGCTTGCTCTTATAGTTCAGTCATAGATCGTTTGACTTAATTTTTGTATGTGGTGTAAAGTAGATGTCTAATTTCATTTTTTTTGCATGTGGATATCCAGCTATTCCAGCATCATTATTGAAGAGGCTAAATTTTCCCCATTTATTGTCTTGGTAAACTTGAATAAAGTTAACCACAAATGTAAGGGTTT
>NW_016817154.1:0-543 GCF_001698545.2 Rhinopithecus bieti | reverse complement strand
TAGACTTCAATGAGCTCTCTGATATCCCTTCTCAGACACCACAAAAACAGTGATGCAATAATACTCCCTCAACAGAAACATTTACCTCTATGAGATGAATGCACACATCACAAAGGAGTTTCTCTGAAAGCTTCTTTCTCGTTTTTATCTGAGGATATTTCCTTTTTCACCATATTCCTCAATGTGCTCCAGAATATCTCATTGCAGATTAAACGAAAAAAGGGTTAGCCAACTTCTCAATTAAAAGAACAATGTTAGTCAGTGAGATGAATTCACACATAACAAAGCAGTTTCACAGAAAGCTTCTTTTTGGTTTTTATCTGAGGATATTTCCTTTGTCACCTTAGGCTTCAATGCGGTCCAAAATATCCTTTATAGGTTCTGCAAAAACAGTGCTGCTAAACTCCTCCATGAAAATAATGGTGTAACTCTGTGAGATGAATTCACACATAACAAAGAAGTTTCTCAGAAATCTTCTTTCTAGTTGTTTGACTGAGGATATTTCCTTTTCACCTTAGGCCTCAATGCATTCTTGTATATTGC
>NW_016817153.1:0-7448 GCF_001698545.2 Rhinopithecus bieti | reverse complement strand
CACTATTCGCCATAGTCATCAAAGCGCTCCATAATATCACATTTTGGCTTCACAGGAGCGGTGTTCAAACATTGCCTTGTGAGAAAAGAGGTATTACTCCCTGAGTGGAACACATGCATCAGAAAGTAGTTTCTCAGAAAGCTTCTATCTAGTTTTATCTGAAGATATCTCCTCTTTCACCGTAGGCCTGAATGTGCTCCTGAATGTCCCTTCATGGATCCGTGCATGACGGACTATCAAAACTGCGTAATACAAGAAAAGTTTTAACTATGCGAGATGAATCAATATATCTAACACAAAGCAGTTTCACAGAAATCTTCTTTCCAGTTTTTGTCTGAGGATATTTCTTTTTTCACTATAGCCGTCCCTATAGTCCCGAATGTCTCTTGGCAGCTTTTCCTCCAAAAGGGATTCCGGAATCCTCTATGAGAAGAAAGGTATATTCTGTGAGTGGAATGCACACGTCACAGCAGCTCCTCAGAAAGTTTCACTCCAGTTTCTATCTGAAGACGTTTCTTTTCTCACCGTGAGTCTCAAAGTGCTCCTTAATATTCCTTCGCAGACCAAACAACAGCAGTGTTATGATAGTGCTCAATGAAAAGAGAAGCTTAACAGTGTGAGTGGAATTCACGTGACACAGAGCAGTTTCACAGAAAGCTTCCTTCTGCTTTCTCTCTGATGTTATTTCTTGTTCAGGATATTCTAAAGAGTGTTTCCAAATATCCTTTCTCAGATTCCACGGAAACAGTGATGTCAAACTTCTCAATCCAAAGAACGATTTAACTCTATGAGATGAATACAAACATCACAAAGATTTGCACAGATAGATTCTCTCCAATATTCAATGGGAGACATTTCCTTGCTCGACAAAGGCCTTCGGTTGCCACTTACTACCCCTTCGCAGAACCTTCAAAGACTGACTTTAAAACTGAGAAATGTAAAGGAAGCCTTAACCCTCTGAAAAGAATGGACATGTCAGAGAGCAGTTTCTTCGAGTGCTTCTTTCTGTTTTTTATTGGACGACATTTCATTTTTGCCATAGTCTTCAAAGTGCTCCGAATACCAATCTTTTGGTTTTACAGGAACAGTGTTCAAACTGTGCCTTGTGAGAAGAAAGTGATAACTCCCTGAGTGGAATGCATACATCAGCAAACAGTTTCTCAGAAAGCTTCTCTCTGAAGTGTTTATTTGACTATATTTCCTATTTAACCATAGGCCCGAATGTGATCCCAAATATCCTTTCGCAGGTCCATCCACGAGGGAGTTTCCAAGCTGTGTAATGTTAAGAAAGCTTCATCTATGTGAGATGAATAAACATAGCAAAAGCAGATTCACAGAAAGATTCTTGACAGTTTTTATCTGAAGATAGTTCCTTTTTCACCATAGTCCTGAATGTCCTCCCGAAGGTCCCTTCAAGGATCCGTCCATGACAGTATCCAAGCTGCGTAATGTAAAGAAAGCTTTTTCTATGTGAGATGATTACACATATCACAGAGTAGTTTCCTAGAAAGCGTCTTCCCAGTTTTTGTCTAAGGCTATTTCCCTTTTCACCATCCACATCAACATGCTCCCGAATATCACTTGTTACCTGTTTCTCCATAAGGGTTTCCCCGACGCTGTATGAGAAGAGAGGTATAACGCTGTGAGTGGAATGCACACGTCACAAAGCAGTTCCTCAGAAAGCTTCTCTCCACTTTCGATCTGAACATATTTCCATTTACACTGTAAGCCTGAAAATGCTCCCGAATATCCCATCACATGCTAAACATACACATGGTTAGAAAACTGCTCAATGAAATGAGAGGCTTAACTGAGTGAGAAAAATTAAGACGACATAGAGCAGTTTCACAGAAAGCTTCCTTCTGGATTTTACACCAAGATATTTCTTGCTCCTTTTCTAAGGATCGTTCCCAAATGTCCTTCCTCAGATTCCACAAAAACATTGATTTCAAGCTGCTCACTCCAAGGAATGGTTTAACTCTGTGAGGCGAATACACACATCACAAAGCAGTTGCTCAGAAAGTTTCCCTGCAGGCTTCAACGGAAAAGATTTCCTTGCTCACCACAAGCCTCCGGGAGTCACTAAATATCCCTTCACACATTATTCAAAGGCAGAGTTTCGAAACTGGGCAACATAGAGTACCCATTAACTCCGTGAAGTGAACGCACATACCAGAGAGCAGATTCTTGGACCACTTCTTTATCGATTTTATTTCAGTACATTTCACTATTCGCCATAGTCCCTAATGCGCTCTGAAATATCACTTTTTCGGATTCACAGAAATAGTGCTCAAACACTGCCTTGTGAGAAAGAGGTATAACTCCCTGAGTGGAATGCATACAACACAAAGTAGTTTCTCAAAAAGCTTCTATCCAGTTTTTATCTAAAGATATCTCCTCTTTCACCATTGGCCTGAATGTGATCCTGAATATCCGTTTGCGGATCCATGCATGACGAAGTTTCCAAACTGCGTAATATTAGAATAGTTTTAACTATGAGAAATGAATTAATATATCTAACACAAAGCAGTTTCACAGAAATCTGCTTTCCAGTATCTCTCTGAGAATATTTCCTTTTTCACCATTGCCATCCCTATACTCCCGAATATCTCTTGGTAGCTTTTTCTCCAAAAGGGATTCTGGAATTCTCTATGAGAAGAAAGGTATATTTCTGTGAGTGGAATGCACATGTCACAAAGCAGCTCCTCAGAAATCTCTCCAGTTTGTGTCTGAAGACATTTCCTTTCTCACCGTAAGACTCATAGCGCTCCTGAATATCCCTTTCACACACTAAACAAAAACAGTGTTATGATACTGCTCAATGAAAAGAGAAGCTCAAATGTGTGAGCGGAATTCACGTGACACAGAGCAGTTTCACAGAAAGCTTATTTCTGCTTTCTCACTGAGGTTATTTCTTTTTCAGGATATTCTAAAGAGCGTTTCCAAATGTCCTTTCTCAGATTCAATGAAAAGAGAGGCTTAACTGAGTGAGAGAAATTAAGGGGACACAGATCAGTTTCACAGAAAACTTCCTTCTGGATTTTACCTGAGGATATTTCTTTCTCCATATGCTAAGGATTGTTCCCAAATGTCCTTCCTCAGATTCCACAAAAACAGTGATTTCAAACTGCTCAACCCAAAGAATCATTTAACTCTATGAGATGAATACAAACATCACAAAAGAGTTGTCCAGAAAGCTTCTCTCGAATTTTCAATGGAAGACATTTCCTTGCTCGACACAGGCCTCCGGTTGCCACTTACTATCCCTTCACAGAACCCTGAAAGACCGACTTTCAAACTGGGAAACGTACAGTAAGCTTTAACCCTGTGAAAAGAATGGACACATCAGAGAGTAGTTTCTTCTAAGGCTTCTTTCTGTTTTTTATTGGAGGACATTTCACTTTTTGCCATAGTCTTCAATGTGNTAAGGCTTCTTTCTGTTTTTTATTGGAGGACATTTCACTTTTTGCCATAGTCTTCAATGTGCTCCATATATCACTCTTTTGGTTTTACAGGAACAGTGTTCAAACTGTGGCTTATGAGAAGAAAGTTATAACTCCCTGAGTAAAATGCACACATCACCAAGTACTTTCTCAGAAGGCTTCTCTCCAGTGTCTATCTGACTATATTTCCTATTTCACCATAGGCCCAAATGTGATCCCAAATATACCTTCGCGGATCCATCCACGAGGGAGTTTCCAAGCTCCATAATGTCAAGAAATCTTCATCTATGTGAGATGAATAAACATATCAAAAAGCAGATTCACAGAAAGCTTCTTTCCAGTTTTTATCTGAAGATATTTCCTTTTTCACCATAGTCCTTAATGTGCTCCCGAAGGTCCCTTCGTGGATCCATCCATGACAGCTTCCCAGCTGTGTAATGTAAAGAAAGCTTTATCTATGTGAGATGACTACACATACCACAGAGTAATTCCCTAGAAAGCTTCTTTCCAGATTTTGTCTCAGGCTATTTCCCTTCTCACCATCGGCATCAACATGCTCCCGAATATCACTTAGGACCTGTTTCTCCAAAAGGATTTCCCCGACGCTGTATGAGATGAGAGGTATAACACTGTGAGTGGAATGCACACGTCACAAACCAGTTCCTCGGAAAGCTTGACTCCAGTTTCTCTCTGAACATATTCGCTTTTTCACCGTCAGCCTCAAAGTGCTCCCAAATACCCCATCACATGCTAAACATACACAGGGTTAGAAAACTGTTCAATGAAAAGAGAGGCTTAACTTAGTGAGAGGAATTAAGGTGACACAGAGCAGTTTCACAGAAAGCTTCCTTCTGGATTTTACCTGAGGATATTTCTTTCTCCATATGCTAAGGATCATTCCCAAATGTCCTTCCTCAGATTCCACAAAAACATTGATTTCAATCTGCTCAACCCAAAGAATAGTTTAACTCTATGAGACGAATACACACATTGCAAAGCAGTTGCTCACTAAGTTTCTCTGCAGGTTTCATCGGAAGACGTTTCCTTGCTCACCACAAGCCTGTGGAGCTCACTCAATATCCCTTCACAGATTCTTAAAGACAGAATTTCGAATCTGGGCAACATAGAGTAAGCATTAACACTGTGAAGTGAATGCATATATCAGAGAGCAGATTCTTGGAATGCTTCTTCCTCGATTTTATTTCAGTATATTTCACTATTCACCATAGTCTTCAATGCACTCTGAAATATCACTTTTTTGGTTTCATAGGATCAGTTTTCAAACACTGCCTTGTGGGAAAAGAGCTATAACTTTCTGAGTGGAAAGCATACATCACAAAGTAGTTTCCCAGAAAGCTTCCATCCAGTTTTTATCTGAAGATATCTCCTCTTTCACCATAGGCATGAATGTGCTCCCAAATGTCCCTTCGCAGATCTGTGCATGACGGAGTTCCAAACTGCGTAATGTAAGAAAATATTTAACTATCCAAGATGAATCTATATATCTAACATAAAGCAGTTTCACAGAAATCTTCTTTGCACTTTTTGTCTGAGGATATTTCCTATTTCACCATAGCCGTTCCTATACTCCCGAATGTGTCTTGCTAGCTTTTCTCCAAAAGGGCTTCCGGAATCTTCTATGATAAGAAAGGTATATTTCTGTGAGTGGAATGCACACGTCACAAAGCAGGTCCTCAGAAAGCTTCTCTCCAGTTTCTATGTGAAGACGTTTCCTTTCTCAACGTAAGCCTCAAAGCGCTCCTGAATATCCCCTTGCAGACTAAACAAACAGTGTTATGATACTGCTTAATGAAACGAGAAGCCTAAATGTGTGAGTGGAATTCACGTGACACACAGCAGTTTCACAGAAAGCTTCCTTCTGGTTTCTCTCTGAGGTTATTTCTTTTCAGGATATTCTAATGACTGTTTCCATATGTCCTTTCTCAGATTCCACAGAAATAGTGATTTCAAACTCCTCAATCCAAAGAATGATGTAACTCTATGAGATGAGTACAAACATCACAAAGGAGTTGTGCAGAAAGCTTCTCTCCAATTTTCGATGAAAGACTTTTCATTGCTCAACACAGACAACCATTTGCCCCTTATTAGCCCTTTGCAGATCCCTCAAAGACCGACTCCAACCTGGGAAATGTAGAGTAAGCTTTAAACTTTGAAAAGAATGGACATGTCAGAGAGCTGTTTCTTCTAGTGCTTCTTGTTGTTTTTTATTGGACGACATTTCACTTTTGCATTGTCTTCAATGTGTTCCGAATATCACTCTTTTGGTTTTACAGGAACAGTGTTCAAACTGTGCCTTATGAGAAGAAAGTGATAACTCCCTGAGTGGAATGCACACGAAACGAGGCAGTTTCTCAGAAAGCTTCTCTCCTGTTCCTATCTGGCTATATTTCCTATTTCACCGTAGGCCAGAATGTGATCCCAAATATAACTTCGCGGATCCATCCACGAGGGAGCTTACAAGCTGTGTAATGTAAAGAAAGCTTCAACTGTGTGAGATGAATAAACATACCAAAGAGCAGAGTCACAGAATGCTTCTTTCCAGTTTTATCTGAAGATATTTCCTCTTTCTCCATATTCCTGAATGTGCTCCCAAAGGTCCCTTCATGCATCCGTAAATGACAGTTTCCAAGCTGCATAATGTAAAGAAAGCTTTATCTATATGAGATGATTACACATATCACAGAGTAGTTTCCTAGAAAGCTTCTTTCCAGTTTTGTCTGAGGCTGTTTCCCTTTTCACCGTTGGTATCAACATGCTGCTGAATAGCACTTGGTACCTGTTTCTCCAAAAGGGTTTCCCGGACGCTGTATGAGAAGAGAGGTAAAACACTGTGAGTGGAATGCACACGTCACAAAGCAGTTCCTCGGAAAGCTTCTCTCCAGTTTCGGTCTGAACATATTTCCTTTTCACCGTAAGCCTGAAAGTTCTCCCGAATATCCCATCAGACGATAAATATACACAGGGTTAGAAAACTGCTCAATGAAAAGAGAAGCTTAACTGAGTGAGAAGAATTAAGACGACACAAAGCAGTTTCACAGAAAGCTTCCTCCTGGATTTTCCCTGAGGATATTTCTTTCTCCGTATTATGAGGATCTTTCCCAAATGTCCTTCCTCAGATTCCACAAAACAGTGATTTCCAGCTATTCAATACAAAGAACGGTTTAACTCCATGAGACGAATACACACATCGCCAAGCATTTGCTCAGACAGTTTCTCTGCAGGTTTCATCAGACGACGTTTCCTGGCTCACCACAAGCCTCCAGGCGTCACTAAATATCCCTTCACAGATTCTTCAAAGACAGAGTTTTGAAACAGGGCAACATAGAGTAAGCGTTAACTCTGTGAAGTGACTGCACATATCAGAGAGCAGATTCTCAGAATGCTTCTTCCTCGATTTTATTTCAGTATATTGCACTATTCGACAAAGTTCTCCATGCGGTCTGAAATATCACTTTTGGGTTTCACAGGAACAGTTTTCAAACACTGCCTTGTGAGAAAAGAGGTATAACTCCCTGAGTGCAATGCATACATCACAAAGTAGTTTCTCAGAAAGCTTCTATACAATTTTACCTGAAGATATCTCCTCTTTCACCATAGGCCTGAATATGCTCCCGAATGTCCCTTCACGGATCGCTGCATGACGGAGTTTCCAAACTGTGTAATATAAGGACAGTTTTAACTATGTGAGATGAATCAATATATCGAACAGAAAGCAGTTTCACAGAAATCTTCTTTCCAGTTTTCCCTGAGGATATTTCCTTTTCACCATGGCCGTCCTATAATCCCGAGTGCCTCTTGCTAGCTTTTCTCCTAAAGGGATTCCAGAATCCTCTGTGAGAAGAAGGGTATGAATGCACACTTCACAAAGCAGCTCCTCACAAAGCTTCTCTCCAGTTTGTATCTGAAGACATTTCCTTTCTCATCGTAAGCCTCAAAGCACTCCTGAATATCCCTTCACAAACTAAACAAAACAGTGTTATGATA
>NW_016817152.1:0-2411 GCF_001698545.2 Rhinopithecus bieti | reverse complement strand
CTGGGCGTGGTGGCCTGTAATCCCAGTTACTAGGGAGGCAGAGGCAGGAGAATCACTTGAACCAGGGAGGGGGGGGAGGGCACTCTTGCTTGGGTGACAGAGTGAGACCTGTTTAAAAAAAAAAAAAAAGAAAAGAAAAAAGCAAAAAAAAAAAAAGGGAACTGGGAGCAATCTTAAATTGTTTATTAAAAATGTCAGCAAAATGCATTGCTAAACAGGCCCATGATTTTAGAAATATGAAAAATGAGTACAGTTATGTGGCAATTGCCTCTGGAAAATCATGTGCAGTTGTGACTTTCATCATGTGCAGTTATGATTTCATGCTAGGAGAGATATAAACGGATTAGATAAAGGTCCACGGAAAAAATAATTGAGATTTGGGGGCTGTTGGACACAAAAAGTGAATAATTACATTCTCTAGAAAGGCTGAAGAGGAAGCTAAGTGAACTCCATAAAGCTATGAAAAATATGAGAGGAAATGAGAAGTATCTGACAAATTTTACAATATCAGAATAACTGAGTGTAAACTTTATAACTTTTTTTTTTTTTTTTTGAGACGGAGTCTTGCTCTGTCGCCCAGACTGGAGTGCAGTGGCACGATCGTGGCTCACTGCAGCCTCTGCCCCCTGGGTTCAAGTGATTCTCCTGCCTCAGCCTCCCCAGTAGCTGGGATTACAGGCACATGCCACTACTGCCTGGCTAATTTTTGTACTTTTAGCAGAGACGGAGTTTCACCATGTTGGCCAGGCTAGTCTCAAACTCCTGATCTCAAGTGATCTGCCCGCCTCGGCCTCCCAAAGTGCTGGAATTACAGGCCTGAGCCACCCTGTGCCTGGCTAAACTTTATACCTTAAGAGAGGTAAATTTAAAACAAAATGGAAGCAGTGCTTTATATGATGGGTTATCAACTTATTGAGTCTTTACTACAAGTAGTAAAAATACAAATTTTTAGAAATTTAGATAAGTTAATCGATGCAGACCCATGTCAGGGAATGGGACAAAAAAGTCTAAAATATATCCCTACTTTTGAAGGGAACACTGAATGAATTATCATGCCCATTTCTTTAGATCTCTTCATAGGGCCTTAGTTTAAAAGCATGATAGTCATATTTTGAAGTTGTAAGATAGCAAAAATGGGAAGGAGACTCTATTGAGGGAAATCTCCTTAAATACTAAGCAAGAAAGAACTGCAGATTGGAGCCGAGAACGGTGGCTCATGTCTGTATCCCTGCACTTTGGGAGGCTGAGGTGGGTAGATCACCTGAGGTCAAGAGTTCCAGACCAGCCTGGTCAATATGGTGAAACCCTGTCTCCACTAGAAATACAAAAAAATAGCTGGGTGTGGTGGCATGTGCTTGTAGTCCCAGCTACTTGGGAGGCTGAGGCAGGAGAATCGCTTGAACCCGGGAGGTAGAGGTTGCAGTGAGCCAAGATCACACCACTGTACTCCAGCCTGGGCGACAGAGCGAAACTCCGTCTCAAAAAAAAAAAAAAAAAAAAAAAGACAGAAAGAACTGCAGATTGATCATGACAAACCAAATATCTTGGCTAATTAGAAAGAAAGGCACCTTTGCAATAGGAAATGAACAAAATAGTTTTCTGCTGTCCAGGTCTCCCATTAAACTCTGATGTACCCCTCAAAGCACTAAGCAGTTATATAACAGGGTGAGTTTGTACTTAGCATGTTACTGATTTACAAACTCATAAGCAAAAATAAAGAAGTGTAAGTAGTCTGTTGGTCCAAGTTTCAATAAAGGGGCCTTTTTTTTTTTTGAGACCTGCTTTGTCACCCACGCAGTGGCATAATCTTGGCTCACTGCAACCTCTGCCTTCCAGATTTAAGCAATTCTCCTGCCTCAGCCTCCTGAGTAACTGGGACTACAGGTGCGTGCCACCACGCCCAGCCAGTTTTCGTATTTTAGTAGAGAAGGGGTTTCACCATATTGGTCAGGCTGGTCTCGAACTCCTGACCTCATGATCTGCCCACCTTGGCCTCCCAAAGTGCTGGGATTACAGGCATAAGCCACAGAGCTCAGCCAAAAGGGCCTTTCTTTTCTTCTTGTCTTTTTTTTTGGCTCACTGCAATCTCTGCTTCCTGGGTTCAAGGGATTCTCCTGCCTCAGTCTCCCTAGTAGCTGGGACTACAGGCATGTGCCACCACGCCAGGCTAATTTTTTGTATTTTAGTAGAGACGGGGTTTCACCGTGTTAAGCCAAGATGGTCTCAATCTCCTGACCTCGTGATCCGCCCGCCTCGGCCTCCCAAAGTGCTAGGATTACAGGCGTGAGCCACGGTGCCCGGCCCAAAAGGGGCCTTTCTAAAGGCATTTTATAAAAGGTGTTTGAAACACAAAACTGAAAAAATAAAAAAAACAAAAAAAAAAACAAAAAAAACCCTTTAGTTTAACAAAG
>NW_016817151.1:1749625-1760676 GCF_001698545.2 Rhinopithecus bieti | reverse complement strand
CATGAGAAAATCAAAAAGGGCAATATCATAGAAGCCAAGGGAGCAATCTATTTTGTGAAAATATTTGGGGGAAGGGGTTACAGAACTAATGAATGCTTTAAGAGATCAAGCCAAAAAAAGATAAATATAGAGATAACATGGATGCAGCTGGAAACCATCATTCTTAGCAAACTATCACAAGAACAGAAAACCAAACACCGCATGTTCTCACTCATAGGTGGGAACTGAACAATGAGATCACTTGGACTCGGGAAGGGGAACATCACACACCGGGGCCTATCATGGGGAGGGGGGAGGGGGGAGGGATTGCATTGGGAGTTATACCTGATATAAATGATGAATTGATGGGTGCTGACGAGTTGATGGGTGCAGCACACCAACATGGCACAAGTATACATATGTAACAAACCTGCACATTATGCACATGTACCCTAGAACTTAAAGTATAATAAAAAAATAAAATAAAATAAAGAGGTCATCTGTATTGAAAGCAGTTTCAGAGAAGGGTTGAAAATAGAAATAAACAAAAAAGGTGAACTAAAAAGGACTTTAGATTGTTCTGAGGGCAAATGCCTATTATGATCACGAGTACAACTCAATACTAAAGTTTGGTACAGCAGCGAGTTTTAATTCTGGAAGTGAATTAAAACTTGGATTACGTCTGAGGTATACCCCACACTCACAGGAGCAACATAATTACCTAAAGACAATTGTTCCTATTGAAGTCCTCAGACTTCCAAGGGGAACGATGTATCAAATATGAGTGCAAGTGAATTATCAGCAAATACTCAAGGATACAAATCACCCTGAGTGAGCATCAACAGAAAAACACTTCTTGAAAACTTCAAAGATTGACATTTTCCAAAAAGAATACCAAATGGTTACATATAAATAAGTAAAAATTAAAATACGGGATTACAAAATGATCAAACACAAAAAGAATTCCAAACACAAATAGCCACAGTTGAAAAGAAAAAAATCAGAACTCTAAAAATATAATGGAGGCTCAGGCCTGTAATCCCAGCACTTTCGGAGGCCCAGGCGGGAAGATCACATGAGGCCAGGAGTTTGAAACCAGCCTGGGCAACATGGTGAAACACCATCACTAAAAGAATACAAAAAATTAGTATACATATGTAACAAACTTGCACGTTATGCACATGTACCCTAGAACTTAAAGTATAATAAAAAAAAAAAAAAATTAACTGGGAACTATGCCTGGTAGTCTCTGCTACTCAGGAGGCTGAGGTGGGAGGATCACCTGGTTTCAGGAGGTCAAGGCTGCAGTGAGCCATGATCGTGATTGCAACACTGCACTCCAGCCTGAGTGATAGAGTAAGACCCTGTCTCAAAGAAAGACTAAAAGAAAAAAGAAAGAAAAAAAGATAAAAGAGGAGTGGAATGAGACCGTGAAACAGAATGAAGAGCATCCTAACCTATACATGAAGGAAAATAATACATGATACAGGTGATTTTGCAGACCTCTTAGGACACTTTCATAAATGATACTGAGACAAATTATAGTCACATGAGGAAAAATACAATATTGCTACTTCAAAACTATACCACATGTATTCAACAAAATCTTATTGTGCAATTACCATGTGCTAGGCACTGCATTTATTAGTAGGCATTCAGCAAAGAGAGGTACAGCCTTCTGAAAGTAATATTGTACTACTTTCAGCTCTCTGAACTCGGTGTTCTCATACCCTCTCACCCTTCTGTGCATTTGTCTATGCCACTTTGTTTTCCAGAGATGTACTACTACATCTAGCTTTGTCCTTGCGCAGAAATCTTTTCTCAACTTTTTTAGACTCAGTTGAAGTATTGTCTCTCCTGTGAATTAAGCAGAGACAACTTCCTCTCCCTTTTGTTTTTTTATTTTCCAACTTTTAATTTCACAGGTGCATGTGCGGAATGTGCAGTTTCTTGCATAAGTAAAGGTGTGTCATGGTGGTTTGGGCATGTATCTTCCCATCACCCGGGTATTAAGCCCAGCATCCATTAGCTATTCTTCCTGATGCTGTCTCTCCTTCACCCGCCCCATCCTCCAACAGGCCCCAGTGTGTGTTGCTTCCTCCCATGTGTCCTTGTGTTCTCATTATTCAGCTCCCACTTGTAAGTGAGAACATGCAGTATTTGGTTTTCTGTTTCTGCGTTAGTTTGCTGAGGATAATGGCCTCCAGTTCCATCCATGTCCCTGCAAATGACATGATCTCATTCCTTTTTATGGCTGCGTAATATTTTATGGTATATATGTACCATATTTTCTTTATTCAGTCTATCATTTATGGACATTTATGTTGAGTCCATGTCTTTGCTGCCGTGAATAGGGCTGCAATGACATACACGAGCATGTATTTTTATAAGAAAACACAGAGAATCCCAGTAAGGTACTCCACAAGAAGATCATCCCTAAAACATTCTTCTTATTGTCACACAGCACTTACTCCTCTCCCTTTCTATACAGCTCTCTTAAAAATGTTGATTAACATCTTTTCCTTACTTTGCTATGTCTCCACTAAAATATAGTTTCATTGAGTCTAGAGAATTTTATACTTCCCTAAGATTTACAATGATTTTAAATTCTTAAATGGAATAAAATTTTAAAAAACTCAAAACCAAACACAGACTTAATGTATTGATTCTTTTTAAATTATTCTAAATTATAGGTAGTTTGGGTTTGTTAAGTAAAATTGTATTAGAGAAAATTATTTAATATATGAACAGGAAAGTCCAAAATGCCAGAATAGTAATAGGAAACAAATGATGATAATGAAAGGCTTTGACTTTGGTTTTGGTCATGTAATTTGCTTTGGCCAGTAGGATATTAGCAGAAAAACCTCAAACAAGGAGCTGAGATATACTAGGATGACAGGTGTTTCTTCTTCCATAACTATTAGCATAAAATGGCCTGGTGAGCTCACGTGTATGTGTTTTTTTTTTTTTTTTTCTTTGCTTGTTTTTGTTCTTTGAAAATGCAGGTTTATACATAATAACTCCTTGCAGGTAATAGGATTCTGATTAAAAGGCTCTATTGAACTGGGACTTATCTCTCTGCATGGAATTTGCAAATGCTAATGAACTTACATATTTTTCTTATGTGCCTCACAGACATCCAGTTCACTTTGCTCCCACCTGATTTTCAAACACAAAAGAAAACAAAAACCAAACTTCTAGCCCTTGACTGGCCTGAAGTAGGGCTTATTTACTTAGCCAAAAATGTTCACCTCTGACAGTCACACATAAGTCCCAAACCAAAGCCATGCCAGCCAAGATTCTAACTCAGGAGTAGCCTATGCCTCTGAGCCTGGCAGCAGATTTGCTTTGATTATTAAGCACAGTTCTGTAGCCTGGCAGAGCACTCACTGAAGCCACCAGAATCGGTCTGCAAAAAATTGAAGAAGTTTTGTCCGAATCACAGGTGCAACAAAAAGTGAAAGACAGCCCTGGGTGAAAAAAAAATGAGGTCACAGCAAGAAAGGAGTTTCCTCAAGTTACTAAGAAAACTCAAATACGATGAAAAAGTAAATCAAAGAGCCATAACAGAATTTCTGAAGCCATCAGTGCTTTAGTGACATGGCAGTTCAGTTTATTAGAACACAGTGATAATGAGGCCATGCTTTAGAGTCCTGATTGTCCTTCTTACTTTGGCAGTGCTCCAACACCGTGGACTTCACCCCTACCCCAAATCAGTAGCCATGAAATATTTGATGTCAGTTACAATGGAACCAGATGAAAGAGGGTTGATGGAACAGTGAAAATTCATCACTGACCACTGAAAAATGAGGTCAAGGTACAGGCTCTATTGACGGAGCCTGTGAGAGGTTGAATAAACTCATTTCAGGATAAGAACACAATGTTACAGAGCTGAGGACTCATCAATTGTCAGTTTTTTTTTCTCACCGTTCTTTGTTAATGATGTTTCTTTCACAATGTATTTGCTAATAGGGAATACTTAATTATAGGCTTCTCTGTGACCTTAATAACTAGGTTTTCTAAGGAAGGGGAGTCATTCATACTCCAAATACAAGAATTCAAAAATGGCTGCTTAGTAGGAAATACTTCATTTTTTATTCTTAATTTTTTTCTAATTTTATTTTTAACTGACAAATAATGATTGTATGCATTTATGAGGTAAAATGTGATGTTTTGGTACATGTTTACAATGTGGAATGATTAAATCAGGGTAATTAACAAATCTATCGCCTCATATGCTTACCATTTTTTAATGGTGAAACATTTAAAATCTATTATTTTAGCAATTTTGAAATATCAAATGACTCATTATTTATTATAGTCCCCATTCTGTGCAATAATTCACCAAAGCTTATTCCCCCTGTCTAAATGAAACTTTGCTCCCTTTGACTAACATCTCCCCCTTTGTCATTCACCCTCTTCCCCCAGTCTCTGGTGACTGTTAGTCCAGTCTCTATTTTATGAGTTCAACTTCTTTAGATTACACTTATACATGAGATCATACAATATTTGCCTTTCTGTGCCTGACTTATTTCACTTAATATCCTCCAGTTTCATCCATGTTATCACAAATGACAGGATTTCCCACCCCACTTTAAGGCTGAAGAGTATTCCAATGTGGATAAATACCACATTTTCTTTATCCATTCATCTGATGATGGACACCCATGTTGATCCCGTAACTTAGCTCGTGTGAACAATCCTGCAATAAACATGGGAGTGCAGATGTCTTTTTGACATACTGGTTTCCTTTCTTTTGGGTAAGTATCCAGAAGTGGGATTGTTGAATCATACAATAATTCTGTTTTTAGTTTTTTGAGGAAACTCCATACTGTTTTCCATATGGTTGTCTTAATTTACATTCCCACCATCAGTACATGAGAGTTCCCTTTTCTCCATAACTTCATCAACACTTGTTATCTTTTATCCTTTTGACAACTGTCATTCTAAAAGGTGTGAGGTGATGGATATCTCATTGTGTCTTTAATTTGTATTTCCCTGATAATTAACGATTATGAGCATCTTTTAATATATATCCCTTGGCAACCTATATGTCTTCTTTTGAGAATTGTCTACTTAAGTCCCTTGCCCTTTTTTGATTGGGTTAATTGAATTCTTGCTATTTAGTTGTAGGAAATACTTCATTATTGGGGATGATATAGTGAGAAACTTTTATAATAATGAGATATATTTATTTCATATATCAATTAAATATTTAAACACCAGTTCTAAGTTCCTTTTTACTTGGCTATTGTATGCATACTTTTATACATAAGCTATTACTTGGATAAAAACTTAACCCTTTATTATAACATATGGAGTACCACAAAGTGTGAAATAAAACATGATGTAGTCAAGGTAATATAACTTGGTAACTTTTAAATATGTTGGTTGCTCCTTAAAAAACCAACAAGTCTATGACTGAGACTTTCATGGACAAAATAAAGTCATTCTAGGGATTTATAATTCTATATAGAACCAAAAAATTTAAAAAAGGATATTGAACAAAATAATACTACAATGCAAAGTGTGGGAGAGAGAATTTATGAGTTCAAATAATCATGAGAATAAAAAACTCAATTTTTTTTCTCAAATAGTCTTCCTCCAAAGTGGCACTGACCTGACAATCACCCAAATCTAGAAGAAATCCCCATACCAAGGAAGTATACACACATGTTCAAGTGGTCAACACACAATTTTAAACATTCAATAAGCTAAATGCCTACAATTAAATATGCCATCAAGAGGGAAATGTAATGGATGCAAATTATCATTATCAAGTTTCCTAATTATGTGCAGTTATGAAATAAAAAATTAACTTATGGTTATAAATTAGAAAATGAAGATGAATTCTAGAATGATACAGAAACACAAAAATGACTATCAATGAATGAAGAAAAATTATCTTGAACAACAAATATTTCAGATCATTGAAACTGTTTCAAGAAAACTCTCATGGACATGTTGAAGTCTAAAAAACTTGTATCAGGAAAATAAACAAAAGGGAAATATTAGAAACATTTAAGTTTCTAATATTTTCTATTTAGAATTTGCCTCATGTTTAGTTAGCCATCATAATTTGCTTAATTTAGCTGACAGCAAACTGATGAAAAAAGAACACATAAGTGAAGAAACATTTTCATCACTCCAAAAATGACAATTCACAGGCACCCATCGTAGACATTTAATAAGTGCTGGTTAGAATATATATAATATATGAGCTTAAAAAAGTATTTTCAAAAGTTACTTTTAAAAATAAGGAATTGCAGAAAAGACATTAAAAGTTCTACTCAAGGTTTTGAAATAAGAAATGATCAAGTAGACTGAATAATATAATTGTTTAGGTAATCAGTCTCCATAAACTGATAACTTACATGAAAATGAGTTAATAAAAATACCTAAACATAATTAAGAACACATTCAAAATGATTAGGGAGAGATGACACAATATAAGAAAAGTGGCTTTTCATCCAATAAACAATAGCGGTAGAGTCTTAATGTTAAAACACATACAGTACAAATTTATACTGCCAAATAAAAAGAATTGGAAATTCTAGAAAAGTGTTTTTGAAGTTAGAGATGTAACAATAGAAATATAGAATAATAATCTGAAAGGGAAATATGTAGGATAGAATTACAATATCAATTTCTATGCATATCTTTAATGGAAAAATTTTACTCACATTTCAACAACATATTTTCATAAGACTGTAAGAACAGTTCATTAGAAATTCTGTGAAAGATTTGACAAAGTGAAACTCTATTTTAAAATGGCTTAGCATCTAGTTAGTAGAAAATAACAATACAAATAAGAAAAATAAAAAGGAATAATTTTCAGTATTGTTCTATTATCTTACTGACTCATGAGACCAAACAATGACTTGGAAAGATTTTTACCATCTTCTTTACCTTATTTTTTTCATTTCTATAGAAAGAGTTACAGTATGTGGTGTTAGTCCATTTGCATTGCTATAAAGGATTATTGAGACTAGGTAATTTAAGAAAACAGGTTTAATTACCTCATGGTATTGCGTGTTGTACAAGAAGCATGGTGTTGGCATCTGCGCCTGGTCAAGCCTCAGCAGGCTTCCAGTCATGGTGGAAGGCAAACGGGGGACTGGCATGGATAAGAGAAAGAGGAAGAGGAAGAGAGGGAAGAGGTGCCAGACTCTTCTAAATAGCCAGATCTCACATGAACTAATAGTGTGAGAACTCACTCGTTGTTTTGATGACAGCACTAAGTCATTCATGAGGGAATCTGTCCTCATGACTCAAACACCTCCCACCAGGCCCCCATCTCCAACAATGGGGATTACTTTTCACCATGAGATTTGAAGGCGACAAACACCCCAACAACATCCTATGTCGAACTTCTTCACAGGAGTTTTATGTAGACAAAGTTGAAAGCATCATTTGTTCTAGTTGTGCTCAGAGTTTCTAACAACACAGTCAGCTCCACACTGTCTCTATGCCCCCTGCCAAGCCTGCTGTCAATGCCCAGAAATTCTGACTTGGCTTTTCACCCAGAAGTATCACCCTACAGCTGCACTCACAAGAGAGGACTCAGCATCTGAGAGAGTGTTATGAACCTAGCCACACGTCGCTCCATGTAAAGGGCTGAACCAACCCATTACAAAGCAGAAAGTTATTCTGGAAGCACTGATGCTGCAGTCATGGCCAGGCCCTCTGTTGACTGAGATCCCCTCACTAAGTGTGAAGAGAAGGGTTGAAAACAGACAGATGCTGCTGCAATCAGGTGTGCAAGAGGTGATGCCCATTCAGTACTTTTAGGATAAATCCTAATCAACCTAGGGTTGTCATAGCAGCATTTTTAGAATAACCTATAAGGGTATCATAATATCATTTTTAGAATAACATATCTACATAAATGTAACAAAACTAAATTGTCTGAGTTTATTCTATATGATTTATCTGTAAATGGAGTGAAAGCAACCACTTTGCTTTATTCTACACATTATAATTCTCCTGTTCGCTTTGTCCTTTTGGAGAATATTAAAACACAATTCACTTTCCTTCAATTTGTGTGGAGATGAGACTGGGATAGAAGTGCCACGTAGCTGACAGGTCATACTTTAAATTATGTTTCCCAAATAAGAATTTAATCTAGTTTCAATAAAAGAGTTATTAACCACTTTTAATTAGGAAAAGCAGGACTGAATCTGGGATACATTCTTCAGCCTCCCAATGCAAGAAGTGATCATTAGTCACTGATGATATCAGGGCTTGTCTTCAAAGGGCTGCAATACAGATGTCCACCAAAGGAATCTCAGGAGAAAGGAAAGTGTTGAAATGAACAGCTCTGGGGATATTTCACAGATCTCAGTTTGACTTAATTTGCAAAGGCACTATCTTGGTATCAATACATGGAGAGTCTCTTTCTGAATTGACTAATGCTTTTGGCATTCACAAAATAAAACCAACTAGGAGAACTCACTGCTAATAAAACTTATTTACTATATATGTCCATGTACATTAGCAGGCTAGACACTTTGCAACCTTTTAATTTTATTTTTTGTTGTACCTGCTTAAAAACCAGTAATAAGGAGTTTGCTCTTATTTGTCAGATTATAAATCAATGGCAAAATTAATCATAAATGAGTCATTTAATCACAAGCAGTCATTTTTTTCCTCACCACCTACCTTCCTCTACAGCCCAGTAAGTGTGACCAATAAAATACAAAGTGAGAGGAACATACATTCGTGCCAAAAATTTAAAAGGGTGTCTACACTAAGCATAGTGTAAGGCTTTGCATTAAAATATTATTTTCTATTGGGGGTGGAAGTGGATAAGTAGGAAAACTCCTGCCACAACTACAGTACTAGAGTGAAGTAGGGCTGAGACTGGGGTTGAGCCTTCCATGCTGGAAGGAAGTCAGGGGTGGAGGCCGAGTTGTATAAGAGGAGTAAGTAAGCATAAGACAGCCAACTTGTTTCACCAAAGAGCTTGGAAATCAAGCAGAAGGAGCCTTGAGAAAGCCTCCCAGCGACTTCTTAAATTGAAAAGGAGAGAGCAGTCCATTAAAGGGTGCCAGTATGATGTCAGGACTTCCTGTTATGGAGGTGGCCTGCAACGAAAAGAGAGGCCACACAGCCAGGCTTTTTCTAACACTGACGGGATACCAGTTCACTAGGGTGTCCTTCAAGTTAGATGGGTAGGACAAAGTCTGCCCTGTGAGAATTTACTTTGACTGGGGCTATAAGTACATGAAAGACTTCGGAGTCCTGGAGCTCTTCCAGAATGGGTGGTTGCAGCACAGAGAAATGGGATCATAGAATTTTTTCTAGAGCAAGCCACCAGCTACAATAATGAGTGAACACAGCTGGGTTGTTTCCCAAACAAGTGAGCAGAGAAAGTCATCACACCACAGAAAAGTTATACAGTAAAAGGGGCCAATCTGGAGAATTAGAAAAATCAAAAAAGATGTCACTCTCTGAAACAGAAGTACTGAAGAATGTTCCAGAAATTACCTACTTTAGATGTTCAAACATTCTGCCAGTCACAGTGAAAGACTGATTTAAAGTCAGGAAAGAATGTTTAAAGATGAAAATCGTGATTGTGAATGTAACTATATTACAGATGGTGAAACACATGGGAAACTGCAGAATGAAAATAGTGAACTGAGTAACACACTCAAGAAACCCACCCAGAACTTAGAGGAGATACATGAACATATGAAAAAAGAGATAGCCAGCCACAACAGACCTAGGATTCCCAATATGCTGATAACTGGAATCCTAGAAAAAGAAAAAGAAATGCTAAAAACAAAATATATACATAGAAAATTAAATAAAATACAGGGGCAAAAGACACAAAAAGTTTCAGAGCTGAAGAAATAACCAAATTTTAGAACAAATTGAAAGTGTTTACTAAATAGTGAAGAAATTAATTGGGAGATCAGTAAGTATCCAGATTAAAATGTAGAATTTCAATGATTACAGAAAAACAAAAGTCTAAAAAACAAAAAGTTTTAAGTGTATCAAAATTTTCAAAGGACATAGATATTCAAAATTTTCTACATGCATAAAACATTGCAGAAAATCCACAATAACTTTATGGGAAAAGAGCAATCACATTTTCTCAATAATTCTCCAGCAATAATTTTTTATTTTAGATTTGACTCCTGAAAATGCAGGTAACAAAAACAAAAATCGACAAATGAAATTACATCAAAATAAAAGCTTCTGAACAAGAAAGAAAAAAATTAACTGTGAAGTTACAATCTATGATCTGGGAGAAAATATTTCCAAGCTTTACATGTGATAAAGGATTAATATCCAAAATATATAAGGAACTCAACTTGAATGCTCAAGTTAACAGAAAGAAAACCAATAATACAATTAAAAAATAGGCAAGGAACCTCAACAGACACTTCTCAAAAGAAGATATAAAAATAGTTGACAGGTTCATGAAAATATGCTCAACATCAGTGATCATTAGGGAAATGCAAATTAAAAACAATAATGAGATATCCACTCACCCCTGTCAGAATGGCCTTTATTGAAAAGACTAAAGATAACAAATGTTGGGGAGGATGTGTAGAATGGGGAACTCTTACCCACTGTTGGTGGGAATATAAACTAATACAGCTATTATGGAAAACTGTATGCATGTTCCTCAAAAAACTAAAAATAGAATTACAATATGATCCATCAACTATAGTTCTCAGTATTTACCCAAAAGATTTGAAGTAAGTATGTTAAAGACAGGGTTGCACTCCCATGTTTATTGTAGCAATATACACAATAACCAAGTTATGGAATCAACCTGTTTTCATCATCAGATGAGTAGATAAAGCAAATGAGATGTATATATACAATGGAGTACCATTCAGCCTTAAAAGGTGGAGACATCCTGTCATTTTTAACAACATGGATGAATGTAGAGGACATTATACTAAGTGAAATAGCTAGGCACATAAAGACAAAACAGCATGTTCTCACTTATAACTGGAATCAAAGTCAATTGAACTCAAGCAGAGAGTAGAATGGTGGTTACAGAGGCTGAGAACTGAAGGAAGTAGGGAGATGATGGTCAGAGGGTACAAAGTCTC
>NW_016817151.1:1709399-1746576 GCF_001698545.2 Rhinopithecus bieti | reverse complement strand
CAAAGGAAAATTAATACACAAACTTTGCTTATTCCATAAAGTGTGGAAGTTCCTGGCTCAGGTTTCTGGGATAAGTTGTTCTGCATCTATTTCAATGAGAGCAGCTTCAAAGAGAACAAATATTCAGGTTTTATTTATAGTTTTGTAAGTTTCAGTCTCATTTTCTCTCTTTTTCATTAATGTTCTATTCAGCCACTAAAGGTGAAGGAAATTGAATAAAGGCAAATTTGAAATATGCAATAGCTCACGCAAAATAGTTTAAGAGGAGCCTTAGAAATTGCTTTGCATAAATATAACATCGAACACTTAATTGTCTTCTGCCTCTTAATGTGCAGCTTGCACTATTAAAGCCAATTGCTTCCTATATACCTTATAAAACAGAAATGCTGCTTTCTCTTCTCCAAAGAGTAATCTGATAAAAACTTTCTAACCTTGAAAATCTTCCTTTATGCTTTCCTTTTAAAATTCATCTTCTTAAACCACAGATAGCACTTATTACATAATAGAAATAATAAAATACAGAACACTAAATCTCAACCAGGTTCATACCTACAAAATGTTTATCTCATATTATTCAAAACACACGGATGATAATGAGACGAGACAATGCAGATAGGGGACATAGAGTGATATAATTGAAAAGTCTTTTCTTTACCCTAAGAGAATGCTGGGAATTAGCAAGATCATTTTTGTGAATGCTCAGATTAACATAAAACATTCATCAGATGATAATTTTCAAAGGAATGTTAACATTTATATGACAACAATCTTTCACGAAATTCAGAAATGTCAACAGCATTTGTATAGATTTTGAGATTTTCTTTTTCTTTTTGACCTCATATGCAGAAGTAACCGTTCTCTTCGTTCACAGCACATGCTTGCACTTAACTGTGCCATACCCCTCTAATTATTTTATTTTCAGTGTCATTCCCTTTTCTTTCCTCCTTAAGCTGATCTCAGTGTACTTGAGTTATTACTTTAAATATGCAAACATTTTTTGTGTTTTGTTCTGTTTTTAATTCACTTTCTTTCTGTCTTTATTAAACACTATATTTTTAAGCTCCAAATTGCTGTAAATTAAGTTTTTGTTTATATATTACATATGTGATGCTTATAATGTATATATACATACAATTATGTATTGGCATCAATACGTATGTACAGTCTTATGCGCATACCCAGAAGAGTAACTACCAGGTCCTAAGGAATAGAAGTTTTTCATTTCACTAGATTCTGCCAGATCACGTAGTAGCATGAGAATATTATTTGCAGTCACAGAGAGAGCTACTGAAATTCTTTCTCTCTACTTCCTTGAAAATAAATTCTAAGACCCTTCTAATTTTCAGGGTTCTGATACATATAGGTCATTGTTTAATTTGCATTCTCTCATCATTAGTAAGTCTGAGCATATCTTCTCATATTTTACTAGCATTTGAGCACTGCTTCTGTGAATGGACTTTTTATATTCCTTTCCATGTTCTATGGGTGCTCTAGTCATTGTATTTTTGCCTCACTAGAGTTCCTTATATATTCTAGATATTAATGTTTTAGGCACTGTGAATATTTTATTATAGTATATAATTCATCTGTAAAGTTAGTGAAGCAAAATTTTAATTTGACTGTAGCAAAATGCATCATTTAAAATCTGGTTTGTGTTTTCTGAGTCTTCTTAAAGATAAGTCTTTCAACCTTATCTCATAAAGATATTCACTATCATTTTCTTCTATCAGCTTTATTGTTTTACCTTAATCCATTTGAAGTCCACTTTTCATATGGTAAAATAGGTATTAAGCTGTCTATAGTCTCCATCTAATAATATAGTTTTCCAGACTTCAGCTCCTAAAGAAGCCATTTCTCTTCAATACTTTGTAGTGTCACCATATTTCAACTTCTTGTATGTATATGGCTATATTTTTGAGCTCTATATTCTGTCATAACGGTTAGTTCACCTGTAACTATGCTGATAACAATACTAATTTTTGTTGCGGTAACCTTATAGTCTGTTTTAAGACCTACTAAAATAAGTCCTATTCTCTTTGTTCGTTTAAAAAAGGGGCCCCAGCTTCTGGTGGGACCAAGATTCCAAGATTTTTAAGCCCAAGATTTCAGAATGATTTGTTAGGTTCCCTTACAAATCCAGTTCAAATATTTCTATCCATGTTCATCGGCCACTTTTTCCTTTATTTTGATTGTCTTCTAAGATCTGTTATATATCAATACAAAAAATATATATTATATAAAATATACATATTACATAAAATGTATATACATATATTATATATATATATATAATATATAATATATATATTTTTTTTTTTTTTTTTTGAAAGGGAAGTTTCACCATCTGGTGCCCAGGCTGGCAGTGCAAGAGTGTAATGTCACACTCTCAGCTCACTGCAACCTCTGCCTCCCAGGTTCAAGCGATTCTCCTGCTTCAGCCTCCCAAGTAGTTGGGATTACAAGCGCCCACCACCACAACAAGCTAATTTTTTGTACTTAGTAGAGACGGGGTTTCATAATGTTAGTCAGGCTGATCTCAAACTCCTGACCTCAGGTGATCCACCCGCCTCAGCCTCCCAAAGTGCTGGGATTACAGGCGTGAGCCACCGTGCCTGGCCAATCTGTAATATATGTTTTAAATACTTAAAATATTCTTAAAATATTTTTAAAATATTTGGCTAACTTTTAGAAAACTTTATTGTTGTGTTTGCTTTGCCAACACATGGTACTTTATTTTATTTGGTAAGCACTACTATATTTTTCTAGTGAAAGCTATTATCTTTTTAATTTAATAAGCCTACTGAAATTATTAGTTCTAATTGTCTGTTGAATCTGTTGAATTTTCTATATAGATCATTACACTATCTGAGAAATGATAGATTTATCCCCTCCAAGCATTTCAATTGTGGTTTTCTGACCATATTTTCAGTTCCATCATAAAAAGAAGTACATAGCAAATATCACTGTCTTATTCCCAATTAAAAATGTAAATATGCTGAAGTCTCTCAATGAATTATTTTAGCTGTGGGATTTGGGTATATAATCTTTAATAAGTTAAAAAACTATGTTTTTAAATTATAATGTATATTTTGAAATTAATTGTGATTCCTGCTTTTATGAGATAATCATGTGATATTTCCCCCTTCACCCATTAGTGTAATGAATTATAATCGTAGCTTTTCTAAGAGTAAACCAACCTTGCATGCATCATGCAACCATAATTGATTAGGACTTATCAATTAGGCAAGTGCATTTTATTAGCTAATTTTATCTTTAGAAATGTTTGCATCTAGGTTCACAAGTAAAATATACTCATCATTTATTTTCTGATGGTATCCTTGTATAATCATATATAAAGTTAATACTAGAATAAAAAGTTTGCTAATTGGCAGTGGCATCTTACTGTGGTTTCAATTTACACAATATGATAACTAATAATGTTCAGCGTCTTATGTAATATTTGCCATTCATATGTTTTCTATGATGAACTGTCTAAAACTCTTGCTATATTTTAATAATCAGATTGTGTTTTTCTTAATGAACTGGAGGGTAATTTTTGTGTCTTCTGAAAGTCTCTCTCTGTCTCTCTGATATAAGTTTTGCAAAAATATTCTCCCAGTCTGTGACTTAGATGCTGATTTTACTGACTGTTTTTTTTTTTTTTCAGATAAGAAGTGTTTACTTAAATTAAGTATAATTAACTCATTTTATTTTGTATTGATTGTGCTTTTTCTGGCCTATCTAAAGACATCTTTGCCTAAAAATTTCGTATTTGTAGCTCTCACCTTTATGTCTATAATCCATTTTTAATTAATACATGTACATGTATGAAGCAAGGATGAAGCACTATTTCTGTTCACATAAACCGCCATTTATTCCAGCACTATTTGTTGAAAAAATTGTTCTTTTACATTTGATTACCTTGGCACTATTTTTCAGTGTTAGTTGATCATTTATGTGTGGGTCCATTTCTTGACTCTCTATTCTATATTCTTGAATAATATACTAACTCTCATGTCAGTACCACTCTGTGTTGATTAATGTAGGTTTATAAAAGGTATTGAAATAAGGTAATATATATTCTCCAATATTTGTTTCTTTTTTTTCTATTATGCATTGGATAATCAAGGTCCTTTGCATTTTATTTGAAACTTAGAATCTATTTTTATTAAAATCTCTGCTAAAATTTCTTTGAGATTGCATTGAATATATAGATCAGTCTGTAGAGTCTTGACAACCTACCCATATTGTAATCCAGTACTATAATCTCTCTGGGATTTTAAAAATAGTACTCAGCATACTACATGCAATAAATAATTGTATAATATTTATACTTATGTATTTAATATAATTATAAATGCATTTTAAACTACTTTTGTATTGATGAGGTATAAAAATAAATAAAATTTATTTTGGAATATCAATCTGAATCCTGCAACTTTGCCAAATACATGTATAAATTCTATTCCTTTTTATTATATTCAATAGCATTTTCTGAATAATCATGACATTTTATGAATAAAGATTTTTGTTATGTATATTTTCTTGTATGACTTTTGTTTATTTTTCTTTTCTTTTGTACTGATACGATCTTCCAGTAAAATGTTAAATAGAAATGCTGAGATTAGATATCCTTGCCTTCTTCCAGAATTTAGAGGGGAATATTAACAGTTTTGCTGTTAAGTACAGTATTAGCTGTGAGTTTTTTATAGATATTCTTTATTAGTTTCAGAAAGTTCTCTTTTCAAATATATTTGCTGAGAAATTTTACCATGAAGATGGATTTTCTAGCTCAAGAAGAGAGAATTTATCCTTTCTACACCTTTTGGTTCTACAGGGCTTCTCAACAAATTAGGTGATACTTACTAACATTAGTGGGAGTGGATCTTCTTTACTAAGTCCACTCATTCAAAACAAATCTCTTTCAGAACCACCCTCATAGTCACAACCAGAAATAATGTGTTACCAACTATATGGACATTTCTTATCCTAGCGAAATTGATAAATTAACTGTCACATGGTATATTACCCATTCAGTTTATTGCTAGATTCAATTTGCTCAATTTTTAATAAGAATTTGTGTGTCTATGCCAGGTAGTAGATAGATCTTCAGTTTTCTTTCTGTGTAATATATTTTTTTCATTTTGTAATCAGGGTAATCCTGGCCTCATTAAATGTGTTGGCACCTATGTCTTTCTCTTCTACTTTCTGGAATAATTTATGAAGAAATGATATTATTTCTTTCTTAAAAATATGATAGAAATCACCAATAAAGGCTGGTTTTGTGTGATTTCAATGGTTTTAATTCATTTTGTAGTTACAATGTTATTCATGTTATCCATTCATTTAGAAGTGAGCACTGAAAATTTCTGTCTCTAAAACAATTGTCTATTTTATCTGAATTGTTAAATTTTGGCAAGAAGTTTTCATAATATTCGCATATTATATTTTTAATTATATAGGGTCTCTATTGATTCTGTCTTTCATTTCTGACATTAGTAATATGTGCTTTCATTCTCTCATTCTCACTATTGTTTTATTTTTCTGATCAATCCAATTAAAGGTTTTTAAATTATACTGGTTATTTCAAAGAACTAGATGATATTTGTTGTCTTCATTTTTTTATTTTATAATTTCTTTTGCTTAATTTGTGTTTAATTTGCTCTTCTACTTCTAGTTTAAGATGCAAGACTAGATCATTGATTTTAAATATTTTCCGATTTCTTATATATTTGATGATATAAATTTCCTTTTAAGAAAGTTTTATCTGCATTCCATCAATTTTGTCATGAGTTTTCATTAGCTCTAAATTCAGAACATCTAATTTCCTTTATTTCAATAACCCATAGACTATTCAGAATACAACATTCCAGCTATTAGGGCTTTTCCAGTGTGTGCGTGTTTGAGAAAGAGAGAGAGAAAAAGAGACTGAGAGAGATTTCTAATGTATTTCCTCTGTGTTTAAAGAACATATTACGTAAGATTTTCATCTTTTGAAATTTATTGAGACGTGTTTTATGGCATGACATAGTATCTATTTTGGTGATAGACACTGTGTATTCCACAATTGTTGGTGTTGAGTGTAGTGATTGAGAGTATCATTCAGATTTTTGATATGCTTATTAAATTTTTGTTGAACTGGTCTGTCAATTACTGAGTAAGTTATAATGAAATCTCCAAACATGAGTTTGGATTTATCATCTCTACCATAAGTTCCATCAGTTTTTGTTTCATATATTTTGAATTCTGGCATGTGAACATGTATTTATAATATATCATGTCTGATATTAAAATAATCACACCTATCATAATGAATACAGCCATCTTACGCTTAATATACTCATGGTATATACTTTCTCAGCCATATCTTTGTCTATTTATTTCTGTATTTAAAATATGTCTCTTGTAGAACAAATGTAGTTGATTTTTGCTTTTTTACTTGCTTTTGAAAAATAAATCAGGTCTGAAAGCCTGCTTTTGATAGAAATGTTCAGATGTTACAATGTATAATTATTGTCATTGTTTTTATGTCTACCAATTTGCTATTTATTTTTATCACATCCAACTTCATAAATCAAAATTTGTTTAACATATTCTATTCTTTGTTGATTGCAGATGTTCATTCATTGGTGGCATGCTTTCCTTCAATTCTTTGAACATTTAAAAAGTTCATTAAACATACTTATAAAAGATACCTTGTGAAACCTTTGTTAAATTAAACATTAAAGCCTTTTGAGGATCTACTTACTGCACATTTTCTGAGTATAGCTTATTTTTGATATCTTTCAACTTTTGATTGAATATTATCATTGTAAATAGCGTGTTCTGTCAATGCTGTATTCTGTTGCATACTTCTGAGGGGTTTTAAAAAAATTATTATTCTAGTCAACAGTGACTCAAACTGCAAACATCTTGTCCACTATATGCAGCTGCTGATATTTTTACTCCATTTTCATGGTTTTTCACTGCTACTGTATTAACCTGAGCCCCTCTTGGTCTCCCATGTATCTGCAAAATTCGATGTCAACTGAGGATATGAGCAGAGATGAGACACCTTCTCTTTGTGGGTTTCTAACACCTCCCCCCCACCCCAAATCCTAGCTATTTTTCTGCTTTCCATCTCTGGATTTTAACACTTTCAGTTATCAGGCTTCACCTGTCTCCCACGCAAACTGTGCACTGTTGGGGAATATAATCATTTAAGAAAAACACCAAATCCACAGATACGGTTTTGTGTGACTCTGTCTTTCATAAGTCAAATGTTTTATGGTCCTTTCCTGCTTTTTCAGTGTGTCTTTTAGGAGGTCCCTTGCTCACGTGTAGTTCAGCTATCAGTCATGGATTTGGGCAACATATGCATTAAATTTGCACCTTATTTTTTCCAGCTCTCATGTACCATATTTTCACTTTCAATATCCAGTAGCTTCTCCAGCCCTGATCTCTGAAACTTAACTAGTAAGGATGCCGCTTTTTTCAGTGCATGGTAGGTATAGCCCTGGAACTTGGCCAGCATTTTCACCCTCAGGTCAGAAAACTGTAATCTTATCCCTTCCTCATTTGAGATTAAACTTTCCTCTGGCTCTGTATGCTTTTTTTTTTTCTAACATTTTCTAGTCTTAAAGCAACATTTTCCTCAATCCAGTTAATCTAGTTTTTACAAATACTCTCTGGATTGAGTTCCTGTAACTACATCACTCCTCTGTTATTTAAGAAAATTCCTTTCTAGTCAAGGTTTCCAGGATCATGTATTTTCTAAAATCCCCGTAGGGCAAGAAAGGGCTAGGGCATATGCAGCTGTAAAGGGTTACACAGCAATTGATGTCAATATGAAAATCATGTAATATTACCAACCTATAATCGGGTATCTCCTCTCTCAAATTTCTCTTGGAAAAACGGACCTAAACTGCATAGTAAACATAGTCCTGCCTTATAACAAAAGAGACTATTGTATTTTTTTCACAAAAGATGGTTTGTTGAGGCAGACATTTCATTGTACAGTGCCATGCAATTCCTCAAATCTTCCTGTTCTTCCAAATACTGCTATTCCAATTATTGAATGTCTCATTTTTTTTTTCTAAAAGAGAAACATTTCAAATTAAAGACACCTGGCGTGTCAGTAAATTTAGATAAGACACAGAAGCTGACCATGAGAATAAAAGGGCTTCCCTGTGCAATTTAAATATAAATACTGTTGCCTATATTTGCTTCCAACCTGGTAACGTGAAAGTGAAGTTGAAAAGGAAGTAGGGCAAAATACATGACAAATTTACTCTCCAGGAATTGAATCAAGAAACCAGAAAGCGAAGAACCAAACCTCTTATTTCGATCTAATCTCTTTCTCTCTTGCTCATCCTAAGGTATTTCATGTATTTCCTCAATTCCCTCCTTTTCCAAGTCAGATCCACCTAGGTCTCCAAATAAGGCCATCTTAGATCAAATATTCTATGAAATAGATTCTCTCCATGATCTCCTCCAAATTAGGCTGAAGCATATGGAAAATAGAGAATTCTCTTCTGACGCTCTGGAAAGAAAAAATATTTGTTCTACCAGATAAATAGACTAATTGTCTATTCATAGCAAAATATAAAAAATGGCAAAAAGATTGATAAATAGCTAATTGAGTAATGACTTTAAAAATAAAACAATGATATTTTCTTATTGAAATCACTCCCATTCACAAGAATCTTCTCAACATTGAGAAATTTAAAAGCAGAATTTTTATTCTAATTTAATTGTAAATTTATTCTGAAATATAGGATCATTTCACGTTATTGCTTTCAATTTACTTTAGTAGTCTTTCATCTATAGTTGCATATACCATGCTTTATCTATTGTGTAGGACATTGTAAAACAAAGGCACATTATACAAATGTGAGAAGTCATTATCATGTACTTACTATGCAAGACTGTACAATGCCCAGAGCACTAAAGAAAAGGAAATTCTCTGTATAGAGCTTCTTTTTTTTTTTTTTTTTTTTTTTTTTTTTTTTTTTTTGCATGTTGCTGATACATTTCTCAAATCACAATTATTTCCATGGTAACAGACTATGATATCAAAAAGACAGCCCACTGTCTTCTAAGATATAGCAGAAAAATAATTTGTCTCTGAATGTGAAAGCCTCTTAGTCCATCACAAATATTGTCAATAATTAGCAATAACAGCAAGGGGAATTCAATTACAGGCAAAGCAAATTGCTTTTTATTTAAATGTTCTCTTTTTAATGCATCCCAGTGTGAAAGTCCCTCTTTAAATTAGTGAAAGCATGTGTAATCTCAATACCTCCATTGGGGGTTGTAGGAATATATGTAGTCTCACTGTTTTGTTGAGTGTTTAGGAGCTTAGGATAAAATTATCCTGCTGTAGGTACTTCGGAATGACAGATACCAATAGCAATTTAGATAATTAAGTGTATTCCAGCTTTATTTCAATTTTCTCCAGCTGTAAAATTCTTATATGCTAGCTTAATATATTCATATTTATGTAAATTTAAATACAACCATAACTATTTTATAGTAATTATAAAACAGGTTGGGTCATCTTTATTTCATTTTCTGATGCTGTTCAACCTTATGGAAAGGTTGAACTAATGTCCTACTAGAAAAGAGCAAAGAGGGATCATCTCATTTTGGTTCCTGTCAGTTGGGTTTAATTTTTTCAGTAGTTGTCATTTTTGTAGAAATAGTAGATAAGAAATGTGAAAAATTTATGAACAGGAACCACGGCATCTGGAGTAAGAACCCAAGATGTCTACCCTTCAGTAACCTCATTACAGAGATGAGAATAAAATAATTTAATTTGGGCATCCTGGGTAAACATGCCTTGAGGTCAAAGTTTATCAACTAGTAAGAACTCTTCATTATATGCCCCTTTGTTTCTCTTCTCTAAAGAAAAGTCACATTCCTAAAAACATCTATTCTGCCCACTGATTTGTAACTTGGCAAAGAAACATAGGATATGCAAATTAGATCACTAGCAGAGCTGAGAAATTCAACATATGGGAAGCTACAAACTATAAGCAACTTTCTCTTCTGAAGTATAAACTCCACTACGTTCACTCCATTCATTTCAGAGGAACGTATTTCCAGTTGATTTAGTCTACGTGAATACTAAAAATTGGCTTAGAGCCACAATACAGGCAATTTTCAATGATGTTATGTAGGGAAAGCATTTAAATGATTTTCATATATTTACCTTTATTTTTGCTTTCTTATATGTTGTGTTTACCTCAAAAATTATAATGTCATTTCTTCAAGGCTAGACACTATTGCTAAAATTAATGTTATCTAATTTAGAGTGCATGACATACAGCAAAAGATGAATATGATAGATTAAAGATGGTTAAAATAATTTGATACTTCTTCCATTGAGAAGTGGAATCCAATATTCCTTTTTTGTCCCCTTGAATCTGGG
The DNA here is from genome assembly GCF_001698545.2 of Rhinopithecus bieti. Lineage (NCBI taxonomy): Eukaryota > Metazoa > Chordata > Mammalia > Primates > Cercopithecidae > Rhinopithecus > Rhinopithecus bieti. The sequence goes on along the minus strand of NW_016817151.1, from coordinate 1,736,165 downwards.
CTTGAATTTGTGACTTACTTAACTCATGACATAAGTGATGTTCTGGGACTTGAGAAAGTAACTCATAAGAAATACCATTCAACCCAGCAATTACAATACTGGCTATATACCCAAAGGAATATAAATCATTCTGTTTTAAAAACACAAGCGTGCATATGTTCATTGTGGCACAATTCACAACGGCAAAGACATGGAATCAATCTAAATGCCCATCAATGATAGACTAGCTAAGGAAAATGTGGTACATATGCACCACAGAATACTATGCAGCCATAAGAAAGAATGAGATAATGTCCTTTGCAGGGATATGGATGAAGCTGGAGGCCATTGTCCGTAGCAGACTCACACAAGAACAGTAAACCAAATACCATGTGTTCTTACTTATAAGTGGTAGCTAAGTGATAAGAACACATGGACACATAAAGGGGAACAACACACACTGGGTCCTATCAGAGGGTGGAGGGTGGGAGGAGGGAGAGAATCAGAAAAAATAACTAATAGATATTAAGATTAGTACATGGGTGATGAAATAATCTGTACAAAAAAAAAAAAAAAAAAAAAACCCATGACACAAGTTTACCTATGTAATAAACCTGCACCCATACTCCTGAACTTAAAATAAAAGTTAAGAAAAGAAGCCTTGCAGCTTCTGCCTATGTCTCTTAAAACACCATCTCTGGGAACTCTGAACTTCCAGGTTTGAAGTTAGACTTAATCTGAAATTAGTATTAGGATAGCCATTTGTAAGATCTACAGTTGACTGTTCCAGCTAAGACCAGCCTTAAAACTATTCCTACCAGGGTGTCAGATATGTGAGTGAAGCCACATTGGACTCTCCAGACTGGTCTACACAGCAGAGGAATACTATTAAGGAACCCTGGTTGGTGCCACATGGAATAATAAAAGCTGCCACTTGACCTCTGACCAAATTACCAAACCAGAAAATCTCTATGTATAATGAAATGGTTGATGCTCCAAGGCTCTAAATTTTGGAGTGTTTGGGTTGTACAGCAATAGATAAACCAAGATGAAAGAAAAGTGTGAATATTTTTGAGACAGCAAAATGTTCTACTGACCAGCTAGAAATCTATATATCTGTTCTTTTTTTGCTATTATATATAAAGGTAAATTTCATCTATCTAATAATTTCCCACATCTTTCCCTTTTCAGTACTGTAGCTATCATCGACATTCTATAGTCTTTTTTAAAGTCATATTCAGATAAAGTTAGCAATACTTTTTCTTGAACAAATGAAAGTGTTTTGAAAGCACACAAAGGTATCCTACTTATATCTTTGAAAGTCTTATCAAATACTATACTTACATATCATAATATTATAAAATTGTTTAAAGAATTTATAGAAATTAATCATTTTATAGTTATGTAGCAGGCTCAGTTTTGTTGAGACCACACATTATTCTAAACTATCAGAAATACAAAAATGTGCTATAATTTACAATTGAAATCAAGGAAAGAAAAGTTTGAAATCATTAAACAATTATCAATCAAATAAAAGCAAAATGTCTAACTGCAAGCTGGCAGCCTCTACTTAAGGAAATGAAAATGCTTGAGGAGTCCTTTAGTTATCCGCATAGTGTCTGACACATCGTATGTATTTGCTGAATTAATGAATTAGAGGATAAAGGATTTCTAGACACAAGGGAAAATATTTTTAATGAACCATATTAAAAAAATTTTAAGAGGCATGGGGATTACATTTGGTATCAAGAGAGTTGGAAAACAAGAGAATATACACAGAAAACAAACACAAGCAGAAGAAATTTAACATAGTCTATTGCTTTGCCAATAGATAAACAGCTCTTCCCAGGGAAGAGATATAGATACTATCTGAAGAAGCAGCATCCTATATACCATGTAATAAAAAATAAGATGAGCAGCCGGGCGCGGTGGCTCAAGCCTGTAATCCCAGCACTTTGGGAGGCTGAGACGGGCGGATCACGAGGTCAGGAGATCGAGACCATCCTGGCTAACACGGTGAAACCCCGTCTCTACTAAAAATACAAAAAAAAAAAAAAAAAAAAGCCGGGCGAGGTGGCGGGCGCCTGTAGTCCCAGCTACTCCGGAGGCTGAGACAGGAGAATGGCGTGAATCCGGGAGGCGGAGCTTGCAGTGAGCTGAGATCCGGCCACTGCACTCCAGCCCAGGCGACAGAGCGAGACTCCGTCTCAAAAAAATAAAAAATAAAAAAATATAAGATGAGCATAGGCACAAAGGCACAAGAAATTCTTTTCATATCCTGATAGAATAAAATTGCAATGGTGCATGTAGATATGTTGCAAAGGCAGCCAGGGAGCAGTAGAAACAACACAAAACTTGAAGTCAAATAGATTCACCTTCAAATCCTAGTTTTGCCACTTGCTATATGCATGACTTTCAGCAAGTTATTTAACTTTTCTGAGATTTCATTCTATTAATTTCATATCTCCAAATGAAGATGATATATCTTTCATTAACTAATTATCCAGTGTCTGCCTGAGATAATATTAGATAGGTACCCAAGAAGTGTTAGTTCCTTTCTTTTTCTTTTAGGGGGTTTGGAAACCACCTCTAACCATATATCATGTTAATGTAAATACAAACTTTGTTTTTTGGTTTGCTTGTTTATACTGGAGAGGATAAATTGAAAATTGTATCCAACTTTTTAACCCACACCCAATTATCTTTTTATGTTTATTCATGTATGAAAAAAGAGAAAAGAAAATAACAGCACATCTCCGGTATGCATTCCTGTCTTAAGGTTTAGTGGGAGTAAGGTTGATATTTTTATCTCTTTTTTCAATAAAAGACTATGACTTTGCGAAATAATAGAAAATAGGCTAAGTAATTATATCAATCAATCTATCTTTCAAATGAATAAAATATTCCAGGAAAAGAGCCTTTATTAAACAATAGAAATAAGAAAGAAGATTTTGAGATAGTAGAATATACAGATACAGTGTAAATTAAGACATAACTGAGATCAACAGATATGATTTAGAAAGAAGGATAATTGAAGTATTGCTCAGTAATTCTTAGGCTGAAGACAATGGAATGCAAATAATATTTATGCCTTTAGATATCTCAATACCATTGAGTAGAAACAATTGTAGCTAATATTGATTGAACATCTATAAATATGCAGTTACTACTTAAACATTGTACTCATTATTTTTAAATTATCTGATTCTAAAAGCAACAATAGAAAGTATTATTATTGTTATCTCAATTTTCCATATGAGCAAGCTACATTACTCAGAGTAACCTGTCAAATATTGTAAAACTAATGAAAAGTTTAGATACAAACTTGAAAATTTAACATGAGAAAGTAAAAATGTCCTATACATGTTATCTCTTTTCGATGAAATAGAATATTATACAAATATGTGCCAGTAGATAATTCAAAACAATCAGATTACAAGGTACCAGTGAGAAAGAAAGCTGTTTTCTGGTCAAGCCTATGCTTCAAGTTTTTAATGAACTTATTTGATGCCCCATCCCATTTCAACAATTATGCTTTTAAGTACTGTTGGAGTCACACACCATTATAATCTGCTAGATGCTGACTAGGGTAATCACTAATGTAATCCACCAACCCTGTAGTTGACATTCATGAGTTGTCTGTTTAGAATTAGACTCCCTCAACTTCATCCGGAGTGTTCAGATTTTCCTTGGCAAAATTACCCACCAACTATTCTCAGTTGTGTAACAGTCACGTAAGAGTAACCACATATTAGTCATAGATTAGTTTAGCAACTGATATATGATACAATTCTAGCTAACTTGAATGAAGCAGCTATTTGCTGGCAGATTCTGAGAAAGGTAACCAACTGGAAGTAGAGTTATTGTTGGTGCTACCATGAAGGAGATAACTTGAGAATCTAGATCACAGAATAACCAACACAACTGCAAAGAAGTGCAGGAATATATAAAACATTGCAACTCTTTTGAATTTTGCAAATCTCTAGATCATGCCTGAAACCAGATTTAACTGCATTTTTCTGTTATGTGAGTCCTTAAAGTCACTTTTAAATTTAAGCTAGACTTCATACGATACAATCACATAGAAGAGGATTTCTTAATGCCAGCACTATGTACATTGGCTCAGATGAATCTTTGTTGTGGGAATGGGTGCTGTCCTGTGCATTGTAGGATGTTTAGCAGAATCCCTAACCTTTACCCTCTACATGCTTGTAGATGCCTCCGGTGACTACAATTAAAACTGTCTCCAGACATTGCCAAGTGTTTCCTGTAGTACATCACCCTCTATTGAGAACCACTACCATAGAGTGCTAATAGACATCATGTGTGCCTTCCCACCAACCATTCTCTCTTTAACTATAATGATTTTCATTCATGGATCCACATATTCTTTGCGTTGATGCCTAAACTAAGCCACATGACTTTACTCTTTGACCATAGATTTGTTAGGAGACTGGTAAAGTGATGAAATTTGGGCTGATAAATTTTATGAAAAGTTTATGTTTACATCTAAAGAAACAACACTTCCTTTATCTTCTGAAAATAGGTAATTCAATTAGATTTGTGGGATTATGCATTCCAAGGAACCACAGGCAACCATCTTATGACAATGTTGAAAAGCCAGCCCTTAAACCAAAGTTTACACAAATCAGAATCGGAAGCCAAGCAAACAGTATATTCTTAGCAATTCTATTACGCAGTTGAATCAAACCAACTCTGAAGCCTTCCAGTTTCACGAGTGAATATATCCCCTTAATTAATAAGTTTAGAATTATATTATCTGTTACTTACAATATATGCATATTATCTGATTCAAAGAATTTTCTTTGACTTGGAATATGAAAAACTTCCAGGCAAATGAACAGAGATTAACCAGTGATGTCTGATAGAAGTTTCTGTAAAGATGGGAATGTTCTATATCTCTGTTACCCAACATGGTACTCATAGCCACATGTGACTATTGAACACTCGAAAGTTGGCTAGGGTTACGGAGTTTAAATTTAAATTAATTCTCTCAAGGGGAAACTAGGTAGGAGAATAGGGAACTGGGGTGAGCAGGGGTTGAAGCACGAGCAGGAAAACAGCAGGTGCAGCCAGTTCGCATAAGCAAAGAACACCAGGTGAAGCCAGTTCGCATAAGCAAAAGAACAGCAGGTGAAGCCAGTTCGCATAAGCAAAAGAACAGCAGGTGCAGGCAGTTCGTATAGGCAGGAGAGCAGCAAGTGCAGCAAATAGGCTTCCTCCTCGCTCCCAAGATAACAAGCCACTTCAGCCTTGATTGACTGCGGACCGGGTCGCCACTTCAGCCTCTGACTGGTCACAGGTCAGTCCTTTATGGGGTGTGGCCAATTGGAGGCCTCTGGGTGGCGGTGGGGCGGGAAACGAAGGGTGTTGCTGGGGCTTTTAGCTTAATAAAAACCCTGATTAAGGAGGCTTTCGGGCCGCTTGCTCGAACTCTCTCCTGCTCTGTGAATTGTGTTAGATGAATCGGTGCTTTCTTACTCCTTTCTTCTATTGCCTTGTCTTTCATTGATTCATTTTGTTGTTGTTACTTTGTGCATTTTCTTCAATTCTTTGTTCAAGTTCTAGAAGAAATTAGAAAAGATAACCATGCAGTTGGAGCTTTGGTTGGCAGCAATTCTCAGCATCTAGAGATGGTTAGTGGAGATGGGGCTCTTAGCAAACTCAACAAGTAAGAAAATACGAAACCTGATATTGAATTTGTGAGATGGAGGAGGCAAAGAAACAGTGAAAGTAGGCAACTATCAACATTCCAGAGAGGATCAAAGCTAGCAAGTCGCTCTGAAAACCAACTAAAGTAGATATGAAATTTTAATTTGGACAAATCCATAGCACAGTCTACTTTTATATTTGGCAGCAAGAGCCGTGAGCATATGGTTGGAAGTTCTTAGGTCAGGTGCTCACCAGAGGCCCAGTCAACTACGGCCAGGGTGAGGAATCACATAAGTGTATGTTCATGACAGCATTTGTGTGTCCCCAGTGGGCGTTCAGGGCATTAATACTATTTTTTTTTTTTTTTTAATTTATATTTCTCCTCAGCCACAGAAGATGTGTGGTATTATCCTAGCTTTACTAGTGAATAAACTCAGGAACAAAACTCTAAATGTCCTTGCTACTGCGTCAAGGCAGCCTTTGTAGACTACAGGTAAGTTTCTAGGAATTATTTCACCAACAACCTCTAAACTCTGCTTGCTCTTTTCCCCTCCTTTCTGTCTCTTCAGGAAACAGTTGTAGAAATACTTAGCTCAATCTCAAAATTTCATGCTTACTACTTTAACTGTGGCTCTCTGTGGGGCAAGCCCCCTGAGAGAGATGCAGCTTGTATCTGTGCAGTTACTCTAGAGCCAAATCACTCTTCTTTTCCAAAACCTGAAGTACCTTCCTGAAATTAAAAGGCCAGCTGCCCCTGAAATCCACAAGCAACACGCTGCCTGTGTGTCCTTGGAGTGAAAGTTTGGTTATGTACTTGAATTGCAAAATAGCAAAAAACTGTGGAATAGAGACTTGAACTTTCCGAAGTCAAAACTGCTTCAAAAGCTAAAACCAAAGGGGTCAGTGGGTGGGTGCTGCTTGATGTGTTTTCGGCTACCTGCAAGAGCCTCAGTATCATGGTGTTTTACCTGCAAATCTGAACAGTAAACCTAATGGGAAGAAAACCGGATGGGGGGAATTACCAACAGGTGCAGCATGGTATAAAAAACTCAATGCTTTTAGAAAAGAGTTGCAAAACCAAAGAGGTGTCAGAATCCTGTAAGCTCCATATACCAGGCCCTGCAGTGCTTTTCCCTGGTGCTTTTCTGCCCCTGGCATAACTCACATAAAATCTGAAAAGTAAAATCTGCAGTTTTAAAACAAACTGCTAACTGAATGAGTGACAGTATTTGTGGGCTCATATTAAGCATTCTTCCTTGGGAGAAAAGAGGAGGAGTTAAAGCAAACGTGAAATGAGGCCTGCCACAAACTGGATTTATAATCTACCATGCCTTTGGTGCCTTACTAAATGGGTGCTACAATAAACTTCAACAAAATGGCCAAAAGAAAGAAATATTAATATTGCTGCTGAGAAAAGTATTTTACTTTGCCCACCATTGTTTGAACATTGGAGAGATCATGAGCAAATATTTAGGTTAGGGAGACATCTGCCAAGGTAAAGGTCTTCCAGTGAAAAGGGCATTTGAAACTTCTGTCTGGAACGTAATATGTTGCCAAATGAAAGCATCAAAAGGGAGAATAAAACATATAAAAAGATATATAATTGGTTTTGGGAGGATGAAGAGGAAAACTAAAGGAGAGGACATTAAGTGTTTGAGCATCCAGATGTAAATAAAATTTTTAAAATTCAGGCCTTTGTATCATTATTCATTTTACCAAATATAAGTATATAAAATGAATGAATAATTTACTAGGGAAAGACGAGAGGATATGAGCTGCCTGGAGAGGTAAATTCCAAGTTTCAGCTAAGTGTTCTTTCCAGACTCTTCTCTTTGGAAGTATTTTCTGCCAAGAGTATGCTTCCAGGCTCACCTCAGGTGATGCATTAACATTCTGAAAGCTTTTACCTAAACCAATAAATGAAATTCCCTGATTAGCTACAAGCCCTGTAGACTTGGTAACTTTGCCCATTAATTAACAAAGGGACAAGTGAAAGGAAAGAGGACAAAGCAGAGAAGTGTGGGGCAGGAAGTCTTGCCATTTCTATTAAGTCCTAGGATAACAACAAAAATGAAAATGATTTATATTTGCTCTTTTCTTGGCAATTTATTAAAACAGCTAGGATTTTGTTTTAAATAACATAAACGAGCTGATAAGTGATCTGTATATGTATGAACTTCCTTGTGTGTGTAAATACATGCATGAGCACATATGTGTTGTCTTTCACATTTATATCGTCAGAATAACAAGTATAAATATGCATTTGTAAGTTCTGTTTAAGGAAACTTTATGCATACTTTCACTTCAGAAATTGTGATGCTGGGACTTGTAAAAAAAATTACAAATATATTTCCTAATAAAAATCAGGTACACATACGTTACGACAAAGAAGCACTATGACTTTCCCTTCCTCTCAGAAATTAAAGTGATGACTGCATTTTAAAGATACAGAGGGTATGTGGCAATAAAATATCTATCAACTCAACTAGAAATATCAGACACAGGTAATTTTTCCTTTATAAACAACTGATCTATTTGGATAGGAAAATGTCACATTGAAACACAAAAGCACCTGGAGTGGGGATAGAGAGAAGATTGGTTGCGGGAATTCCAGATGAATTTCAAAGTAACAAATCAGCCCCTGACAAGAACAGCACTGAAGAGTTTGATAACATCAATATGTAGAGGTTATCCTCCAGCCTGGAGAAACTGTAGAAACCAACACTATCTAAATCTAATGTGATTTCAATATAAACCATATATTTGCCTTCTCTATATCTCTATGGAATTACTGAATTTAAAACAGCAAATTCCATCTACACTAACCTGATCATTTTTTCCCCAGACACTTGCAAATGATACTTCTTCAGAATTGTAAAACTCACTTCCCTAGGTATACGAAATTAAAATATGCTTACTTCTGATTCGAATATAAATTAATGTATTTATCGAAATTTACATAATCTTTAAGGAATGATATCTAGGTAAATATTCAGTGAATATATGCAAATATAAGAATAAACAAATATAAAATGAATTATTAAAATTTCTGACTCAAATCAAGATATGTATAATAGTAGCATAAAAAATAACTTTTTTTAAAAAAATAGAGCCTTTTCAAGCTATTAACGAGCAATCTCCAAGGTGGATTACTCTATAAACTCGTGTTAATTATGTAGGTGACTTAGGAGATTTCACAGAATTGTCAAAGGATATCAGTTTTTAAGACGTTTTCTAATAGAAGACCAAACTATATGATAAATATGTGGAATTTACTATAAAGACAGAGTTGTTAAAGAAAAGAATAAACCTAAATGGGTCGGGGTAATGACAAGATAATTTGTCACAGTAATAGAATTTGAGCATACCTGAAAAGATAGGAGTTCTATATCAAGTACTTAAGTTTTTCAATGGTAGGATATCAAAAATATTGAATAGAGAGAAATACTGAACTTCTGAGCATTAATCTTTAAGATACAAATCTGGAAATTACGATAAGATTAAGTGATTCTCACTAAACCAAAATGTGTTTGCATTTATCAATATATCTAAAGGTTTCATTTTATTTAGCCAGGGGCATATATTTCTAAGGAATTGTGTAACAATATCAGAGGGAGGGAAGGGGCTGTTCCCATACGCTTGCTTTCCAGGGAAAGAAGCCAAGGTGTTCAGAGGCTATTAAACACATGATACATTCAACCTACCTTAGTCCAATTCCCTCATCTCTATGCAGATTTGCAGCTTAATGTTTCTTTGGTTCCAAGAGAATGGGATGAATACTAAAAATCAGTCTAGTACAGAAGTTAAGTGTTGCCTCTGAAGACAATTATCTGTACTCATAACCTGGCTCCACTCCTTACTACCTGTGTGATTTTTATAAGTTACTTACCTTCTCATGACTTTCCAGATCTGTAAAATGGGCCTAATACTAATGACTACCTCATAGAATTTTGGGGGAGAATTAAGCAGATACAACACAATTAGAGAAATGCCAGGCATTTACATAGTGCTCAAAACTATAAATTTCTATGATAAGCAATTTACATGGCCCCTGTGACAGTGGTTCCCATAAATGGGATTCTTTTATAGCATATGTAACTTCAAGCCACATGCACCGCAGAGAATGACTGCCCTGAAATGCTACATTTTAGCATGTGTGACTGAGTTCCTACTGCCAATAAACAGGAATTTGGTTGCCATTTCTGTGCCATATATATATTATTAATAAGATTTTATTTCCTGAAGACTGTTCATCCCTGGGCTTGAGTAAAATTTATACATCAAGACCAATAATGTCAGACTTCCTCTAAACCAACATTTTTCAGTGTGGTTCCATGAAATACTAGTTTTATGACATGGACAAAAATAAAAGATTCCCTTGTCCAAAAAGTCAGGGAAATGCTACATATTACTCCTCTAAACTTTCACAGAAATTCAATTTCTATTCCTATCCACTAGAATAGGACTAACTCTTCATTTATTTCTTTCTGCAAGGACGCCACTTCAAAAACTGGACTTACTGCTGGTTATGGTGGCATCTTTAGTCTCAGCTACTCCTGAGGCTGAGGCGAGAGGATAACTTGAGGCCAGGAGTTCCTGAGCAACAAAACGGGATCCTGTTTCTAAAAAAAAATTAAACAAATACAAGTACAAACCAGACATGTTACTTTATGGTTTATTTCTTCCTAAGTATAGTCAGTGATGAATTATAAAGTGAATTGGCAGCCGAGCGTGGTGACTCACGCCTGTAATCCCAGCACTTTGGGAGGCCGAGCTGGGCAGACTACGAGGTCAGAAGATGGAGACCATCCTGGCTAACACGGTGAAATCCCGTTTCTACTAAAAATACAAAATATCAGCTGGGCATGGTGGCGGGTATCTGTAGTCCCAGCTACTCGGGAGGCTGAGGCAGGAGAATGGTGTGAACCCGGGAGGTGGAACTTGCAGTGAACCGAGATCACACCAGTGCACTCCAGCGCGGGTGACAGAGCAAGACTCCATCTCAAAAAAAAAAAAAAAAAAAAAAATTAATTGGCTGGGTGTGGTGGCTCACATCTGTAATCCCAACACTTTGGGAGGCTCAGTCAGGAGAATTGCTTGAGCCTTGGAGGTCAAGGCTGCAGTGAGCCATGATTATACCACTGCACTCCAGCCTGGATGACAACGTGAGACCCTGTCTAAACAAATAATAATAATAATAATCAAAGTTTGGGAAAATCAATGTGATTTTTTTCTTTAGGATACCTTAATTCAGAACTTCATAATTTTTGCTATTGACTATTGCCTTCTAAGTAGCTTCTGTTTCTATTTTAACCTTTCATCTAATTCATGTTCCATACTATATTAAATGATACCTTTCTAAAAATAAGTCACCTCTCAGTTTAAAATTGCCTATTTAAGAAATGGTAAATAAGTTCCAACTTACATGTTACGGACTGAATGTGTCACCCCTAAATTCACATGTTGAAATCTTAAACCCTAGTGTTTCTATTCTTGGGGATAGAGCCACTAAGGAAATAATTAAAGTTAAATGAGATAATAAGGGCAGGGCCCTGATTCTACAGGATCAGTGTCCTTACAAGAGATATCAGAAAGCTCAATCTCTCTTCCCCTTCCCCCACCCCAACCCTACACAGAAGCACCAAGGAAAGGTCATATGAGGACACAATGAGAAGGCAGCTGTCTGCAAGTCAGGAAGAGAGCCTTCACCAGAAATAAAATCCCCTGGTATCTTAGCCTCCAGACTGTGAGAAAATAAGTTTCTGTTTAAGTCATCCAACCTATGGGATTTTGCTATTGCAGCATGACCTGGCTAATACATATGCCAATGAAGATTGATTTTGTTTGTGGATGCCTGATACAGAGTAAGACCTCACTTAACATCATTAATTGGTTCTGTGAAATAGTGACTTTAAGCAAACTAGCGTATAATGGAATCAGTTTTTTTTTCTTATTCCCATTGTAACCAAACAACAGTAAACTAAACAATTATTCAAGGACCTGCAGCATATTGCTCCCCTTAAAGTTTCAGTTTCCAAGAACGTATTGATGGCATTAAGTAAAGACTTACTGTACTGTGTTCTAAAAGCCCATTAGGATATAGTGCAATGAACTATGAGCAAAATTTGGGAAAGGTCATGTGTGCATCTTGTGGCTGGCTTAGGGCTTCCAGTATATATTTAAAATTCCTTAGTATAGTTTTTCACGGCCTGGCCCTTCATGGCTTGACCCCAACATTCTGTGGACTGAGGAACAGCCTAAAGAAAACAGTCTCAAAAAGTGGATTAGTTTCTTTAAAACAAAACAAACAACACGAAAACAAACAACAAAACAAAAAAAAACCACTTTTGTTCCAAGCCTACAGGTACTGACTACTGGTTGGCAGTCTTCTAGAGTTTTCCCAAATGTCTTTCAACCTGAGCCTTCTCCCCTTTCAAATTTCTGAATGCCCCTCCTCTATCTCCCTCTCTCACTTTTAGCTGATGACCTTGCTGCATGTATGCCATCCTGCAGCTATAGCCGTTTTCTCACCTGACCAAATTGTGACAAAATCCATATTCCTAAACAGAACCTGTCCTGTGGAAAATTCAAAAGTACTCTACTCCAACAGAGAGAATTTTAGTGAATCAGTTACATAGCTATTGGAGGGACTGAGGAGCCAAAAATAAATACACAGGTAAAGATGATAGGAGGCAACATCTCTAGAGTTGAAGAACAAAAGAAAGAGGTTGATGTTATTAGAACCTGGAAGAAAAGCCTTGGGAAGCTGAAAACTGGCTCACCAAGGAGGGAACACTTCCCAGCTGTTGAGCTCCAGGAAAAGTTTCTACCTCTGAGGGATGCAGTGGGGCTGGTTCTCAGGGTACGGCAAGAAGCTAGAAATTGGAACCTGGGGATGCTGGAATAACATTGAAGGAAATAACAAGCAAACACAAATAAGAAAATTTCTTATTTATTTTCTACTTCTAGGCTCCCTCTGGAGCCTTCACCTTGTAGAACCTGGCAGGAAACCAGCAGGCCAATGAGAAGTATAGTTTTCAATGTGCTTATCCCCCATCACAGAGCAGAACAGAGAAGACTGGGTTTGCAATTGAGAGACAAAATATTTATAACGAGAATATTCTGCTACCTTCCTTCTCTCTTGCACTTTAAGTTTCCTTCCTCCATGATATGTTTCCATCAGCATTCAAACATTTTCTTGAATCGTCCATGAAACCCTCACTGGACATCACATTCCTCTCGACTACTGCCCTACATCAAAATTCTCAAAAGAGATATTTAGAAAGTCTATTTTCACTCAAATAACTATGATTAACCACTTACACTATTAAACTACTTCCATTTGGCCTTTACCACCATTTGTTAGCATAATTCCATGAATATTAAACCATACCAGTTTTTGCAATATGAAGGATCCTGCTTTAGGCTCATCTTACTCCACCTTAGAGTGCATTCAACCCAGGTAGCTACTGTGTCCTGGAAATATTCTCCTTTGTGGATTTCCATGAATTCCTTTTCTCTTAACTGGCCACTCTTTCAGGCTTTTATATTTGCAGCTCTTATTCTACTCTTCTAAATGTTGTGTCACAGGTTTCAATGCTGGTTCAGGACATTTCTGTAGCCGTACTGACTCTGTAAAGAATCTAATGTAGGTGTAAGTTTTGAATAGCATATATTTATATGCTGATAAAGTCCAAATTTATATTTCCAAATACTTTTGTTTTTAGACTTCAGGTATCCAATATTCAGATATTCTTCATTGTTATAAAAGCATCTCAAACATAATATGGCCAAGATTATACTATTGATTATTGTTTAAAACCTCTTTCTACTTTAGTCCTCCAAGTTAGGGCACAGAATCGATTCCTACCATTTTCTTACATTAAAATCTTGATAATTCTATTTCTTTCATCATCCACATCTAATTCATTGGTATATTCCTGTTTTTACTTCCAAATATATCTGGAATTCATCCACTTCTTGCTTTATTCACTTTTAGCATTGATCCAAGCCACCATCACCATATAGACTACTGTTGCAGCTTCTACACTAGTTATCCTGCTTCTAAGTTTTCTCATTCTAATTCAATTTCTCCATAGTTGCCAGAATGATCTTAAAAAAAAAAATCAAATCTGGTTACTTCTCTTTTGGAAATAATTTATTTTCTTACTGCACTTAGGATAAATTCCAAGTAATATACTATGATCTAAAGAGCCCTACCTATTTATCTCTCATCACCTTGCAAAAGACTCTCATATACAAATCACTATATCCAACAACACTGATTTTTTTTTCAGTTTCTTAAATTTTTGAGCACTTATTTGCTACAGTTAGGCTAAGCAGACTCCTGATCCTCATGAATATAGTCTGATAGAACATGCAAAAATTATACGTATATATACACATACAATTATAGATTTTAATATTATAGGAAATAAACATGTGAATTCAGGATGGAAATTAACATCATGGTTGATAGATTTAAACTGAAACCCCCAAAATGAGTAATTAGCCACATAAAGGATGAGGAAAAAAATGTCCAAGAAGAACACCAAGTGGAAAGTCTTTAAAGTCTTGGTGTAAGCAAGCAGCCAGCAGAGGTCTAAGATAGCCAGAGTTGAGTAAATGAAAGGGAAATAGGCTAGGGATATGGTTGGAGGAATGGCCTGACCAATTTGGGGTATTAGGGGTTTCTTAATCTTGGCTATTGGGTCAGAAAGTCTTTGTTGTGGGTGGCTGACCCTGGGCACTGCAGGGTGCTTAGCAGAATTTCTAACCACTATATGCAAGCAGCACATGCCCCTAGTTTTGACAACTAAAACTGTCTCCATGTATCGCCAAATTTGCCTTGAGGAACAAAATCACCCTCAACTGAGAACCACTGGACTAGACTAAGAAGTTAGAATTATATTTTAAATATGAATCATGGAATCTGTGTTCCGTAGTTCATCTAATAATTCATTTATTCGGTAAATAGTTACTGAGCACCTAATATGGGTCAGACACTATGGCAAGTGCTATGGATAAAAAAATGAACAAGACAAATTCTTCCCATTTTGGACCATGTAATTTAGTGCAGAAGAAAGCTTCTAAATACATAATATGACTAACTACATTTGTGAAAAGTACTATGAAGAAAAAGTATATTTCTCAGTTGTACAGTACAATTGAAAATAAAGATAGAAAGATTTGATCAATAAGCATCCCTTCACATATCAAAATTTTCATTGTCTAACATTCAGCCCCATCTTCAGTTGAATTTGTTGGTATATTGTCCTTAATTTTGAGAAGTTTTAAGATCTTAAAAGACAGCATGTGTGTACTTTATATTATCCACAGTGACTATGCACATTTTATGAAAAATATGAGGCATACAGAGTTTGATAGTGATGTCCCAGTGGGATGAACATTCAATTTTCATAAATGAAAGCAGATATTATATTTGTGATGTCACAAAGCAATGAAATAAAAAATGGTTAACTATAAACAGAACAATAAGCATATGTGACTTTTAATGAAAACAATATACCCAATGGAGTGAAGGAGACAAAATTTTCTGAGTCATATGGAATTAATGGATATTCACAAAGGCCTTTTTAAGAGAGTCTCATAGGTCAGTGGCAATATATAATCATGACAGATCATTATCGCCTTCATCATTCTAGACACTTCTCATATGCTTAATTGTACAAGCTGCTAGGCTGAATGTAGTGAAAAGCAAGCTAAAAATTGTTGTCTGTCTTCCATATAAGGCAGATTATAACAAGCAAGAATACTGTTAGTGCTTTCATAAACCCAACTTAACTGAGTTTGAATTTTGTCTTTAAGACAAAACTAATTTTTAACCTTTTCTACAAGACCATCTAAGAGGCCATAATAAAAATAAATAAAAATTTATAAGTTTATTGTGCATACAGGCTGTTCTCTGGGCATGGTTAGTAGGATTTCTCACACTTACTAAGCAAACATGTGTTTGGCTTCAGGGCTAAACGCAAGCATTTCTGGTTTTAAATATTGTACAGAAAAGCCTCCATTTCATTTAGGAAGCTACCTCTTGCCTCTCAGGGTGTATCCAAATAAATGTTTGTTTCCTGACTACTGACATAGACATATCTCATTAAAAATGTTGCCAAATGAGAATGACTGCCAGAAACAAGGATCACTAGATAGTGTATGTGGTTTTGGTTATTACCACCCATTTCAATCCACATGCTGCTGTGGATAAATAACTGTTTTAGAATTAGTTGAATTTGATTGACAACATTGGAACAACCTAGCTGCATTACATCAAAACAAAACTAACAAATTAATTTGCTTTATAATTCACAAAAAAAGTTATAAGCTATTAAATTGTCCATTATGGATTAAATTGTGTTCTACTGAACTTCAGTGTTGACTCCTTAATCTGTAATGTGCATTTGAAGATACAGTCTTTAAAAGGGCAATTGAGGTTAAAAAAAGCCATAAGGGCACAGCTCTAATTCAACAGGACTGGTGTCATAAGAAGAGAGAGATTCCAGGGATATACAACGTGGGAAAGACCATGTAAAGCCACAGCAAGAAGGTGGCCATCTGCAAGCCAAGAAAAGAGGCCTCAGGAGAAATCAACCAGCCAGCACCTTGATCATGGACTTCTAGGCACTGAAACTGTGGAAAAAACATATTTCTGTTTAAGTCACCCAGTCTATGGTATTTCGTTATGGGAGCCCTAGCAAACTAATATATTGTTCAACATTGGCAATATTACTCTAAATTAAATTTGCTATTGTTATTCTAAGTTATACATATGGAAATAAAGATAATGAAGGTGAATTATTTGCTCTGAATCATAGAGCTAGAGGATAAACTAGTACTCATCACAGATCATCTATGTCATAAACAATAAAACATCCTGACTGACCAAAGGCAAGTTGTTCTGTCCATAATCCAACAAAACATTACAATTCACTAACAAAGGAATGCTGGCACTTATAGAAAATGTAAACTTTAACATATTATTATTCAAAATGAGGATAGGAAATACAGGTAAACTAGGAAAATAAATCCTAAATGAAATTTCTTTGGAGTATTGTTTCTTTTAGATCTCTTCACAGGAATAGTTTTATTTATATTTAGTGGTTAAGTTATGAAGTTTTAAAATTTCTTAGTTACATCACAAATGCTTATTATATTTTCAAGTGACTTTTAAAATCTGAAACACTGAATAATTTAGAAGGTCCTTATTTATATATGTCTATATATGTGCATTTACATGTCTCCTGATAAACCAACATTTACATAAAGTGTTAAGAGGCTGAAGCTGTTAGTTACAAGGAAATAAAAAATATGACACTGGAATTTTTATATACACTCGTGATTGGAGATATCTCTCTGGTAGTTAATAACTAAGACTATCTCAAGGTGTGTTTTATTTCCTGAGTTCCTTTTTTCTTAATGAGAATTTTTTTTTTCTCTCATAGTAGATGGGGTCATTTTATAATAGAAAAGTACAAGAAAGGTCATGCAGTTTTGACCTTGATGTTTCAAATTTGTTAGCATTTTTAGACACCAGTTACTAGGTGTTCAAAGTGATAGAAAAATTGAATGTTGATTTGAATACGTTCACATTCCCCATTGTGCTTCTTCAAAGCTATAACTTAGCAAAATCTTTATTTGTCACAGTCAATGATGCTACCATTTTAAAACATTTAATTCAAATTGCATCTATAGTTATCAACTTTGAGAAACAGCAAGTTGTAATATGCATTACTCAATGGAATTTTTTTTTATCTCTTGCTGTTTTCTAAGAAAGCAAGTTATTCAAAAGATCTTCAGTGTGTATGAAACACCTTTGTTGACTGCAAGGTGTTAAACGTTCTTTACCTGGTCCCATTAACTCTGAGAGATTGTTTTAAGACATGGATCCTGTATAGATAGTGTTAGAGAAATGCAAAACAGTTTCTCTACACTGCAAGATAATTCAAATTTAGTGATGTGGATGGAACTACAAGATAAGTTCTTTCCCTTTATGCCCCACTGGAAGGTAGCAAGCTTATCTCTGAGGATAAATGAAAGCAAAAGCTATAGATTTATATATTTGAATACCTCGGTTCTTCTGGATTTTTTTCAATGGACTTGGTATAGGCAAGTTACATATTTGAGATCTGAGTTTCAAACCATCTCTTTCTGCTTGAATGAAGGATACAGTCCATCACATGAAATACCTGATCTACACAGCAGCTCCTCCTTCTGATCAGGTTCAGCTTCCTATACTCAGTGATTAACTTTTATTATATTCATCTATACAAGCCAAAAATAAATGTTATGATGAAGGTGCCAACTATTAACCAGAACTCATTTCCTTTTATTCCTCGGCTCTCACCTGGGCTATATTCCTTAATTCCTTTGCAATAGTGTGTAATCACATAAGTTGCATTCATATCAATGGGATGTGAGTGGACATATGTGCCACTTCAAGGTCTACAGTTTTTCTACATCCACTAATGAGGCACTTTCTCCTTCCAAGTTTCCATAGGAAGGACTGTAGAAGCAACCTTAGCACACTGTTGAACAAGACAGAACTTCCTTCAGTGGTGAGTCCTGAATGAATGTATGGAAAAGATGCAGCCTCCTGCCCAGGACAAACACATAAACAAGAAATCAGCTTTATTACATTTCAGCCAATATGTATTTTGGGAGTACTTTTGATATTGCATTAACTTAGGGAGTATTTGCAGGAAACTTTATGACTTGGCCAAAAGGAAATTTTTATTTGGTGGTTATGAGATCATTGATTTTGGGTATATTTCTATGAAATCTTCACTAATAAATATTAACTGGTGGTTTCATGAGTTGAACAAAAACATCAGAACAATCAAAATGGACATTCTACATGCTATTTAGAGTTGTAATTTCCAAAATATTTGTTCTTTCTTCATTGTAAATAATATATACATTCATAATTATATACACATACTACTATAGCTAATATCTCAATGTTTAATATGCACATTAGGCAAGGGTCATACAATAGTGCATATAAATTTATGTCTTCAAAAGCATTCTTAATCTTTTTTTAAATTTTTTTAAATTAAAAATTTAAATTTCAAAATTTAGGCCACCTATCAGCTCTGACAAAATTATTTCATTTATTTTGAAATATGACTTCCTTTAGTTTTAGTATGAATTCTTTGTATTTCTGCCATTTTCTCATTGATTTCTTATACTTGTATGATTAATATTTCAATTGGAAATTTTCTTTGCAGGAACATTTTTTTTCCACTTGCTCATTTCGTAAGATGAATTTATTAAAATGATATAATTTTTAAATCCACTCAAATGGTCACATGTAAATTTCAATGGGTAGCAATACAATGAGATGAAAATCAATGAAAGAGTAAGTGTAATGATGTCAATCACTCTTCATTTTAAAACCTCCACTTCCAACAAGATCCTTCAGGTACTATGTGGGACAGTTGGCTGTTTGTCTAAGAACTTTTGAGGATACTAGGGTTAATTAACATATTACATAGTGTTAAAGTTTGTTTCATATGTTTGTATGAAAAGTGAATATAAATAGATAATTTAATATATCCTTTCTGGGCAAGTTTAGATGTCATTTAAAAAAATTCAAAGAGTTTCAAGACACTTTTAGTCCAGGTTTATAGTTTCTTTAGCAACATGGTACCTCAAAAAACAAACCATGCTAGGCATAGATGCTCATGCCTACAATCTCAGCACTTTGGGAGGCAGAAGTGGGAAGATTTCCTAAGGCCAGGAGTTTGATTGAGACCAGCTTGGACAACATAGTATGAGACCCCATCTCTACAATTTTTTCTTAGTCAGGCATGGTAGCACACACCTGTAAGTCCCAGCTACTCAGGAGACTGAGGCAGAAGGATCACTTGAGCCCAGTAGGTTGAGGCTGCAGTAAGCCTGGATCACACTACTGCACTCCAGCTGGGGCAACAGAGTGCGACTCTGTCTCTAAAAAGAAATAAAAATAAACAAAAAAGCCCACATTCTTATCTATTTAATTCCTATCAGTTCCATATACTAGCAACCACCCAAAGTTCTTTGCCAGACATAGTTCTAAAATCTATTTTATTTCGCTGTTCTTAACCACTCCCCTCCCCATCATGCCTTCTGTTTTCTCAACTCAATGTTAGAGACCTTGAAATCATCTGGAACAGTTGGCGTTGATGGGATAATATCTTTTATCTGATCTTTGCTGCAAAGTTGGATCTTGGTTCAACTGAGAAATCTAGTGGGTGTTTGTCTCTCAAAACTGCTTCTAATCTTATCTGTCACTCTTTCAACTTCAGAGCAGCAGCTTTGCCACCCTTGTCAGGCCTTTGATATCTGAAATCCCCTGAGTACTCTCACCCCTATTTCTTTCTGAAACCACCCAATTCTTGCTTGTGCTTATCTCTTTAAGTGCACTGGCTAAAAGGAGCCAATCACAGCCAACATAACCTAACACTTTGGCTTTTTCTAATTATTTCTAATCATTTCCATCTAATCATTTCCAGGACTGCAGACTTGGAGGTATTTAGTTTACCTTGCAAGTATCTCATGAGAGTTTTACCAAATAATATGTAACTGCATAACATGACCCATAAGCTTCTCAGTCTCTGATATCAGTCACTTTGCCACCTGTCTCCTAATTGCTAAATGAATTCCATGTATTTAGCAGAACTCTACTTCAATGCATTAGAGTAATACTACTATAATGGATAAAGCCCAAATCTGAGTTGATAAATTCAATGTTTGTTTTCTACTCATTTTTTTTTCTTACTCATCTTAATTTTAATAGGTAGTAGGGCAAGTTTGAGGATGTGAAATTATCAGCTCCACACAGTCATCAAGGAATCCACGGCCAGGTGTGGTGGCTCACACCTGTAATCCTAGCACTTTGGGAGACCAAGGTGGGCAGTTCACGAGGTCAAGAGATCGAGAGCATCCTGGGCAACATGGTGAAACCCTGTCTCTACTAAAAATGCAAAAATTAGCCCACGCGTCTGCAGTCCCAGCTACTCCAAGGGTGGGGAGGGGTGAGGGAAGCTGAGGTAGAAGAATCACTTGAACCTGGGAGGCGGAGGTTGCAGTGAGCCAGGATCATGGTACTGCACTCCAGCCTGGTGACAGAGTGAGACTCCATCTCAAAAGAAAAAAACAAAAATCAATAAATAGAAATCCACGTTCCTTGTATCTAGCAGTTCTAACTTGCCATCCTCTTCATTCAATTGGCACCTGAAGAAGAAAGTGATTAATTGCATATCTATGGACCATACAAAACCTTGTTACTTTTCTTCCTGTGTCATGGTCACATTAACTGCAAGGGACACTGAGAAATATAATCTGAGTATCCAGAAAAACTGAGGAAAATTTTGGAAAATAACTATTCAGCTTCTTCAATGCATAGATGGTTGAGATAGTCTCCAAACTTGTTCCCTTCTTTTACTTTTTCCTTCTTATAATTCGATTCTAAAAACAAGCTAGGCACAATGGCTTGCACTTGCTATCCCAGCAATTCTGGTGGCTGAGGCAGGAGGAATGCTTGAAGTCAAGAGTTTGAGGATTAGGATGAATGACAGAGTGAGAACCTGTCTCTTAAAGCTAACAATTTTCTTTAAAGGTAAGTCATATTGTCTCATGCTGCTGCTCAAAACCCAAAAATAATACCCCATTTTATTTGGGGAAATGGCAAGTTCACCACATGGCCTGCAGCGCCTTACATGTTCTGACCCCATTACATCACTCTGCTCATCCCTACAAAACTCCTGTCTCACCCAATCTGCTCTAACCACACTGGCTTTGTGAATGTTCCTCAAACAGGACAGCACAACCCGGCCTTAGGTTATTTGTACTGTCTATTCACTCTGCCTTGAGCACTCTTCTTCCAAATATCTGCATGGCTAAATTCATTATTTCCTTTAATATGTTGCTCAACTCTCACCATTCCAATGAGACCTACCTTCTCCAACTCCCCACAATTAATAATCACTGAACTTCGGAATCCTATATCCTTGCTGTGGTCTTCCAGTTCTCCCCACTGCAAGACAATTTATAGGATTGTACATTCTCATTGGCTCTCTTGTTTGGTTGAAACTACATGAGGAGTCCTTGCCAATAACCTGTGAATGAAAGTAAAGTGTAGCCCTTCCTGTCCAGAGTTATTAACTGCCTGGCTGGGGCCTTCCTGAGCTTTTCTTTCACTCTGGCATGGCATGGCATGACAATGGTGTGCTTGAAACCATGGCATTACTAGAGTTTCCGATTTCTCGATAGCTTATTTGCTAAATTTACTATTTGATGTCTATTGTTGATGGCAAAAATATAGGTTTATGGGACAGGGATTTTTGTGTTTTATTAATTACTATATTTAAAGCTCTTAAAATAATGTCTGGCATATAATAGATTTCCCTAAACACTTATGAAATTGATAAATGAATAAAGTGAGCCTGAAATTATATTCTAGTTAATGAAGAAATCAGTGAAAAAGGATGCAAGAATGTATACGAAAAGGCTTTAAGGAATAGTTGGTGAGTATGGCAAAAGAAGAGCATGGAAATTCAGCATATGAAAAAAAATCCCCCACAATATATGTCATCAGGGAAAGGCAATGAGATACCACTACATGTCTGTTAGAACAGCCAGACTTTGGAACACTGACTACACCAAATGTTGATGAGGATTCATTCATTCATTCACTGGTATAGTGAATGAACCACTGGTATTGTGGTTTTTGCCACCACGATCACTTCTGCACCAACCTAACAATAAGAACGCTAAATGGTACAGCCACTGTGGAAGAGAGTTTGGAAGTTTCTTACAAAACTAAACACTCTTACCATATGATCCAGCAAAAGATCTGAATAGATCTTTCTCGAAAGAAGACATACAAATGGCCAATGGGTATATGAACAAATGCTTAATGTCACGAATCATCAGGGAAATGCAAATCAAAATTACAATGAAATATCATCTCACCTTTGTTAAAATGTCTATTAAAAAGACAGAAAATAACAAATGGTGGTAAGGATGGGTAGAAAGGAGAATGCTCATACACTGTCGGTGGAAATGTAAAGTAGTAAACCACTATGGAAAAGAGTATGGAGGTTTCTCAAAAAATGAAAAAAAAAAAAATACCATATGATCCAGCAATCCCACTATTGAGTATATATCTGAAAGAGAGGAAATCAGTATATCAAAGAGATATCTGCACTGTGATGTTTTTTGCAGCACTGTTCACAATAACCAAGATATGGAATCAATCCAAGTGTTCATCAATGGATGAATGGATAAAAAAAGTGGTACATATACACAATGAAATACTGTTTTGCCATAAAAAATCATATTTGCCACAACATGTGTGGAAATGGAAGTAATTATGTTAAGTAATAAGTCAGGCACAAAATACAAATATCACATGTTCTCACTAATACATGGGAGCCAAAAAATTTGATCTCAAGGAAGCAGTGAACGGTGGTTACTGAAGCCAGTGAAGGGTAAGGGGGGAGGGCAGGATGAAGAGGGTTGGTTAATGGGTATAACAATGCAATTAGATAGAAGGAATAAGATCTAGTATTCAGTAGCACAATAAGGTGATTATAATTTAAAATAATATATTGTATATTTCAAAACAGCTACAAAAAAATTTTGGAATGTTCTCAACACAAAAAAATGACAAATGTTTAAGGTGATGGATAGATATCCCAATTACCCAGATTTGATCATTACACATCATATGCTTTTATCAAAATATCACAGGTACCCCATAAATATGTGCAACTAGTATGTATCCATAAAAATTAAAAATCAGAAAAGCTAAAACTATTTGTCAGTCTAAATACTAAATTACCACACACATAGAATATATAAACATACACAAATATATTTTATAAAGACTGAAAATAAATGCATTTATATGCTTAATCAGTTTTATCTTTATGCATGTAATTATTTCTATGTTTTAAAATCTTACCAAATTATACATGATTAATATAAAACACTGTATAAATATAATGTTAAGATTGAAGAGTTTGCTGGTATCCAGCTTCCTCTTGTTCTTTTTAGTAAAGGGATCCCTCAAATTTTAGTTGGACACATATATACCATGTTCCTCAGTTCCTACTGTAGTTTGATTTACCCATTTGAGCCAATGAGATATAAGCAGAAGCAGTGGGTGGAAGCTCCAGATCATTTTCCTAAAGAAGCTTACCTAAGATTCCCTGTGTCATTCCTAACTACTGGGTGAGAAATGGTAATAGTAACCACTAGAGAAACTGGCCAAAGTTGTCAGAGCTGCCTTGCTATCTGGAGCCTGGTTGCCCTCCAGACTGTGATATGAAACAAAAATAAATGTCTCACTTAATGTACTCACTAGATTTTACAGTCTGTTTATTATAGTAACTTAGCTGCGATTTTTAAATACCACTAACTCAAGTATGTGGTGACCACAAAGTTGGTTTATACTATTTTCTTGTTTAGTATAAAGGGATAAAGGTATTTCCCCATGTTTTCCTTATTATATAAAGTATTAATGAAGACTTAACCATAAAGCGACTCTCCCTTTTCTGAATAGTATTGGCTAAAAACAAAAAATTACCATAAAATTTTAAATCTGTTTAATAAATACAATATTTTCATATGTATGCATATTTGCACAAATGTATGGGAATCTTAGCTTTTTAATAACAAATCTTCAATGGTTGACACAAGTGTCTAGGAAAAATTGTATACCTAGGAAAACATATTATGGAGAAAACTACATTTTACTCATGTTAGTTCTCTTCATCAACACCCAATACAAAAATGATCATCTGAATATGTTAAAATATGGTACTTCCTTCATCACAAACTAATTTTTCAGGCAATGGTATTAGTTTTATTTAAAATAGTTATTTGTGATGCTTTAGTCCAACATGGAAAAATGGATATGGGAATGTCATGTAAAAGCAGAGCTGATTCATATTTTGTATGATTATATTTGTAAATCTTTATTTTAAATCAATTTGGTGCAAGTTAGTTTTTCTTGAGTATGACAGGGTATAGTTAATTTTTTTTCTAAAAACGTATACCTTCATTTATTTCCTGAACTCTGTCTGTAATGATTTGCATCTTATCGTCCCTGCTGTTGACATCTACCATAATATAATCATATCTCTCTAGTTTTGTTCTATTTCTTTTCTTACCTCCTCTTAATTACCCCTTTTGTACCTCTAGTCTCTAGTCTCTATGTCTCTAATACATAGAGGTACCAATTTTACAACCCCCAAGGCTTGTCAGGTTAAAGATTAATGAGCAGACTATGCCCAAAGGCTTTGGAAAGGTTAAGCATAATTACAAATGGGTATTTTATGCAATGCTGGAGATGTGCAAGCTGTTTTTCAAAAAAGGGCAAGAAAAAAGGTAATGAAACTTATGGGATTCATGTCAACTATTGTATTTCAGAAAAAAGGTTTCTTTAAAATGAGAAATTAACATGCTAACTGGAAGAGGTTGTTAAATCCTGCCCTCTGTTTTATTCATGATTACAACACACACGCACACACACACAGATTAACATAATATAACTGAGAACAGTCTCAGGTCTGTACTATCATCAACCTTTACTTTTCTTTGTAAGAAAAAATACTTTTTAATATTTAGAGTAAAAAGAAAAGTTATGGTTTGAAATAAATACGTTAGCTGAGCATTGCTATTGGAAAATTAAACAGCATTCGGAGAAGAAATATGTAGTTTCCACTTGAAATTTTATAGCTCACCATGAAAAAGAACTACTTTCCATGGAAAAGGAACTTAGATTCTTTAGAGATTCAGTTACACAATGACTGTGAAATATAAGATGAACATCTGGCCGTCCCAGCACCATGAGGATGGTATTAGGATTACAGTCAGTGCTTTTCACTAATTATAAAGTGTTACCAGGGTTAAAACAGTCGTGTTTAGAAGTCAGAAAGCTGTTGACCTACTTGCAGGTGGTTTTCTCCAAAATGTTTCAAAACAGGGGACCATGTTGGAATTAACTTTGCTAAAGGAAAAAAAGAATATTGATCTGAAAATGCTGAGTTAAAAAGTGAGATATTTTTGCTGAAAAAAGATTAAAGATTCGGAGTTAATTCATTTCCTTTAAAGTATTATTTATGCTCTGCCTAAGGGCAGCTCCCTCCCTTTGTCCACTACCTTCCTTCACTTGCTTCATTCAGTGTCTTTGCAATTACCTCTCACGCTTACAGCAACATTTTTCTCTCTGTACAGAATCATTTCCATCAACTTAAAGTTTGTATCTCATTTGAAAAAGACAGCGGCAGGAGGCAGCCAAATGCTTAGGCGGCTGGCGAAGGGTCCCCCGTGAAACTCCACCTCCAAGCCAAGGACAGTTTAAAGCCTGAAAGCCAAGCTACAAGTTAAACCCTTGGACTCGATTGAGAACTTATTTCTCCATTTGACATGCTTTCCTCGGATTAATCCCCACCCTTCACCTATTGCTCATATACCTACCCTTTCCTAATTGATTTCCTACACTGTTGTGCCCACCTTTGAGAGTTATCTTCACTTTCACCTTTTTTGCATACTTACAAATCAATCAATGCGCACTCTCCATTCTGAGTCCAAAGACCCCGACCCAGCAACAAAGGGGATATTCCTGCCTTCTGGTAGGGGGACCAACTCCGCACACATCTCAGCTGAAAGCTATTTCATTATTCAATAAAATTATTCTATCCTCTTCACTCTTCAATGTCCATCATATGCTCATTCTTCTTGGGCATGGCGCAAGAGCTCCAGAACCACTGAACACGGGTACAAGCCATAACAACAAGCGAGCTGGGGAACACCAGCGTGGCCGATGAGGAACCAAGTAGGGTGTGGCTGGCTGGGAAGTCCCAGGCTTGTAAAGTGACAGAATAAAAATCCTACATGTAAAGGAAAAAGCAGAACACCTCAATCTTGACTCCGTTATTCTCTTTTCTTTCTTTTTTTTTTTTTTTCTTTTTTCTTTTGAAGGCGGAGTCTGGTTCTGTTGCCCAGCCTGGCGTGCAAGGCACTCCAGGCTCACTGCAAGCTCCGCCTCCCGAGTTCACGCCATTCTCCTGCCTCAGCCTTCCAAATAGCTGGGACTACAGGCGCCCA